>NC_057861.1:716512373-716819159 GCF_019393635.1 Dromiciops gliroides
AATTCACACAACAACACTGTAAAGAGAATCTGCTGTGAAAGACTTTAGGATCCTGATTGACACAGTAACTGACCACATTTTGAGAGGACTCACGATGTAACATGACACTCAGTGTGTGACAGAGAGGCGGTGGACTCAGAGTGCAGATTGGACATGGCCAGTGATATTCTTGGCCTTGTTTGGCTGCCCATGTTTGTAAAAAGGTTTTGTTTTTTTTTCTTTCTCAGTTGGGGTAGGAAGGAGAGAAGGCTAATTTTTGAAAAAAAAATTTTTTTAAAGGATCCACTACAGGGCTACTATAACTGTGGAATTCTTCTATTGCACCATAAATATGACTTAATTAATTAGAAAAGAATACTTAGCTTTTCTGGAAATCATCAATGGCATAAAGTGAAGTATACCTGTAATGGAAGCAGTGTTGCCCTTGGAGCCAGGAGCCCTGGCTTCCAGTTCTGCCTCTGTTGTAGACCAGTGATTTTGGGTATTTAGAGGTAGAGGAGTCCTTAGCAAACACGTAGGCCAGCCACTTCATATTACAGATGAGGAAATTGAGGGCCAGAGGGGGCAAGTGGTTTTCCACCTGGTTTTGTAGTAATTGCTGGAACTGGGATTTGAACTGAGCTCTCCTGGCTGCCAGTTCCCTAGGCCATCCCACAGATTCTTCAACTGTCAAGTTGTTGTTTTTTCTTTCCCCCTGGGGTATAGCCTGAATTCCTCAGGTCCCTTCCTGATCTCACATTCAGACTCTGCTTGTGACACTAGGAAAGTGTATTTCATACCTGAGTGACTCCCACTTGGGAGCTCCCCCTTGTTCATCCTGTGTTTGCTCTCACACGCTCTCTCTTGAAAGCAGAGATCAGCAAACGTAAGAAATGCACATGGTCTCTCTGAGGCAGAACGCGGGCTCCCACATCACTGCTCCAGAGTGTCAGTGCAACTAAAAATCATGCCCAGGCCCTCTGTGTGATGGGCGACCACCATGGGCCTGAGCTATGGATGGTGAGCCTGCCTTCCTTGGGAAGTTTAGCCCTGCAGGATAAAAGGCCCTGTGGGAGGGAGGTTTTTGGCCTGAGGGAGCAAATAGTGGAGGCAGTTTCATATTTATACTGCACTCCCGAGATCCTTGCTATTCTTTCCCACAGCCACAGGCCGAGCTGGTATTATCCTCTCTTCAGCGGGGAACAAATTGAGGCAGGAAGCGAAGTGACCTTTGTTTCTTGTCCCCTGAGTCATAATAGAACATCACTGACCCTGTTCCAAAGTTACCCTTAGGTCACCTTGACAATCAAGGAGCTGCAGAGTCTGCAGACTTTTTTTAATATAGAACAAAATGGGATATTTAATAGATCTTTTAATCTAATTTTGGGCAGAAGCAGTCCCGTCTTAGAGATGGGAAGAAAGGCATGAAACTGCTATTAAGGGGAAAAAAAGACCTTTCCTTCTGTTGAGGAAATTGCCCTTTGTTCTTTTGAGTAGCTTCTCCTCTTCTGTGCTAAGCTGTGGCTCCGCATTAGTGAATCAGAGATCTGCCAGCTTAGTTAGCGTAGGCCTTGGGTTTTGGGAGACTCAGGATTTCTGTGGAATGAGGATGAATTGGGGGAAGCCGTCTGGCCGAGAGCTGTTAGTTCTCTAGCTGGCAGTCTTTTCCATTTTCGTTTTTTTCCAGGTCAAGATCTCTTGGGATCAGTTCTCATCAAGGTGAAAGAGGAAAAAGGAAAACTCCACTGGGCAAGGTCACAGAGTCAAAAAGGACCCCAGGGACCATTCATACCTGTCCACAGCCTGCTGACATGGTTAGCCAGTTGGTCTTTGTTTGAAACTCTGTAGGTGATGGGAGCTAGGTGGTGCAGTGGCTTGAGCCCCAGGCCTGGAATTAGAAAGACCTGAGTTCAAATCCTGCCTCAGATACTTATTAACTGTGTGACCCTGGGCAAGTCACTTACCCTTGTTTCCCTCCATTTATTTCCTTATATGTAAAATAAGCTAGAGAATAAAGTGCCACTCTGATCTCTCTCTCTCTCTCTCTCTCTCTCTCTCTCTTTTTTGATGAGGCAGTTAGGGTTAAGTGACTTGCCCACGGTCACACAGCTAGTGTCAAGTATCTGAGGCCAGATTTGAACTCAGGTCCTCCTGAATCCACTGTGCCACCTAGCTGCCCCTGCCACTCCGATATCTTTGCCAGAAAAACCAAAACAAAACCCAAATGGGGTCACAAAGATTTGGACACAACCAAAATGACTGAAAAACAACAATAACATGAGGGGAAACTTCCTGCTTCCCAAAGTAGCCAGTCTTAGAGAGCTCCAGTTGTGAGGAAGATTTTCCTGATGTTGAACCTCAGTCTGCATCTCTGCAACTTTCACCCATTGTTTTAATTACAGGGTCAAGCAGCACAAGGCTAACTCTGCTATGTGGCAGCCCATAGATACTTGTGCAGTTGTCACATCCCCTCTCCCTGTCCCCACCAGTCTTTTCTTCCCCAGACTCTGTTTCTTTATTAGATGCTCATGTGCTGTGGTTCAAGTCCAGCCTCACCATCGCAGGCCTCTTCTGTACGTGTTCATGTCCTTCCTAAAATGTGGCTTCAGGACATGATATAGTTTGACTCCCATGCAGCCCGGTACTGCATTCTTTTTTGTGGCTGCGGCCCTACTGACTCTCTCTGAGCCTGCCGTCCTCTAACACCCCCCGCCCTGCACTGGGCTTTGTCCCTGCCATTGTCCGGGCTGTGTCTTCTCTTACTACTGGGGTTGTGTCTGCCCTGGCTGCTCTGCTTGCCTCCGTTCCTTTCGTTCTTTCCCAGCATTTTTACCTGTTCTTTCACTGAATTCCTTTTCTGATGTATAAGTAATCCTGGCTTCTTTAAGGTAGCATGCAAGCCCTGGCATTTTCTGTCAAGTGGGGAAAGTTTTGAATATGGGCTTAGGGACTGCATGTTGGTCATCTCAGGACCACAGAGCTAAGTCCAAAGGGGCTGCAAGCTTTGACCTTCTACCAAGCGTGAAGTCTCCATTGGTAGAAGGAATACCAATGACAGAAATTACTGATGTATTTTTACCTCTTGCCTTTCTCTGTGCTCTGATATATGTTATTTTGTGTGTGTGTGTGTGTGTGTGTGTGAGTGACTTCTTTGATTGCCAGAGGAATCCCCCTCAAAATCTCCATCTCACTGTTACTTTCCTATTTTTTGCCTGGTCCCTTCAATCTGCTGCTTCCTATGACCCTGTGTTATGAGGCAGTCAACTCTGCTTGCCCCATGGACAGCTAGACAATGAACTTTATTTTTTATAAGCAGTAGTATTTATTTATTTTTCTTTTTTGTTTTCAACATTCATTTTTGTAAGATTTTGAGTTCCAAATTTTTCTCCTTTCCTTCTCTCTCCCCCCTCCACAAGACAGCAAGCAATCTGGTATAGGTTATATATGTACAATCATGTTAAACATATTTCCACATTAGTAATATTGTGAAATAAGAATCAGAACAAAATAGAAACACCACAAAAACCAACCAAACAAAAAAACCCAAATAAAGTGAAAATAGTATACTTCAATCTGCACTCAGACTCCAGAGTCTCTCTGGATGTGGAGAGCATTTTCCATCATGTATCTTTTGGAATTATCTTGGATCATCGTATTGCTGAGAAAAGCTAAGTCTATCACAGTTAATCACCACACCATATTGCAGTTATTTTGTACAATGTTCTAGTTCTGCTCACTTCACTCAGCATCAGTCCACTGTAATGATTAGAATGACGCCACCTGCTGGAGACTTACTGTAGAAGAGTTCTGCCCATGAAGCGAAGGTCTTTGAGGGCAAGACCGGGCGTCAGGAAGTGACGCGGGCTAGTGGGAGGAGGAAGGAAGAGACTGGCGCTCGGTCTCAGGCTCTTTCCTCTGGACTCTGGCGGAGAAGGGAGCTAGAAATGCGCTCTCCCTTTAATAGATAGGAATCTAGGCCTTTCTCTCTCTCTTTATCAAATTCTTATTCTCCTTAATAAATGCTTAAAAGTCTAACTCTTGCTGAAGCTTATAATTTATTGGCGACCACTCATTAGATATTTTAGACAGACTAGCTAGAATTTTAGCCCCTTAACACCACTTAAGTCTTTCCAGATTTTTCTGAACTCCATCTGCTCATCATTTCTTATAGCACAGTAGTATTCCTTTACACTCATATACCACAACTTGTTCAGCCATTCCCCAATTGATGGGCATGCTCTCAATTTCCAATTCTTTGTCACCACAAAAAGACCAGCTATAAATATTTTTATACATGTGGTTCCTTTTCCATTTTTATGATCTCTTTGGGATACAGATCTAGTAGTGGCATTGCTGAGTCAAAGGGTATGCACAGTTTTATAGCCCTTTGGGTATAGTCCCAAATTGCTCTCTTGACAGTGAACTTTAGAAAAGAGGTTTATGGGCAGGAGGAAGGGGGCTTAGCTCTAAAGTTTACTTACATGACAAGTACCTTTCTCTCTCTCTCTCTCTCTCTCTCTCTCTCTCTCTCTCTCTCTCTCTCTCTCTCTCTCTCTCTCTCTCTCTCTCTCGTCATCAAAGCTAGCCTGTTGAATGGAAAGGGTAGAACTTAATCTTTGTGGTGTGACATAAGGGATCCCCCGAAGCCCCTTCTGGCCTTCTGTGGTGCTTGACGTTCCTGACATTAGGGTCATTCAATTGGTTTATAGCATTGCATCCTGAAGCCTCTGATGACATTTCTGACTATATTTACCTAAATATGGCTGCACACTCAACATGAGACCATTTTGATAGAAAAAAAAGATACATAGGTGTGCTTTGAAAAAGTAACACTGTCTCCTTTAGAAATGGGCCAGGCCCTCTGCTCAGCTCCTCCGGGTGCGAAGAAACATTTCATCTCACTGGACCTGTTTCCTCATCAGTAAAATGAGAAGATTGGATTGGAACGCTTCTACTAAAATCCTCCTAACTCTAAATACAGCAATGCTACATAAAACTTAATTTGGAGGCTTTAAAACCAACTTTAAGAAAACAAATGAACCAGTATGTGAAAGTCATTTATTAAGTTAATGGTGGTTTAAAAAATTGTGAAACCTTAGTTTAAAACCAGAATAAAACACATGAACAAAATTCAAGTGTTTTGCAATTATGCCATTTTGAACTTTGAGTAATTTCTTTTTTTTTTCCCTTTAAAAATTTAAAGCTCAAATCAGGCTTTTCTCTTTGCTTGATCTTGTTCTAGCTGCAGTTTGCAGATGGAATGGCCCTTTTGCAAATGGCCTCTAACTTGATCATTGGCCTTAACACATACATGGATTATGGCATGCTTTCCTCCACATTTATAGAGGTGTACTGCCAACATGGCCTAGGATTGTGATGAATTATAAGGAATTTAACTAAGAACCAGAGGGAAAATATTATAAAACCTCAAGCCTGTCCAGAATTTCATTTTGATTTTTGCCAAAATATAATAAAGGAATGGATGACATTTCCTGCCACTCTACAGTGTATCCCTAAAAGTCAGCACTGTAAGATCCTTGCCATTAGGACTTATTTGGAAATAAGACATCAAATTTAATCATTCATTTAATTTTACTGGATTTTTTTCTTTTAATAAAGCAAATTCCTCTTATGATCAGTACCTGTTGGGTGCTGAGTAAGGACATTTTATCTGGGTATCTGTGTGTTTAATTCATTTGATATTCAGTAATTGCATGGGCCTTGAATTTCTATGTTCTGTGCATTTTTACTATGTTGTGCACACCCTAGGCACGTCTACAGTTCTCATTCACTTTTGACAGTGTCACCTTAGAAATCCTCTTGGGGGGGCATTGTCATGTTTATACTATTTTACAGTAAGTGACCATCTTTTAAATTCACTTGTCTAAATGTAATTTGATGGAGACTAGTTATGAAATTGACATCTTTCAGCAGACTTGATTTGCATAGTTATATAATTCTTGATTCCCTCTGCCAATTCCTCCTCTCTTTGGGGTTTGTGTATGTTTAGAAAGGTGTAATTAACACCTCCAAAGAATAAAATCACCTTTTCTTCCTGCCATGAACTGTTGCTGTAGCTTAGTTAAGAGAGGTGGGAAGACTCTCTTCTTTCCTCTGCAAAGCCGTTTAGTCTTGGCCTGACTGTACTGCTCACATAGATACTATTTACATTGTAATCTGTCTCTTGCTGTTGGGTACAGCTGTTTCAACTTAAACACAAGGCAGTTGCTATGGAGATGGTTGGATAGAAATAGGTCAGGTTAAAGCCATTTTTTTTTATATGAGGGGGAGTGGCATAATTCTGGGAGATGTTTCATTTGACTCTTTGTGAGAGTCTTTGGGAAGCCCATGCTTTCTATCATTCTTCAGATTGTCTTTAGCGCTATGTGTGTTCCTTGGTGTGTGTGTGTGTGTGTGTGTGTGTGTGTGTGTGTGAGAGAGAGAGAGAGAGAGACAGAGACAGAGAGAGAAACAGAGAGAGAGAGAATGAAAATACTGGTATAATGATGTTGAGTCTGTGATGAGAAGCAATATTATGTCCTATGAAAGACCTAAGATGGCCTTACATCCCAGAATACAGGACAAATGTAAGCATTTGTTGCTGCTTTTGAGTTTAATAAATGAAGTTCAGAACTTTTGAAAATACATTTATTGTCACCCTGAATTATAGCTTGTACCCTTATTGAGGCTAACGGCCTTTGGGCTCAGCACTCCCATTTAATGGTTTGTACAAGGCTGCTTTTTGGCCCTGTTGTAATTATTTGATTATGATTTTAAGATGTGTACAGATGGCAGTTTCCATTGGAGGAGGATGGTGGGGGGTGTAAGTGAAAGAAACTTTCAGAAAGATGAACTCTGGAAAAAGGGAAAATAGGCTGCTACCAGATATATAGGAGAGAATGGAACCCAAACTCTGTCTCATAAGCTAAGAGCTTTAAAGTGGGAAGGGATCTCAGAAGTCATATTGTCCAAGTCTTTCATTTTACAAGTGAAGAGAAATAAATGAGGTAAGTCTAGTTTGCTTTCCATTGTGTGCCATGGTGCCTTTGTTGCATAGTGTGTAGCATTTATATGTGGTATCTAACAGTTTGCCAAATGAAAACGTATTTGCCATTTTGAGAAGTGCAGATCACCAGGAAAATCTGTACTTCACGAATCTTACTTTGTCCGTTGGGATTTAGCCAAAAAGTTAAGTTCAAGCTAGATCCTGTTTGAAATGTTTTGGAAAGTAAGCTTGCATTGAAACCTTCTTCAAAGTGAACTTTCCTGGGGCAGCTAGGTGGTGCAGTGGATAAAGCACCGGCCCTGGATTCAGGAGGACCTCAAGTGTCTGAGGCCAGATTTGAATTCAGGTCTTCCTGAATCCAGGGCTGATGCTCTATCCACTGCTCCACCTAGCTGCCCCATAATGGATTTTCTTAAAGTGGGAAAAGCTCTAGCTGAGCTGAATGCTTGTGAGGGGCTCCTTAAACATTTGAGGGAAATGACTTAAGTGTTGTTCTGTACTCCACTTGATGTTTGATGAATTACCTATCACTGGAACCTAAACATTGAATTGTCTGGTCAGTAAGAACATCCTAAGATTAAAGTTCTTGCCAAGCCACAAATAAAAGAGAATTCTGTGCCATCAGAAATATGCCGTGCAGCTTTTTGTGAAAGAGTATTTTGATAGTGTCAAGTAAAGGACATGAGATTTCTCTTTTTTATGGTTGGTTTCAAATTGTGATTTAGTTTACATGAGTTCACTCAAATTGTGACTTAGTTTGCTAAAATGTAAGTCTTAATTTTTTTGGGTTTTTTTTGGTGAGCTAAAAAATAATTTGATATTTTAGGCTTAGTTTTAAAACATTTATTTAATATTTTATTGTTTTAACTACATGTAAAAACAATTTTTAGCATGTTTTTTAAAAATTTTGAGTTCTAAATTCTCACCCTCCCATTCTTCCTTCGGCCCTAATTGAGAAAGCAAGGAATTTGCTTGCATGTGCTTGGATCAAGGTGGAATGACCCACCTCTACCTGAGACAGGTTAAAAACCCTCGAGGGGTCTCTTGCACTCTTTTTGCATGCTCTTGCCTCTCCCACGTTGCCCTCTGGGTCTTTCAATAAAGTCCAATAAGATTTTCACTTATTTGGCTAATCCTAGAAGTCAGAATGGTAGAATCTGCAGAATGGCAAATTTTGGCTTCAGTAAGGAAATACTTCCTAACTAACAGTTGTCTCAGAGTGGAATTACAATCCAGAGACCCCATGGCGCTAGGTGTCTTCAAGAAGGATTATATACTCAGTTTTGCTTGATAGGTGAATCTTGATTGTAATCCTAGCTCCTTTGTGTCTAGAATATCATATTCCAAGCCCTCTGATCCTTTAATGTGGAAGCTGCTAAATCCTGTATAATCCTGACTGTGGCTCCATGATATTGGAATTGTTTCTTTCTGGATGCTTGCAATATTTTCTCTGTGACTTGGGACCTCTGGGATATGGTTATAATATTCCTGGGAGTTTACATTTTGGAATCTCTTTCAGGAGGTGATCAGTGAATTCTTTCAATTTCTATTTTACCCTCTGGTTCTAGAATATTAGGGCAGTTTTTCTTGATAATTTCTTGAAAGATGATTTCTAGGCTTTTAAATTTTTTTTGATAATGGCTTTCAGGTAATCCAGTAATTCTTAAATTATGTCTTCTTGATCCATTTTCAGGTCAGTTGTTTTTCTAATTAGATCTTTAATATTTTCTTCTGTTTTTTTTTCATTCTTTTGATTGGGTTTTATTGTTTCTTGATGTCTCATAGAATCAACTTCCACTTGCTCTTCTAATTTTTTAATTAACATTTTTATTTAAAGTTTTGAGTTTCAAATTCTATTCCTCCTTCCCCTACCCTCTCCCTGAGGTGATAAACAATTAGATATAGGTTATACATCTACAATTATATAAAAATTTCCATATTAGTAATTTTGTATAAGAAGACTCAAATAAAAGAAAACAATGAAAGAAGGAAAATGAAAACCAGCATGCTTCAGTCTGTGTTTAGTCAATATCAGTTCTTTCTCTGGAGGCAGATAGTATGCTTCCTTTGGGATTGTTTTGGATTATTGTATTGCTGAGGATAGCTGTCATTCACAGTCCTTCATCAAACAATATTGCTGTCTTTGTGTACAACGTTTTCCTGGTTCTGCTCACTTCATCATACATCAATTTATGCAAGGTTTTCCAGGCATTCTCAGATTAGAAGCCTGGAGGGCAGAGCAAAAACTCATTCCAAAGCCTCCTTTTATATATTGAGGGCTTAGAATTTCTTGCTAACTCCTCATTTCCCACCTGTTGCTGTTGCTCTGTTTTGACTCTAGGGATCCCATTCTTCCCCCCCCCAACCCCCCCCCCCCCATTTCAGCTTCCTTTTGTGTATTGTCTTTCCCCCATTAGATTGTAAGTTCCTTGAGGTCAGGAACGGTTTTTCTTTTTGCATCCTAGTGTTTAGCACTATTCTTGGCACATGGTAGGTACTTAATAAAATGTTTATTGACTATTCAATCTTGGTTTTGGTATACTAGTTATTTATGTACATTGACAGCTTTCTACTAGATTAAAAGAAAGCACTCTAAGGGCAGAAGCTGTCTTAACTAAATCTGTGTTTCTCCTGACTAGTAAACTTTTTTTCCCCACTCATAGTAGGTGCCTCATAAATGTTTATTGGAATGAATTATACACCTTTAAAATATCTTTCCATCACTTAGTCTTTTAGGGCAGTGGGGTAGCATAGTGGATAGAATTTTGGACCTGGCATCAGGGCCTGAGTTCAAATCTAACCATAGATGTTTACTGTCTTTGTGAATCTCAGCAAGGCACAGTTTCCTCATCTGTAAATTGTGGATCATTATAGTACTTATCTTTTAGGGTTGTTGTAAGGATAAAATGAGACAATATTGGTAAAGTGCTTTGCAAACTATAAAGTGACATACAAATGCTAGTTTGTTGCTATTTTTCTTTTTATTGTTATTATTAATGTTAAACTTTCCTTCCTGTATATTGAGTGGATGTGGGTGGGTGGTAGTAGTGAGAAGACAGCTTGCCCCTCTCTAAGAGTAAAGATCCACATTTTATCAGATTTGCAGGTAATATGAAGCTGTGAGGAAGAGGAACATCCAACATTTCTACTGGTTAGCATGATGGAATATATTAAATATGATGAAATTAATAGGAAACAACTATATTTATCTTTTTTAAAAAATCAACTTTATAAATATAAGATGTTGGGAGATGGGTCTAGACAGCAGTTCCCTTGAAAAAGATATGGGAAATTGAGTCAGCAGTATAATATGGCAACAAAAATAGCTAATGCCACTCTAAACCATTTTAGGAAAGGTCTGATATCTAGAGTGAGGGATTCAGAATCAGAATTCCAGAGTCTCAGCTCTGGAAGGGATTTCAGTGGCCATCTTGTCCAATCCTGACCTTAACAAGAATCTTCTCTACCACATTTCTGACAAGTCAGCCAATTTTTGATTGAAGCCCTTGAGTGAGGTAGAGTCTGCTGTCTCTTGAGTTAGTTCTAATTGTTGAGGACATTGTTTTTACATTAAGCCTAAAATAGTATTTCTATAGTATATATACCCTTTGCTCCTACTTCTGTCCTTCTGTTTTTTTTTTTGAGGACTATTATAAACATTTTATTTAAAGACAAAGTAAAAAAAAAGGTGCACAAATACAGATTACAGGATATTTGAGTATTTCACATGGTAGCTGTCCAAATACCAGAGGCATCATTTCCCTTGGTCTTCAGTCCTGTCGCCATCTTGTTGACTCTCCTTTGATCCTCTTCCCATTTGTCAGGGTCCTGCCTAACATGTATTCAGAACTGAACCCAATATCCCAGAAGAGGTCAGACAGGGGCAGGAAATGGTTGTACTTTCCTTCCTTGTTCTTGATACTGTGTTCAAGATTACATTTTGGGGGGCTTCCATTTCATATAAGTGACTTTTTTTGATGCTATTATGTTTATTTTTTTTCCATTTCATTTTTTCTCAATTACATGTAAACAAAAAATTTTCACATTCATTTTTTTTTTTTAGTGAGGCAGTTGGGGTTAAGTGACTTGCCTAAGGTCATACAGGTAGTAAGTGCTAAGTGTCTGAGGTCGGATTTGAACTCAGGTCCTCCTGACTCCAGGGCAAGTGCTCTATCCACTGCACCACTTAGCTGCCCCCACATTCATTTTTTAAAAAAATTTGAGTTCCAAATTTTCTCCCTCTATTTCTTTTCCCTCCCCAATAAAGCAAGCAATTTGATATAGGTTGTACATAGGGAGGCATGCAAAACATTTCCATATTAATCATGACTCAAAAGAAAACACATAAAAATGATAATAAATTTTTTAAAAAGACAATTGACTCTTCTTGTATTTAAATTCCAATGAAACCCTTGGTTCTTTTTTTCCCAGACAGACTATAGCCAGGCTTTCTTCTCCTATTTTATATATACATTTCTTGCTTTATGTAAATTTGTGTTACACAAATTCAACTATGGCTGGGGCTCAGTAGAACAGGCACCATCTTTTGCTGTTGAAAATTAAATATAGTTTTTAATTTTGCCCGTCTCCTACAAAAAATCAATAAACAGATCAAAGAAATTTATTTTATAATTTCTCCTACAATTTGCTTCCATACCTGTCCTTCTACCAAAAAAACAGATCAGAGAACATATCCGAAAACCAGATCAGAGACAGATAGGAAAAAGAAACCAAAACATAATACCAGTTTATTTGTCCCAAGAAGAAAGAAACATGATCACATGGAGACCCCCTCCTAAGAAGGGAGCTCTGGGACTCCCTCTTTCTGAGGGTATACAAGGGTATTTTTTTGTTCACTGGTTATAGGGTGTTGTCAGTTTCATTAGCATGATACAAATCAACCCAAAAGCAAATACTATAACAAGAATGGACGTAATGCAAAGCAGTTTTAACAATTTCAGTTATAACAAGTATGGAGGAAATATAGAAGCAACATGATAAGAATACAGGATTCCAAAAAAGGAGTTTGGTCAGGATGAGGACACCCAGATGTCACCATAAGATAGGAACTTACTGTCCTGAGGAAAGAAGTTACCAGGTAGGGACTTTTATCTACTAGCTATCTGGGTTCAGTTTGGAGTTTAGCTGAAGGACGTTTTGCTCCTGTTATCCTAGGGTAAAAAATACTTTTGGATAATAAGGCACCACCATCAAATCCAGGTGATCCATACATTCATATTAACAATTGTTTCAATGATTTGTTCTTTGACCCATTCATTATTTAAGATTTCATTGTTTAATCTCTATTTGGGTCTGTATCTGTTTGTGGTCCCTCAAGTAATTTCTATTTTCATTGCATTATGGCTTGTAAAGGATACATTAACACTCTCACTCTCTCTCTCTCTCTCTCTCTCTGCAATGAGGGTTAAGAGACTTGCCCAGGGTCACATAGCTAGTAAATGTCAAGTGTCTGAGGCAGAATTTGAACGCAGGTCTGCTTGAATCCAGGGCCAATGCTTTATCCACTGCACCCTTGCTATGGATTCCTTCAATTTAAATTTAATTTTCTATATTTAGAAGTTCTGAGCAGTTCTTTTCTGTTATTTCTTTTTTTTAAAAAAAAAATAAAGTATTTTATTTATTTTTCCAGTTACATTTAAAGATAGTTCTCAACTTTTGTTTATACAAGCTTTCCAATTTCAGATTTTTCTTCCTCCCTCCCCCCTCCCATATACAGCAGGTAATCTGATATTGGTTTTATATATATATATATATATATATATATATATATATATATATATATAAAACATCAAACATATTTCTGCATTAGTCATGTTATAAGAGAAAAATCAGAGCAATGAGGAAAAACCTCAAAATAGAAAAACAACAGCACCCAAAACAAAAGAAATAGTATGGTTCAATCAGCATCTATACTCCACAGTTTTTTTTTCTCCTGGATTTGGAGATCCTCTTCCATCATGAGTCCCCTGGAACTCTTCTGTACCATTGCATTGGTGAGAAGAATATAGTCCATCACTGTAGATCAACACTCAATGTTGATGATACTGTGTACAATGTTCTTCTGTTTCTGCTCATCTCACTCATCATCAGCCCACGCAAGACCCTCCAGGTTTCTCTGAACTCCTCCTGATCACTGTTTCTTACAGCACAATAGTATTCCATTACATTCATATACCACAACTTGTCCAGCCATTCCCCAATTGATGGGCATCCCCTCAACTTCGAATTCCTTGCCACCACATAAAGAGCAGCTATAAATATTTTTGTACATGTGGGTCTTTTTCCCCTTTCCATGATCTCTTTGGGAAAAAGACCCAAAAGTGGTATTGGTGGGTCAAAGGGTATTCACAGCTTTATCGCCCTTTGGGCATAATTCCAAATTGCTCTCCAGAATGGTTGGATCAGTTCACAGCTCCACCAACAATGCATTAGTGTTCCAATTTTTCCACAGCTTCTCCAACATTTATTATTTTCCTTTTTTGTCATTTTAGCCAATCTGATAGGTGTCAAGTGATACCTCGGAATTGTTTTAATTTGCATCTCTCTAATCATTAGTGATTTAGAGCATTTTTTCATATGGGAATTGATAGCTTTGATTTCTTCATCAGAAAATTGCCTGTTCATATCCTTTGACCATTTCTCAATTGGGGAATGACTTGGATTCTTATAAATTTGATTTAGTTCCCTATATATTTTAGAAATGAGGCCTTTATCAGAAGTACTGGCCACAAAAATTGTTTCCCAGCTTTCTGCCTCCCTTCTAATTTTGGATGCATTGCTTCTGTTTGTACCAAAATTTTTTAATTTAATGTAATCAAAATCATCCATTTTGCATTTTATAATATTCTCTGTCTCTTTGTTCCGTTTTCATTTCCAAAGATCTGAAAGGTAGACTATTTCTTCCTCTCATAATTTATCTATGATATCACCTCTTATGTCTAAATCATGTACCCATTTTGACCTTATTTTAGTATAAGGTGTAAGATGTTGGTCTATGCCTAATTTCTGCCATACTATCTTCCAGTTTTCCCAGCAGTTTTTGTCAAATACTGAGTTCCTATCCCAGATGCTGGAGTCTTTGGGTTTATCAAGCACTACATTACTAGTGTCATTTACTACTGTGTTTCCTGTGCCTAGCCTATTCCACTGATCCTCCACTCTATTTCTTAGCCAGTACCAGATAGTTTTGATGACTGCTGCTTTATAGTAAAGCTCCAGGTTTGGTACAGCTAACCCACCTTCCTGTGCATTTTTTTTTCATTATTTCCCTTGATATTCTTGATTTTTTCTTTTTCCAGATGAATTTCGTTATTATTTTTTCTAGCTCTATAAAAGAATTTTTAGGTAGTCTGATTGGTATGCCACTGAATAAGTAAATTAATTTAGGTAGAATTGTCATTTTTACTATATTAGCTCTGCCTATCCCTGAGCAATTGATATCTTTCCAATTACTTAGATCTGATTTGATTTGTGTGAAGAGTGTTTGGTAATTGTGTTCATAGAGTTCCTGGGTTTGTCTTGGCAAGTAGACTCCCAAGTATTTTATATTATCTACCGTTACTTTAAATGGAATTTCTCTTTCTATCTCTTGCTGCTGGACTTTGTTGGTCATGGATAGAAATGCTGATGATTTATGTGGATTTATTTTATATCCTGCTACTTTGCTAAAGTTGTTAATTGTTTCAAGTAATTTTGGAGTTGATTCTCTAGGATTCTCTAAGTATACCATCATATCATCTGCAAAGAGTGATAGTTTTGTTTCCTCCTTGCCTATTCTAATTCCTTTAATTCCTTTTTCATCTCTGATTGCTAAAGCTAACATTTCTAGTACAATATTAAATAACAGGGGTGATAATGGACATCCCTGTTTCACCCCTGATCTTATTGGGAAGGCCTCTAATTTATCTCCGTTGCATATAATGCTTGCTGATGGTTTTTGGTAGATACTGTTTATTTTTTTAAGGAAAACTCCACCTATTCCTAAGCTTTCTAGTGTTTTTATTAGGAATGGGTGCTGTATTTTGTCAAAAGCTTTCTCTTCATCTATTAAGATAATCATAGGATTTTGGTTAGTTTTCTTATTAATGTGGTTGATTGTGTTAATAGTTTTCCTAATGTTGAACCAGCCCTGCATTCCTGGTATAAATCCAACCTGGTCATAGTGTATTATCCTGGTGATTACTTGCTGTAATCTCTTTGCTAATATCTTATTTAAGATTTTAGCATCAGTATTCATTAGGGAAATTGGTCTATAATTTTCTTTCTCTGTTTTTGCTTTGCCTGGTTTTGGTATCACCACCAGGTTTGTGTCATAAAACGAATTTGGTAGAACTCCTTCTTCACCTATTTTTCCAAATAATTTGTATAATATTGGAATTAATTGTTCTTTAAATGTTTGGTAAAATTCACCTGTAAACCCTTCTGGCTCTGGGGATTTTTTCTTAGGGAGTTCATTAATGGCATGTTCAATTTCTTTTTCTAATATGGGTTTATTTAAGGATTTTATTTCCTCTTCAGTTAACCTGGGCAGTTTGTATTTTTGTAAAAATTCATCCATTTCATTTAGATTGTCAAATTTATTGGCATATAGTTGGGCAAAATAATTCCTAATTCTTGATTTAATTTCCACTTCATTGGTGGTAACATCACCCTTTTCATTTTTGATACTGGTAATTTGGTTTTCTTCTTTCTTTTTTTAAAATCAAATTAACCAATATTTTATCTATTTTATTGATTTTTTCATAAAACCAGCTCTTAGTTTTATTGATTAATTCTATAGTTTTCTTGCTTATTAATTTCTCCTTTAATTTTCAGAATTTCTAGTTTAGTATCTAATTGGGAATTTCTAATTTGTTCTTTTTCTAGCTTTTTAAGTTGCATGCCCAATTCATTAATTTCCTCTTTCTCTTTTTTATTAATGTAAGCATTTAGAGCTATAAATTTTCCCCTAAGCACTGCTTTGGCTGCATCCCATAGATTTTGGTATGTTGTCTCATTATTGTCATTCTCTTGGATATAGTTATTGATTGTTTCTATGATTTGTTGTTTGACCCATTCATTCTTTAGGATGAAATTATTTAGTTTCCAATTGATTTTTAGTCTACTTTTCCATGGCTCTTTCTTACATGTAATTTTTATTGCATCATGATCTGAGAAGGATGCATTTACTATTTCTGCCTTTCTACATTTGACTATGATGTTTTTGTGCCCTAATACATGGTCAGTTTTTGAAAATGTGCCATGTACTGCTGAGAAAAAGGTATATTCCTTTCTATCCCCATTCAATTTTCTCCAGACATCTATCATGTCTGAACTTTTCTAGTATCTATTCACCTCTTTCACTTCTTTCTTATTTATTTTTGGCTAGATTTATCTAATTCTGAGAGGGGGAGATTCAGATCCCGCACTAGTATAGTATTACTGTCTAATTCCTCTTGTAACTCATTTAACTTCTCCTCTAAGAACTTGGATGCTATACCACTTGGCGCATGCATATTTAATATTGATATTACTTCTATTATTATATTATTATCTATAGTACCTTTTAGCAAGATGCGGTTTCCTTCCTTATCTCTTTTAATGAGATCTATTTTTGCCCGTGCTTTGTCTGAGATAAGGATTGCTACCCCTGCTTTTTTTTACTTTAGCTGAAGCAGAATATATTCAGCTCCAGCCTTTTACCTTTACTCTGTGTGTATCTCTCTGCTTCAAATGTGTTTCTTGTAAACAGCATATTGTAGGATTCTGGTTTTTAATCCACTCTGCAATTCGCTTCTGTTTTATAGCAGAGTTCATCCCATTCACATTCACAGTTATTATTACTGACTATTCCCCTCCATTCTGTTTACCCCTTTTGTACTTTTCCCCCCTTCTTTCACTCTATTTCCTCCTCACTGACGTTTTGCTTCTTACCCCTGCCTCCCCCAATCTGCCCTCCCTTTTTATCACCCCCTCCCTTTTCTTTACCCTTTTCTCCCTTGCTTTTGTCCTCCCTTCTATCAGTCCCCCCCCTTTCCCTTCCCTTTTACTTCCCTAAAGAATGAGATAAGTTTACTTTATCCCAATGAATGTATATGTTATTCCCTCTTTGAATCAAATCTGATGAGGGTAGGGTTGAAACAATGTTCACCCCACCTTTCTTTCCCTCTATTGTAATAGGTTTTTTTCACCTCCTCATATGATTTATTTCATCCCATTTCACCTCCCCTTTCCTCTCCTCCCCATAGACTCCCTTTTTAACCTCTTAATTTTTTTTTGTATCTTCACATCAAAGATAATTTATATTTATATACCTTCTGTGTATAGTCCTTCTCTCTGCCCAAATACATTTACATTTCTTAAGAGTTTTATGAGTATTATCTTCCGTGTAGGAATGTAAATCAGTTTAACCTAATTGAGTAACTTTTTTTCCCCTCTGTTTACCTTTTTAAACTTCTCTTGAGTCTTGTATGTTAAGATCAAATTTTCTATTCAATTCTGGTCTTTTCATCAGGAAACATTGAAAGTCCCCAATGTTATTGAATGTCCATCTTTTCCCTGAAAGAGAATTGCACATTTTACTGGGTAAGAGATTGTTTGTCTGAGGCCGATTTGAACTCAGGTCCTTCTGAATCCATGGCTGTGCTCTATCCACTGCGCCACCTAGCTGCCCCTATCGTTGACTCTCTTTTGTGACCTTTAAAAATTTTTTTAAAAATTTCATTTCAAAGTTAAATACAAATGATATTTCCATGTACACAGCACAGCATAAAAGGATTCAATATAAAACCATGAATTTCCATTTCACATTGTTTATTTTTTAAACTATGTAATAGTTATCATTTTTAAAGCTATCCTGCTTTTCTATGTTTCCTTTTAAGTTTTTTTTTGTTTCTGCTGTGAACTTTTTTCCCCTCTCCCTCCCACCCTACCCCCACCTTACCCCATCCTAGAGAAAGCTACTATTAGACGACAAGTATGAATATATGTATATATATTATATAAAACCATACTATACATAATTCATTCTATCATTCTTTCTCTGTAGGTAGATAGCATCTTTGTGACCTGAGCTCTTCTGCACCTTTGTTTCCCTGCCTACATACTTGAAATGATTCTACCTAGGCCTTATTTGATTTTCTGAAGAATGCTTTAAGTTCTATGAATATCTTAGCTATAGGCGACCCTGTGAAGACGTTATGTTAATTTAATCTTTACAATGGGGTTATAACAATGAAACATTTATATATTAAGAATGGATTTACATGGCATTTTTTCTTTGTTGGTAAGTTGAGATAGGGGTCTGCTTTTTCCTAAGTGCCCAAAGAACATTACAGATAATGGAGCAGGAACCTGCAACACTTAAATTTGTGCCTAGTTTTCCACAGGGTCTCTTAGGGAGTCTAAAGCTCAACAGTAACATCTCCTTGGCCTGCTTTTCTTTAAGGTTGCAGCTGCTCCATGGTGGTTGCCTGTTAAAGGAGCTAATTGGAGACATCCAGAAGGCCCTGATTCTACTATTCTGCACAGGTAAGTTAGGTTGCTGTTTCCCAGGGCTGAAGCCTTCTTTCTCACTTCAGATTTTATGGTTGTGCTTTTTATAGAATGAATTCATGGTCTTTAGGTGAGCTCCCCAGAATTTGGCCACCCTATGTAACTTTTTGTTCCCATTTTCTACCATGGCTATTTTTGTAGTTCATTGATAGTGGGCTTTTAAAGCCTTTTTGAAATGTGACATTATTTTTAAAGAGGAATGTTAAGTTTATGTAATGTTTACTTATATCAGCATTTACTTTTATCAATAATTCTGTCTTGCCAGATGGCCACTGCTGAAGCTTGTGTGTTTAGGGTTAAGGATTTAAACTATTTCCAGTTCTGGACTGGCACACTTTTAAAAAGAATCCCTGAAGTGCCACAGTAACATTATCTGATGGGTGAATCACAAAGCCACAAGTTGATCAAGTCTCTAAAGTGCTGGCAAAGTAATTATCTGCTGTTCTGGATGGACCAGGATTCTGACTAACAAAGATGAATTGGTTACTAAATTTTAGAAATGATGGGAATCTCAATGGGGAAACAGCTAGTTCATCTTAGGATTCTTGATACAGAAGGAAAGTGCATTTGTCTGAAATATACTGTACATTTTTAGGAAAGCAGATTTCAGAAAGGTTCAGAGAAAGAGGATAGAGAATGAGGGGAAAATGACCCCTGCTCAGTAATTCTCTGGAACTCGGTGTCGATGTGTCAGAGGCTCATTTGTTTTCATTCTCAAAAGAATGGGCACTTGCACATAAGAGCTACAGCCAGCAAGTGCAAGTGAAGAGAGTGAGGGCTCACAGGCCCCTTTTAAATCCCTCATCCTTAATGCAGAAGGGACCTTTCCCTTGTTCATCAAGGTTACAATCAACGAGGGGAACCTAGCTAACTGGAACGTTGTATTCCTAACCCTAATTTCCATAATTCTTCTTTGGGAGGTGACACAGGGACATTTTTTCAGTCTTTCCTTCTATGAACACAGCTCAGAAGAGGACCTCCGGGAGACCAGCTCAGGGCTACTTGAACCATGTGATATGTTTGCCGTAGGGGAGGGAAGGGGGACTGAGACACAGGTCCTCAGGCGTGTAATTTGAATGGTGACGGTTCTATCCTTATTGAGAGGAGACTGTCACCCATTTCTTCACATAGAATCTCACAGAATAAAAATCCAAAAGGAAGAAGTCAAGCCAATGGAATGGGAAGTTCTTGGGAATTAACCAAGTCCTTATTAAGCATACCTACTAGGTGCCAGGCACTGGGCCAGGAATACAAATACAAGGAATCAAACAATCCCCAACCGCCAAATGCCCACATTTCAATGGGATAAACACAGAGGAGAGTACTTCCAGCATCAATATACAGAAAACAAATGCAAAAGTAATTAAATGCAAGGTAGTGTGAAAAAGGAGGTGAAACATTTGAAGGGATCAGAAAAAGATTCACGTGCTCTATCTGAGGTACCAGTGAGAACTGAGAATTACAGATATGGGGGATAGCCAGTGCAAGGCTATGGAGATAGGAGGTGGAATGTTGTCAGAAAAAGGAAGAAAAGGCCAAATTTGGCTCATTTGGGAAGCGGAGTAACATCCAGTGAGGCTGGGCTGCAGTTGTGAAGGGCTTTACAAACAAAACAGAGGAGTTGAGTTCATTGAGCAAAAGAGTGACATGGTCAGATCTGCACTGGTGGCTCTGAAATTAGAGAAGATTTGATGCCAGGGGACCAGTCAAGAGGCCAGTCTATTCATCTGCGTGAGAGACAATAAGGGCCTGAACAAAAGGAGGGGTCATTTCTCAGGGTTGTTGTAGTAGCAACAAGATTTAGCAGCTGATTGGTTAGTGGAGAAAGAGAGAGTTCAGAATCGAGGGTAACACCAAGGTTACCAGCATGAGGAAATGGAAGAATGGACCTTGGACAGAAATAGGAGAGTTCAGTAGGAGGAGTGTTTGGGGGGACTAGATTGTTTAATTTGATAATCCTGTTTTGGATATGTTGAGTTTGAGATGTCTCTGAGACATGGAGTTTGAAATGACCATTAGGTAGTTGGTGCTGATTTGATTTCAGAAAACACAGAAGGAAACAGTTCTAGTGAGTACAAAAAGGAACAGTCTAAAGATACTTATGTGGATGCAAAGGGAGCTCATCAACTTAGATAAAAATAATATACAGATGAAACATTAATAATGCCTGTGAATGCAAAAGAGAGGACTGCTTCTGTAAGAACAGTGTCAGGATAACTAAGACAGAATAAACTTATGCTAATGATGAATGCTAAGAAAAAAAATGAGGATTATGTTAGTATGAGGGGAGAAGGGAGGATCAAAGAAGGCTCAAAACTGCCTCTTGGGAGGGATCCACAAGGGAAGAAACAAGGATACACTTTGAATTTTGCTTTTTTCCCCCCTTGTCATGGTGAATAATCTTTGAAAAGGACAGAGCAAAAATGAGTAATATGTAGGAAGTTAATGCCCAGATTAAGGAGAAAATAAGAGTGACTGTCTGCCTTCAGAGAGTTCCAGGTACCAGCCTAGAATGAACTTAATTTGAGTTAGTGAAGGAACTAGCCCCTCTGGTTGCTGAGCCACCGTGAGTGACCTTTGAAAGGCCATGGAGAATGAGAACAGTGCTAAAGAGCAAATGTCCTCCAGATTTTTGCAGAAGGTAAGAGAATAAAATGTGAAGGATATAGGTCAGTGAGTTTGACTTTGATTCTTGGCAAAATCCTAGAATATCTCATTAAAGGAATGGCTTATAAAATTCTTCACAGTGAAGTGATGACCACAAAGAGCCAACATGTCTTTATTAAGAATAGACTTGTTAGGGGCAGCTAGATGGCAAAGTGGATAGAGCACTGGCCCTGGAGTCAGGAGGACCTGAGTTAAAATCCAGCCACTTGACACTTACTAGTTGTGTGACCCTGGGCAAGTCACTTAACCCCAATTGCCTCACCAAAAAAAAAAAAAAAAAGACATGTCAGACTTTCCTCTTCCTTTCCATTTTTAATAGGATTATTAGTCTGGGGTGGTTAAATGACTAAACCCAAAGAGTAGCCATTCATAGTTTAATAGAAAAAGTACTGAGTTTTGATTTTGTAGATACCTGAGTTCAAATCTTGCCTCTGGTGCTTATTGCTCACATGTCTTTGGATAAGTAACTTAAATTTTCTGAGTCCCAGTTTCCCCATTTGTTAAATGATACTTATAATACCTAACTTAACATGGTTATTTGAGAATCAAAGGAGATTACTGTATGCAAAGCACTTTCCTTTTTTTTCCCCCATGGGGCAATGAGGGTTAAGTGATTTGCCCAGGGTCACACAGCTAAAAGTACTTTCCTTTTAAAAATATTTTTAATTAAAAAATTTTATGTTTTGTTTTTTACATTACTTATGTTACTGGTGTATCCATTCTCCCTCTACCTTCCCTTATAAAGCAGGGGGGAAAAAAGAGAAGAAAAATCAGCTCAGCAAGACTAGCTAAAACACTGAAAAATATTTTAATGTACATGGGGTATAAAGTGCTTTTCAGACATTAAAGCGTTCTATAAATATCTGTAAAAGTGTTGTTATTAATAGTTTGATGTCAACATGGAAGGTTGTTTCTACCAGAGTACCTTGTTGATCTATCCTTGTCCCTATGCTCTTTAACACTTTTGTCGGGTATGTGGACAAAGGCACAGGTGGGATTCTTCATTGGATTTACAATTGACCTAGAGTTGGGAGAGATAGCTAGCATGTGGGATCAGAGAATCAGGATGTCAAAATGGCTAAGCAGGCTAGAACGGGCCAAATCCAATGAGAGGAAATTGAGTAGGGACAAATATTGAATCTTACATCCCACTTCAAGAAATTAAGTTATACAGGTATAAGATGGGCAAGATATGGTTAAACAGAAGTTCTTCTGGAAAAGATTGGGGGTTGGGCATAGGTGGGAGGGTGGAGTTAGCCTCTTGAAAGTTTAATATCAGTCATCAGTATGATATGGCAAATACTTAAGCTATCATAGTCTTTAGCTGAATTCAGAGGCATAGTGTCCAGAGTGAAGGATGCTGATAATCTGGTTAGTCAGTCAACATTTATTAAGTGTGCCAGTCACTGTGCTAAGTGCTGGAGATACAAAATGAGTCAAAAGACAATTCCTGCCTTCATGTAACTCATAGTCCAATGAAAGAGACAGTATGCAAACATATGTTCAGACAAGCTATATATAGGATAAATGGGAAATAATTATTAGAGAGAAGTTAATAGAATTAAGAGGTATTGGGAAAGACTTCCTATAGAAGATGGAATTTTAATTGGGACTTAAAGGAAGCCAGGTGAAGATGAGGAGGGAATGCATTGATAACCAGAGAAAATGCCCAGAGCTGAGAGATGGAGTGTCTTGTTCATAGAACAGCCAAGAGGCCAGTGTTACTGGATTGAAGAGAAGTAGTGGAGATTCGGGTATTAGAAGAATGGAGATGTAGGAGGGGCTAGGTTATGAATGACTTTGAATGTAAGACAGAATTTTCTGTTTGATTTTAGAGGTGTTAGGGAGTCCCTGGACTTTACTGAGTAGGAAAGTGATATGGTTAGACCTGCAGTTTAGGAAAATCACTTTGATGGCTAAGTGGAGGATTGACTGTAGTGGGGAGAGACTTGTGACAGGCAGACCCATCAGCAGACTGTGGCAACAATTCAGGTGTGAGGGGACGAGGGCATACACCAGAGTGGTGGTCATGTTAGAGGAGAGAAGGGGACATATTCAAGAGATTTTGCGAAGGTGAAGTCAACAGGCCTTGGAAAGAGATTGGATATGGGGAGTGAGAGATAGTGAGGAGTGATTTCTATGAGGGTGACTATGAGATAGGATGACTTCTGTGTTGTGAGCTTGAGGGACTGAGGGGATGGTGTTGCCCTAGTCTATAGTAATAGGGAAGGTGGGTAGGATCTAGGGGAAAAGATAAGGAGTTTTGTTTTGGATAGGTTGAGTTTAAGATGTGTACTGGATATTCAGTTCAAGATATCTGAGAGGCAGTTGGAGATACAAGATTGGAGGTCAACAGAGGTTGGGACAGGATAAGTAGATTTGATAATTGTTAGCATAGAGATGGTAATTAAATTCATGGGAGTGGTGGGATCACCAAGAGAGGAGAGCCAGGGACTGAACCCTATGGTAAATGTATAGTTAAATGATGTGATCTGCATGAGGATCCAGCAAAGGATACAGAGGAGAGGTCAGACAGCCCTTTTTGTGGAGAACCAGAAGAGAGATTTTCTGAAAACTAGAGAGAGAAGAGAGTATGGAGGAGGAGAGGGTGATTACCACTGTCAGAGGTTACTGAGAGATCAAGGAGAGTGAAGGTTGAGAAAAGGCTTTTGTATTTGGCAATTGAGAGATCATACACTCTTTGGAAAGAGTGATTTCAGTGGAATGATTAGGTAGGAAACAGGATTGTAAAGAGTTAAGAGAGTGAGGAGAGGAAGGGGAGGCATCTATTTTAAATGGCCTTTTCAAATGGTAGAAGAGATATAGGATGATATAGTGGTGAGGGTTTTTTCAAGATGGGAGAGACATGAATATATTTTTAGGCAGTAGGGAATGTGCCAGTAGACAGGGAGGTTTGAAAATGAGTGAGAGAGTAAGAATGATAGTGGGGGCTATCTGTTGTAGGAGACAAGATAGAATGGGATTGCTTGATCAGGGAGAGAGGTTAACCTTGGTAAGGAGTGTGGCCACCTCATCATGAGGCAGGAGTGAAGGAGGAAAGAGTGGCAGAAGAGATAAGAATAGGATGAGATAAGTGTATGGTGTATGGCCTCATTTTTTTTTTTCTTCAGTAAAATGAGTCAAGGATCTCTGCTAAAAGGGTGGGAGAAAAGGGAGCCATGGATGAAAACGTTTGGAAGAGCTGCTGTAGAGAGTAGGGTGGTGAATAAGGGAGATATAGTAAGACTGCCTAACAGGAGTGAGGTGTGATGACTATGAGACATCGTTTCTGGGTAATTTAAGCATTTTCTTAATAGGCCAGCAGGTTATTAATAAAAGGATGGTCATTGACCAGCTCCCTTGGACCAAAGACCCCGAATGGCAGTGGGGTCCCGGTTTTTACCATTCTAACTGTAGGAGGTCCATCACATAGCAATTAAATCTAAGTGGTTGACATGATTTGGAGACGTTATATTAAAATGAAGTCTGGGGATACCTGACTTACATCATTCTTACCAAGATTTGAGTGACCTAAGAGAAAGAATGTAGATCCCCACCCAAGCTGATCAAAGCAAAATAGTTTCTACCTAGGTGTGGTTTGTGCTGGCCAGAAAGCATCAGTAAAGTCCTTCAGCTATCTAGACAAACAGATCTGTCTCCACCAAGACTCCTTTGACCCAAATGAATCCAACTTTCAAGACGAACTGGCCTTTTTTTTGGAGGGGTGGGGGGATAAGGACTAATGAAGATGGAGAGATCACTGGGTCCCCCAAGATATCGATTATCAATAATTATTTCTCACAGAGGGCACAGTTGAAGGTAGTTACATATATTTGTAGTGGACCCAATCAGAATTATTGTGTGATTTTTCTCCATCTTCATTTTGCAGCATATGTGTAGGCACGAAGGTTATAAATGATGGGAGTGAACTAAGGCTGAGGTTTGGCTGGGTGTAATTGGCAATATAATAAGGGAGTCAAGGACTCAAGAGAAGAGGATGGTGTAGAGTTAAATTGGTTCACCCTGGGGTCAGGATGGAGAGAAGGGAGAGTGGCTAGTGCAAGGGAGATGGCCTGGGGAGCATTTAGGGATCAAGGTATTGCAGGTCACCATGTGGATGAAGAGTAGGGTTTTATAAGGGAGGGTGGAGGGAGAGAGGTAGAGAGCAAATGCATCATGGTAAGACAAGGGGATCTTGGAGTTCTTGAGCATGAAGGTGGAACATTTGTGGCAAGATCAAAGCTATGACCCTTTGTGTGTGTGGCTGAAGTGGGTGAAGGAACAGCTCATAGGATGTGACTAGGTAGAGGAACTGGGTGTTTGAGGGAGAGTTATGATCTTGCTATGTTTCACCCTAGTCAGCACAGTATTATGTTCTTTTCTCAGCAGCACCATTGAGAAAGCACATTGCTAAGGTGGCTAAGGTGGAATGCCTTGAGATCATACCATAAGAGTGACAATTGAAGACACAGGATATTTTGTGTGGAGACAAGACGACAGGCTGGACAGGGGGAGCAAGCACAATAGCTGTCTTCACCTATTTTGTTGGCTGTTGTGTGCAATAGGGTTTAGATTTGTTTTGCTTAACCAGGGCTAGAACAGTGGGTAGAAATTTCTGAAAGTCATATTTTGACTTGATACAAGGAAACATTTTTTAACAGAGCTACTCAAAAGTACATTATGCTGTCTGTATTCCCAAAGGATAAAAACCAAAAAGGAAAAGGACCTATATGTACAAACTATTTATAGCTGCTCTTTTAGTGGTACAAAGAATTGGAAATTGAGAGGAAGACCACCATTTGGGGAATGGTTGAATAAATCGTATATGAGTGTTGTGGCATTTAAAATTATATGTGGTCGCCTTATTTCTGTCCCAAGTTTGGGGCAAATTAGTTGGGGTTTCTAATATATGGCTACTTATAAAGTAGAAGCTTTAGCACCAGTTTTGGGCATTAAGCATTTATTAAATCATATCAAATATTAGTAAAGAGAGAACCCGTGGCTCAGCAAGTTAAGAAGGCCTATCTAGACTAGAGGAGAGATAGAGCTCAGCCTGGCTTCCTTCTTTCTCCAAGTCCCCCACCACCAGCAGACCAAGAGAGTGCTTTTGTATGTGTGTGTGTGTGTGTGTGTGTGTGTGTGTGTGTGTGTGTGTGTGTGTGTAGTTAATTGGCTAGTGTCATTCAAATCCCTTGATTTACTGGACTTGCGGGTGGTCCATGAGCAGAGTTACATGAGGTCAGAGTTCAGAGAACACACCCTCTGAGGGCCAGGCTTTCAGGTAGGTGTGGTTTTAATTAAGTTAACTTTAAGTGAATTAATCAGCAAAGCCAATCCAATCAATCTTAATATTATCCCTCAAGGGGGCCTCTGGGCATCCCCAAGCCCATTATTTTCTCACATTGTGGTAGAATACTATTGTGCTATAAGAAATGACGAGCAGGATGCTCTCAGAAAAATCTGGAAAGACTTCCATGAACTGATGCAAAGAGAGAGGAGCAGAACCAAGAGAACATCGTGTATAGTAACAGCATTGTTGGATGATGATCTTGCGAATGACTTAGCTATTCTTGGCAATCCAGTGATTCAAGACTATTCTGTAGGACATACGATGAAAAAGGTCGTCCCTCTCCAGAAACAGAACTGATGGAGTCTGATTGAAGCATAGTTTTTCTTAACTTTATTTTTCTTGGGTTTTGGGTTTTGTTTTGTTTTGTTTTGTTTTTTGGTCTTTGTTTTCTTTCACAACATGACTAACTTGGAAATATGTTTTGCATGACTACACATATATAACCAGTATCAAATTGCTTGCCTTCTCATTGAGTTGAGGTGTGGAGAAAGGAAAGGAGAGAATTTGGAGCTCAAAAATAATAAAAAAAGAATGTTAAAAAATTTTTTGTACATGTAATTGGGGAAAAACTAAAAAATTAAATAAAATAAAAGTAGGCTGTCTCAGGAGCTGGGGAGTCATCCCTAGCTGGAGATTTTCAAGGATAGGCACTAGTCAGGGATGTTATAGAGAAGGATCTGCTTCTGTTATAGGTCCCTTGGAGTGCTGAGATTCTAGGATTCAGTAATTTCTGGAGTAAAGCAGAAAACAAAAGACAACTTGGCTCAGCAATTAAGCATATCTGAACCCTGGACTAACATCTGGGCATATCTGTTTAAACCATGTGTTAATACTGTTGGAATGACTGGGGCTCATTGGAATAAAGTGAACTTCACTGAACACTAATTGTCTTTGCATTCTTTGTGTCATTTTCCCCTTGTTACTAATCAGGCAGGATCACCCAGTTCTTCATGTCTCCTGGAATGATGCGGTTGCATACTGTACTTGGGCTGGAAAGCGGTTACCCACAGAGGCAGAATGGGAATATAGCTGCAGAGGAGGCCTTGAGAATAGGTACTTATACAGTGTAAATCTTCTTAACAGCTTTGCCATTTTTTTTAATGCTCAGGAGATCTTGCAATGATCAAGTAGAGTTTTTTTTTAATTCTTTCTTATTTTCTTTTCTCATTGTGTTTAATTCATCTTAGCTAAGTTGGTTGGCATATTGACCAATGGGTAGCCAACCAATATACCCCTCAGAAGCAAAGAGCTGGCCAAGCCCTTTCCCTGGTGCTGTAAAAAGAGTTCTAATCCTTCTGCTTTTGAAACACCCAGAGGTTGTAATGCTGGGGAATTAGAAAAGCACTCATTGCTCTTTACATCAGCTTGGCAAGCTCCCTCCCTGTGAGCATTGTCCTATTTTTAGGTACTTTCTAAAACTAATACGTATTTCTATGTTGCTAAAACTTGGAGCGCATTGATGCTTGGGTTAAATCTTCTAGGAAAAGGTTCCTCAAAATAGTGAAATATTTAAAAAGAGGTCCCAATGTAATGTGGTGTGACCAGGCTACCATATTAGTATATAATGTGGCCCGACTGGTTGCACTTCTCTAAGCGTCCCTCTATTTCAGTGCTCATGAATGATCTGGAAGGAGACAGAGGGAGCTGTGAGCATCACATGATCTAGATCTGCTTCATTACCCCCGATCCTGCCCATTAAAAGTCTCCCATTAAATGTATCTTGGCCTCACCACTGTAGCCATGTTCTTTCTTTTTGTTACATTCCTCTCTTTTCTGGATTCCAGTCCAAAGACCTGAGTACATTTGACAGGCTCTTGCCTCTCTGTCTTCTGTCAGACTTTACCCGTGGGGCAACAAGTTGCAGCCAAAAGGTCAACATTATGCCAACATTTGGCAGGGAGAGTTCCCCGTGAGCAACACTGGTGAAGATGGCTACCAAGGAACGGCACCTGTGAGTATCAGGGCTGCACACCGGCAGCAGGATCTGCCCTGTGTGTTCTTCTGCTCCCTTGGCATGTGTTTGTTGCCCACATGGCAGATACTGCAGGTTATCAGACGCTTTAAATGAAATTATGTGAGACATGTCTTCATTTAATGGCCTGAAAAGAAATTCACTGGTTGGGAGTAACTACTTAGGAAGCTACTTGCTTCTTTTTAAAAACTTTCTTTTAAGAAATATTCTTTATCTCTGCCTCAAGAAATAAAGGCAAAGAAGATAACTACACCTTTTGATGGCAAAGGAAAAGACAGGATGGGGTTTTGCATGTGTGTAAGATACTGAATGACACTAAGTGATTTTTAATGGTAAAATGCTGTGAATATACTTGAAGGGTGATAGTTTCCAGAAAATAAAGGTTCATGTCAGGATTTTCTCTGTAAACTTCTTAAAGACCTGTTTAAATGCTAGTTGGTGTCATTATTATAGAGGCAGTATGACAGAGTGGAGAATGAGTTGGCCTTAGAGTTGAGGATATCTGAGTTCAAATCCTCTTTCTGGCAGGTATCAGTTGTTTGACCTCCAAGCAAATCCCTTAGTTTCATAAGTTTGCCATTTCCTTCTCTGGCTCATTTTATAGATGAGGAAACTGAGACAACCAGAGTTAAGTGACTTGCCCAGGGTCACACAGCTAGTAAGTATTTGAGGCTGAATTTGAACCCATGTCTTCCTGATTCCAGTTTTAGTGCTCTATCCACTGAGCAGCCTACCTGCCCACATATGTATATATGGATATGTCTTTGTATACATGTACACACACACACACACACACACACACACACATACACTCAAGGGCACTAGAGATATTACGATTGTCTTTTCAGAGATCAATGAAACTGAGTCTCAGGGAGGCAGGGATGAATCTTGGTCTTTCTTGATTGATTCCAAATTCTGTGCATTTCCATAAGACAGTATTCCTGAGGAAGGAGGGAGATGAATAAAAACATGTGATGGACACAAGAGGTTATCATATTCAAGGAAGAACAGGGACTTGAGTGCAGTTGGCTAGAGCAGCAGCCAAGTTCACTTTTATATTTCAGATGGTGTAAACATCCCTCTTCTGCCCTCCTCAGTTAGATGCAGTTTTGTTTTATGATCAGTGATAAATTTCCTGTTAGAAATAACTTAATCGTATTTTATACCATGCAAGCATAAACTCTCTGCGGGTTTATAAATTCCTTTTGAGGGCCCCAGCCTGGAAAATGCCTCTTTGTTTGCACTCGTGTTTGTTGGCCAGATTGCATTTTGACTGATGAAATGGACGTTGATATTCACGTGGGAGAGCCAGACTTCTGATTTAGTGCTTTTTTCAGCCAAATGGGTTTATGGAAACAGATGAACATTTTAACCTCTTCTTCACTTTGTACAGGTTACTGCCTTTCCTCCCAATGGCTATGGTCTGTACAACATAGTGGGGAATGCATGGGAGTGGACCTCAGACTGGTGGACCGTTCATCATTCTGTTGAGGAAACCCACGATCCTGTAAGTATCTCTATCTGGATGTGTGTTCTACATTGGTACCTTTTTGCTGTGCTGGCTCAGGGAAATCTGCCTTCTCTGGGAAAACTTGACCATATTTCTCAAGTGCTGAGAAGATGTTCAGTTCAGTTCAGTTCAGTTCACTAGGTACCTTGTATAGTCCCATTATGGTTAAAGCCCTGAGCTGAGATCTATAGGGTATGTAAAGAGACTCGGTCCCTGTCCTCAAAGCGATGTAGGAGGTGACAGTCCAATAGGAGAGAATGAAGTAGACACACATAATGAGTATGCAGCACAGCATGCTATGAGTATCATAAGAGACCAATACTTTGGAACTTCAGAGGCTGGCATGCTACCATCTTTTGGGTTGGGGGCAGAATCCATAACAAATGATGTTTGTTTCACAAGTGTCATTTGACTAGGGCTTTGGAATTGGAATAGAATTTTGCAATGCTTATCTTTAGGGCTGAGGTATTCTGGGCTGAAAGGAGCACATGAGTCAAGGTTGGAAAGCATAGGGTATATTGGGGGAGTAGTAAGGAATTTAGTTTGGATGTGCTAGAGGGTACTCTGATAAGTCAGTATGGTAGAAAGGAGATAGGGCTGACTTTGGATCCAAGGAGACCTGATGGGTGGTCCCACCTCTGATACATATTATCTCTGTGACCCGGGGCAGCAGGGCAAACTGCTACAGGCAGCAGCAGAGAGGAGGGTCCTCTCTGGGAGCTCCTTAGAGCTGGGAAATCCATTGTCCCTTTTCCCTATATAGTAACACAGGTGAAGAGTGGGAGATAATTCTGGAAAGAAATGAGCCATGTAGTGGGGAGCCTGAATTTCAGGCTGAGTCATTTGTATGGTAGTCAAGACTATGTATGTTATGGAGCTGTTGAACATTTTGGAGCAGAGTATGTGAATTCGTATTATTCAGTAAAGGCTTTTGGTCAATAACTGAGTTGATAAAAGATGGTGGACAGGCAAAGCAGATAGCAGGCATTTATTAAGCACTTACCATGGGCCAGGCACTGTGTTGGAAAAAAGATAATTATTCATAACTATAACTAACCTGGAAAATTTATATAATTGGATTTATGAAAAATTATAGGTTTAGAGAAATTATAATTGGGCTGTAAGTCCTGCCACGGTCACCATTCAAATGCGAGAATATTTTTAAATGACTAGCTGGGCCTAATTTGGGGGCTAATCTGAGGACTGTTGACTAACTGGCTATCTGACTGCTATTAATTTAATGTAGGCCATTTATAAAGTTCCACCACACTGCTCCACTTCCAAATTGATAAGCAAAATATTAAGAAGCCTCAACTAAATAATCAAAGCAGAGTTTGTTTATGAGATACTATTGAAAATTAAGAATACAGGGAAATAAAATGTACAACCTGACTGCATTGCGGCACTTCTCTTTCCATTGTGTCTCTTTCCTACCTGCTGTGCCTCAAAATTTTTTAATAAAATAAGGGCCTTAGCTGCCGCTTGCCTTAGGGCACTCAGGTACTTTATTCTATTTCTATTCTATTCTTTATTCTATTTCACTTTGTAAATCCCCCTGCTTCTAACTTTCCTCTCCTTACTGCCACTGCTGAACCCCTGTGTTTCTCTCTCACCGATTTTCTATCTGTCTGCTCCGTCAGTCTGCCCTCTGCTGCCTTTGCCACCCTTCCAATCTTGTCCGCCTCTCTTAATCTTGTCCGCTGGCCTTTCCTCCTTGGTCCTAGTCCTGCGTTACTGTTCGTCTCATACCCCCTGACAGATCCCTTCTAATCTAACTCCCAGGTCTATATATACCTTTTCTTCTCTCCACTCAAATCTCGGGGCTTCCTGCGCCCCCACAGACCAAGCTAATCTGCCAGTCAGGGCTGCGGCTGGTGGGGGGGGGGGGTGGGGGTTGCACTCCAGCTTCATGTGCCTCAGCACAGGCTATCCGGATCTTGTCAGATAGCTCCGCTCAGGTCGGAGGGAGCTGGGGGCTTTTTTCCCCCATGCTGTCTGACCTGTGTCTTGTACAGCCCACCGGGCTTTATTGGCTCAGCTGAAGCAGAGGGGGAAGGGAAGAGACCCTGAGGGCCTAAGGCTTTCTAATCTCAGCCTAAAGGTAGGGTCCCCAAATCAAATAAATTTCCACAGGTGTTCAGTGCTGGGTATACAAAGAGAGTCAAAAAGGCCTTGCCTCTCAAGCTTATATCTACTGAGGGAAGACTATGCATACAAAGGTACTGAGAAGAGGTGGGGGTGAGGAAGGGGAGAGAAGGTACCTGCATGGGGACGTGTTGTTGAAGGCCAGAAAGTCAGAAGCATATCCAGGAGAGGAATGAAGTTTGTCTAGCCTGGGCCCCCTTGGAGAATGGTAGTGAGGAATATATGGGATGAGAAGGGAAGGACAGGTTTCTTGGTGGGGAGGCCCTTGTATTGAAGTTCAGAAAGTCAGAATCATAGCCAGGGTTGGCTGGTTTGGGCCCCTTCCTAAAATAGAGGGACCAAGAGAAACGCATCAGTGGGAGGAGGGGGTTGGCATGGCAGAGAGATGTTCCAGGTTGAGGAGACCTCCTTTTTTCACAGATACAAGCATCCAGGTACAAGGCTGCAGCATTCTGGAATACTGCAAGGGGATGAGGTCCTCTCTGTAAATGATGACCCTCCAATGTAGTTCATTCACTTAATTGAGAAGTATTTCTTAGGCACTGATTTAAGAAAACAGCAAATTTCTGGATGTAATAGGAAAGGGCAATAGAAGTATTATGCACTGTTATCGTCTGCAAATTGCTTATAATGTGGTTGAGGAAGGACATTAAATACATCTAGTTTACTACATTGTGTCAGTCAGACATTTATTCGGTACCTACTATGTACCAGGCACTGGGCTAAGCTCTAGGGATACAAAGAAAGGCAAAAGACAGTCCCTGTCCTCAGGGGGTTCACAGTCTAGCAGGAGGAGGAGCCCCAAGATATCCACCTCTACCTTCTCCAAGCAGAGGGAGAAAGGGGCCTAAGGGGGTATGAGTTTCAGAATGGATGTGACATTGCAGTAAGAAAGGAAGGAGATAAGCAGACTAAATGAAATCTGTGACTGTGGTATGTGTGTGCATGTGTATGTATTCAGTTTTTTTTGTTGTTGTTTTTTTTTTAGTGAGGCAATTGGGATTAAGTGACTTGCCCAGGGTCACACAGCTAATAAGTGTTAAGTGTCTGAGGCCGGATTTGAACTTAGGTACTCCTGAATCCAGGGCCGGTGCTCTATCCACTGCGCCACCTAGCTGCCCCTGTGTATTCGTTTTGAGTGCAGCTGGGTGGCACAGTGGATAGAGTGCCAGGCCTAGAGTCAGATAGGCTCATCTTTGTGCATTCAAAGCTGGCCTCAGACACTTACCCTGGGCAGGCTACTTAACCCTGTTGGCCTAAATTTTCTTATCTATAAAATGAGAAGGAAATGGCAAACCACTTCAAGAAAACCCCAAATGAGGGGCAGCTAGGTGGCACAGTGGATAAAGCACAGGCCCTGGATTCAGGAGGACCTGAGTTCAAATTTGTCCTCAGACACTTAATACTTACTAGCTGTGTGACCCTGGGCAAGTCACTTAACCCTCATTGCGCTGCCCCCCCCCCCCAAAAAAAAACCCAAAACTAAAACTAAAACTAAAACCAGATGAGGTCATGAAGTATTAGACATATCTAGAAATGACTAAATTAACAATGGATGTATACATGTTGAAAATTAATCATTCATAGGTTGAAAATTTTTTGGCATATAGAAACAATGGAACATTGTGTAGTAAGAAATGAATGTGAGGAATTCAGAAATGCTTGATAGACTTTCTTACTCTATATTAGCTCAAAGAAATCTTAACAGAAGAACATGCAGACCGACTACAACAACGTAAATAATAAGATCATTCCAAAAGAAGCTGTACTGATGGTGCTGGGAAAGAAATAATGAAATGTCATTTCTTCTTCATAACAGCAAGGTGGGGGGACTGCCAGGGCAGAATGTCGTATACATCCTCAGATGAGGTAACTGCATTTTTACTTTTCTTTGTCACAAGGAAAGTGTTCTTCATGGACAGGGGGAAGAAACTTGTCCCCCCTACCCTGTGACTGTGATATGGTGAAGCATTTTTTTTTTCCAGGGCAGTGAGGGTTAAGTGACTTGCCCAGGATCAAACAGCTAGTAAGTGTCAAGTGTCTGAGGCTGGATTTGAATTCAGGTCCTCCTGACTCAAGTGCCAGTGCTTTATCTACTGTGCCACCTAGCTGCCCCAATGGTGAAGCATTTTGAAAAGAAAACTTAAAAAGAATATCCTCAAATATATTATATTGTATAAACAGATTAAAAAGTCACATACAGCGTGCCCTTGAATAAGAAGCCTGGGCATTCAGACAATCCAGCTTCAGGCATCTCTATTCCTGCTAATACTAGCTAGACAGGGACCTAGCATACTTAATTTTACATTTTGGCCTTTCAAAAACAAGAGAAATTACTGGAAAAGGAAGAATAACTTCTCAAGATTTTCTCACTGGTGGGTGAGGTTGTCATAACTCGGGTTTTTGTGCCCCAGACATATTTCTCAGTGTGATTATAAATTTGCTTTGTGGTGCTTGCCTTCTTGGGAGTGTAACACATGGGCTGTTCATGAATAATCCAAGCCTTAGATGTGCTTTCCTGGTGAAAGATGAAAGGCTGAGTCCTTCAGGAACTGTACTCTTTCTTATGCTTTGGGAGATAGAGAGGTTGAAAATAACCCTTTCCCAGAAGTAGAAGGGTATGAAATCCTCACTGAGTCTGCAGCCAGGAGACATCACCATCCACTCTGGCAAATGTAGAACCGCGGTTTATTTGCAGCAGCCTTGGAGTTAGTTTTTCCTTTTTCACAGATAAAAAGCATCTGCATGCTTGGAAGGAGAACAAAAACTGCAGCCTTCTGCCATAGTGGGAATACATATCTTTGGCCATCTGGTGCCTGAGTGGGTATTAGCTTTCTATCTGTGCATTTCTTCCAAGGATGTGAAGAGGATTCAAAATATTCTGTCTTCACTGGCCACGGACTACCCTGTAACAGATTGGAGGTGTAGCTTTCTGCCTTGATTGTTTCACACCTGCATTTGCTTCCTGAATTGACATGGGATTGATGGCCCTACTATTTCAAGGCATTAAATCTGAGACCCTAGTATTGGAACATCTGATAGTGGTTGTGGTCAGGAAGTGCAGAAACAAACCATTTTAAGACCAAAAGTAGTAAATTCCATTCCTTATACTCAAAAGTATAAAATCCTCCCCTCAAACCCAGGGCATACTGTGCCCTCTCCCACCTAGGTGCCTGGGGAAGGTGGGCTCAAACTTAAAGTCATCACTAGAAAGCATTTACCCTACAAAGTTCACTTCTGAGTTCAGCATAGACAGATGGACAAAATGACCCCTTTGCTTATTAAAGAAACTACTGTGTCAGCATTGGACTAATTCTGGGCTGGCTCGAGAAGGTTGGATGACATTTGCTCCTCACTGGGCTTGTCTGCCCACTCTGCATGGAGTTCCTGGGACCCCTGGTGTTCATTCTCTATCCAATCATCTTTCACCTAAGGAGTAAGAGAATAGACACAAACAGAGATTAGAACAAGAGTGTGCTGATGTCCTCGTAACCTCCAATGAAGAGGAGGCTGCTACTAGCTGGACTTCTCTCCCCATCCTGGCCTGGATCTGGGGGGTTCAGTCACCCAAAGATTGGAGGCTCATCATGAAATCTTGTAAATAAGAAAGAGGTTTATTAAATGGCTGGGGGACAGATCACTATGGAGAACTGTCCCCCCAAGTGAAGAGAAGACCTGGTCTTTTGTATCTTTACAAGACAATGGAAGGGAAGGGAATTACTAGGCAGGGGAAATGCAAAGACGGGCTGGATAACTAAGGGGATCTTTGATAACAGGGTATCAGTGGGATATGTAGCATCCATCCATATCTTGCATATCCTCTGGCAGACCCTTAGTATTGCTTGTCAGCCTACTGGGGTCATGTCCTGCCACACCTCATCTGTGAGGTGGGAGAAAGAGGAGCTTTTTCCCTCAGTCTCGAGGGTTGGGATCTTGGGTTTCTGGGGTCCCACTGCATGCCCATAATACTCTAATCAGCCAAGCAGAAGAGAGCGGACAGTCTAGGCCCTGGGCCCTTTCACACATATGCTCAGTTTCAGCTTAGAAGTTAATTGAAAATCTTCTCTTTAAATGGCGAACAGACAGGAAAACTATCATAGCTGCTTTTGCTCTCAAGCAGAGAGCTGACCCTCTTTGCTCTAGACTGAGTGAGGGGGAACACAAACAACTGAACTAGCTATTCCTGAGAACTGAAACTGATGGAAGGACCACAGAGAGAAAGAGGAGCATGAAAGCCCAAAGCAAAAGGGTAGATCAGATCCTGGATTACCCTAAAAAAGAAAGGAAAACTTTAAATGATAAAAATCATAGATTTAGAACTAGACGTGACCTCTGAGAACTGAGGTACAGAGTAGCTGTGAAGTGCCCAGGTTCACATCTGGCACCTATCTGACGTAAGATTTCTGACTCGTAGCTTAGTTTTCTATCCACTATACTAGGAGAATAGACATGAGGGTTTAGAAGAAGAAGGATTTAGTTTAGCACCATACTCTTAGATTGATTATGGAGAGAAATCCTGATCAGAGGAGACTATGCGAAATCAATGTTACAAAGTGCTCATCTAAAGGAGGAGGAAGTAACCTAAATATAAGTTTTATAGATTTTATAGTATATTATTTTACATTTATTTTATAGTTTTATTTTCTCCTATGTCTCCAGCCCCACACCCCCGCCTAAACAAAGACAGAGGAACATTTTTTTGTTAAGTCCAGCAATTGGTTGCATAAAAAGAACATACTTTATCTAAGGTGAAGGGAAGGGTAGGAGAAAAATAATTTTTAAGCACTGTAGTAAGCACATTATCAAACTCCTTTTGATCCTTACAACAACCCTATGACTTATGACCCCTATGGACTGGGGGTGGGGGTGGGGAAGTGAACTCTTCTTCAGAAATGGAGCAAAAGCCCAATTCAAAGCTTTCTCTATCTTATAAACAAGTTCACAAGATTTTTATGATAACAAGGTGCGTGCGGTTAAAAAAAAGAATCCTACAGTCACAGAATATGAGAGTTGGGAGGGATTTTGATGGCCATTTAGTTGCACACATACAGTGTTATACAGTTTTGTAGCATGGCATAGCGTAATATAGCAAAGTGTAGTGTTGTGTAGTGTAGACCAGAATAGAATACAGCAGCATCATAAAATGTGGCATGTCAAATTGTCCTGTATTGTATGGCATATTATATAATATAGCATTGATGTAGCATGCCATAGGAATGTGGAACATCTTTTAGCATAGCAAAGGATACCGTAATACAGTGTAACATAGTAGAGTACAATCAAGGAGAGTAGCGTGTAAGAGTATGGAGTAACATACCACAGCAGAGTATAGCAGAGGGCCCACACAAAACCCCAGAATGCAGCCAGAGAATATAACTGGGAAATGTTTAACCAAAAAAGTAAAAATACAATACAACATTATGTTAATGTGGTCTACACGGATCCTTTGAATTTGACCATACTACAGTAGAGTACCAGACTCTATATGTGTAAAATATCACATCACACAGCATAATAAAGTATAGTAGAGGAGAGCATACAATCGTGTACTATACAATACAATAGTGTAGTATATCATAGCCTAGTAGAGTATGGCACATTAACTTACAGCACAGAATAGTATAGCATATTGTATTGATTAAAGTATGATATATAGTACAGTACAAGAAAGAATAGCATAGTATAGTATGGTGAAGCACAGCATAGTGTATACTATGGATCTTTGCCATGAAAATTTTAACAAGGAGTCACAAATTGAAAATGACTCAACAATGAGAACAGGATGGGGATAATATTTTTACTACCTACCCTCTAGGGTATTTTGAAGAAAGTACTCTCAAGCTCCTGCTATATTGTCTGTTGTAGAATGTATCATGTACCATTTACTATGTACTGTTGTTTCATGTACCGTGTATTGTGCCGTGTACCGTGTAGTACATACTGTGTACCATGCACCATGTATTGTGTGCTGTGTACCATGTAGTGCATACTGTATACTATGTAGCATGTATTGTGTGCTGTGTACCAGGTATTGTGTACTTCCTACCATGTAGTATGTACCATGTAACACATGACATGTAATGTGTACCATATATTGTATACCATCCATTCGGTGGACATGCCACCGTAGACCACATAATTACCATGGGTTTTGCCCTGATATAAAAGCTTTAGGAACTCAAGAGAAAAGGTTGTGAGTTCCGAATGTGAGAGACTGACTTAATCAAGTTGAGCCACCCAAGTTTGAATCCAGACTTGGAACTCTATGGATTCCTGTTTGGTGCCAAGTGTGTACTGTGTACCATGTAGTGTGTACTGTGTACCTCATACCATGTACAGTGTAGTCTTACAAAGGCATAGTAATTTCAGTGGATGTTGAAGTTCCTAAGAACAGAGAGTAAAAAGAAAACATGAATCATAAAATAGTCTCTTAATGGTAGAAGGGAGCTTCAATCTCATAGAAAACATGAATACCTCCATACAGATGGAATAATCAGCAAAGGTTAAAGGGTTTAGAGTTTCATGAGGGGCCTGATGGAAGCACAACCACCTCCAATCCCTAAGTAGGTTTGTGATCTGTCCATGTACAGAATGGCTTGGGGGACAGAGATTGTCTATTCCTTTATACCATTCCTCTGTCCCAGAGAGGACTGGCTTTAAATGAGGCAACTCAAACAATTATACGCTAATATAAAGCAGGGATTTGGGAACTCCTATGTCTGTCCATCATGATGTAAGCCTGTTTCCCCTTCCCATTTTAGACCTAGTTACTGCAAAAACCCAACCCCAGCTTTCACTTCACATTCCACTGTGACTCACCTAACATCACAAAGGTAATTTATAACAGAGATGGTATAAAATGCTAAAGATTGAGACAATGTTGCATGCAGGGGCCATTGAGATTAAAGATGAACATTGGATGAAATAATTTCTCGAACCACGGTCAAGTTGACAACAACCTAAGAAAACTTATAAAGCAGACCAGAGGGGCTCAGAGCGTGCTTAGGCTGGAGACAATAGGGAGAGCCTACTGTATAATGGATTACTGGTATCCTGCTGTGTATCTGAATTATGCTGCTGTCATCTCAAGAGTGTAGAATCATAGAATCTCAGAGATGGACTCGGAAACCACCGAATCACAGTATCAGGATAAAGATTACAGATGTCAGTGAATCCCAACTAAATAGGAATCCACTCTACAACCTCTGTGACCAGAGGTCATCCAGCTGATTCTTTTTTTTTTAATGGGACAATGAGGGTTAAGTGACTTGCCCAGGGTCATACAGCTAGTAAGTGTCAAGTGTCTCAGGCCAGATTTGAACTCAGGTCCTCCTGAATCCAGGGCCTGTGCTTTCTCCACTGCTCCACCTAGCTGCCCCCTATCCAGCTGATTCTTGAAGACATCTAGTGCAGTGGGATCCATGGTCTTTGGGATGTAATTCCACTTTGAGACAACTGATAGTTAGGAAGTATTTCCTTATGTGAAACCAAAATTTGCCATTCTGCAGATTCCACCATTCTGACTTTTAGGGTTAGCCAAATAAGTGAAAAAAGTAGTAAAAGATTGAGTCAGAACTGTGAATTCAAATCCTGACTTGGCTACTTATGGTATAGTTGATGGTGGTATAGTTTAGGGTTGTCTTGGTAGGTATCTCAAGTGACATTTGAAGTTATGCGGTAACAGTAGCAACCCAAACTGGCTTAAGTCAATAGGAAGACAGGGTATCACTTTACAGTGAATCAATGAACAAGGCATCTTTCTGTTCCTTAGTCCCCTTCTAGCTACTTTGGAGGTAGCGTGCCCTGCACACTAGTCCTTGCTCTGGCTCTTGGTTAAGCTTCTGCTCAGGGTCAGTCTTGTCTCCATAATGACTGTGTCTCATCTCTTCCCCAAACCCCACCCTGAAAAAATTCATCTCCAGGGTCTATCCCTGCTATCCCACCTCTGGCTCCAGGAGATGTGGAAGCAACAAACAGAAACCACTGGTTTCTGTCTACCTCAATATGATTTTATTTTTTAATTTTTTAAATTAAATAAAAAATTTTGTGAGGCAATTGGGGTTAAGTGACTTGCCCAGGGTCACACTGCTAGTGTCAAGTGGTATTTCAGAGTCACAGCTGCCTAGAGAGCCTTTTCCTTCCTTCCTATACCGCATTTTTCTCTTAACTCCTAATCCTGTTGCCTCCTATGCCTCTGCTTTTTATTCCTCTCTATCTTCTTTAGACTTTTTATTCTTGGTTTTCCTCTTATTTCCATTCACCCAGGGAGTACTTAACGTCCTGGAAGAGTTAAAGGGAAGGGAGGCATTTTCTCTTAGCTCTTTGACCTACTCTTTTAGTTTGTCAATCAGTCAACAACCATTTATTGCTCACCTACTATGTGAAAGGCCCTGTGCTAAGCCTTGGGGATACAAAGAAAAGCTAAAAACAGCCCCTGTTGTCAAGGAGCTCACAGTTACTTACCTGTAGCAGAAACAGAAATCTGGCAAAATATCTGCTGGTCCACAGAATTCTTCCTTTACTCTCCATTCTTCCTTTACCTGGAGCGTTTCCTGGAGACTCAGTTGTGTAGCAGTAAAGTACAGTACTATTTTGCCAAGTCTCTTCAGTGCAGCCCTGGACTCAGGTGCCTCCAGTTTTAAAGACTGCCAAAGGTCTCTTCTCCTGATACTTCCTCTCCTTATATTCTAGTCTAGCAGGTTTTAACAATCAGTAATTAGCAGACCTTTGACAATGTCCTAACTGCACCTAGTATAGACAGTAACCTCAGCCAACAGATGCTTTGGAGAAGCTCTCCAGGAAAAACAAAAAGGAAGCAAACAAAAACCCCTCCAAGTTCATTTGCCTCCTCCTTTGTCCTCCCTCTTCATCTGGCTCTTCTCCCTGGGAATTTCAAGTGGGAGAGATAACAGGTGGTTTTCTCTGAGGTCTTACAGGGTAGCTATAGAGCAAGGTGATAAGAGCCATGTGCCTCACAAATATCTCAGTATCCTCTATGCGCTATAAAAAATATTTTGAGCTTTGTCTCGTCTAAAATATTATCTTCTGAGGGGGCAGCTAGGTGGCGCAGTGGATAAAGCACTGGCCCTGGATTCAGAAGGACCTGAGTTCAAATTTGACCCCTGATGCTTGATGCATACCAGCTGTGTGACCCTGGGCAAGTCACTTAGCCCTCATTCCCCCCCCCAATCTTCTGGTAGCTGGCAGCAGGTGATGACTGATGATGGTGAGACAATCATGAAAAGCACCTGGAAATAAAATTCTAACAATTTTCCCCATTCCTAACTCATGTGTACCCACATTGGTTCTAAGAAATTAAGCTATAAAGTATGTCAGTAGATTGGATTATTCGTATATTAAACAACCCAGGAGTCAGGCATAACTTCTGTGATTCCCCCAATTCTAATGCCCCTCTATCCAAGACAATCCTGAAGGACTTATGATGAAAAATGCTTTCCATGTTCAGAGAAAGAACTGATGGAGTCTGAGCACACATGAAGCATAATTTATTCATTTTCTTCTTGTTGTTGTTTTTCTTGTGGCGACGTGGCTAACACTTTTATGTGGTTTCATATGTTTATCTGACATCACATTTCTTGCTTTTTCAGTCTGTGGGGACAGGTGGGAGAGAGAAGAGAATTTGAATTCAAAATATTAAAAAAAGTTTGTTAAAATACATTTAAAAACCTCTCACTTCATCTCAGGAATTCTAGTTGAATTTATTGCCCCAGCTGTGTTTTTCTCTGAGGCTTTGCTTCCAGACAATTTGGAGTCATTCTCTTTTGGGTTTGTTTTTGAGTTTCCCTGCCACCACAACAGCTTTTTATGGTGGGATTCTTTTTGTTCTCCTGTTCTTCTACTGTGTGATTTTGGCCTTGATGTTAAGGCTGGACTCTACCACACTTCTGGAAGGTTTGGTCTGGTTCTGTTGCTGCTTTCTTGGGATATTAAGTATTGTGTTATTTCAGGATTTCAGGGACAAGCTGGGAATCTCCAAGCTTTCAGTGCCCCTGAAGCAGTCTGATTGTTACTGCTCTGGTCTGAGCTCTTCAAGTTCCTGACCTGGGTTTTGGATCTGATCAACAGTACACTGCTCCTGGCCTCAGCCCCTATCAGTCAGCTGGGAAGCTCTTTTGGTTCAGGGAATTGTAGGTTTTCTTTTGGTATGGGATTCTTGCCTTAGAACTGAGACCATGCTCTGCTCCTGGGGTCTGAAGCATTGCTATTGGCTGGTTTCTCAATTTCTTCCTTTCTCATTACGTATGACTAGGACTTCCCTACCCAGGACTCTTTGCCTTCTCAGCCTGCCCCAAATCTGTTATCAGGACCTGGATAGTGGGTGACAAAGCTGCCGGTTGGCACCTGTTCCAATTTCAGTGCTTGAGGATAGATCTGAGGATGCCTAAATATGAGTCTAGGACCTCCTTTTGCCATTGTTTACAGCCTCTTCCTGGGTGCTGAAATACTCTGAGCAGAGTGTCTGATCCCATCCTTATTGTCTGCAGGCTTCTCTGTCTGTCTATACTGACCTGGGCTGAATTAGAGGGCAGATTGATGACACAGAGCAATGGACCTAGAGTTTCCTTCTTGAGGAGGAGGGGGAGAAGGAGGAGGAGAAAGTAGTGGTGGTGGTGGTGCTGCTGCTGCTGCTGGTGCTGGTGATTTATGTAGCACCTACCATGTGCCAGCTAAGTGCTTCACATACGTTAATTTCATTTGATCATTACAACCCTGGGAGGTTGGTGCTATTATTAACCCCATTTTACACATGAGGAAACTGAGACAGACAGTGATTAAGTGACTTGTCCAGGCTCACACAGCTATAAGTGTCTGAGGCATTTTTTGAACACATTACTATATGATTGCACTGCTTTGTAAATTTTAACTTGCTACATAAATGCCAGCTAGTATTACTTTCTAACATAATGAACATTTTATTTTATTTTTGCATGTCTAGTTTTTCCTTGCCCTCATGAGCCTGGTGTTTAGAGAATTCCTGTTGTATAACTTGCTTCGGGTTTTAGTGAGTGATTTGTAAATTGCCTTCCTTATTGGTTTGTTCAATATAAAGATTTTTATTAGCTGTTTTGGAGTTTATAGTGTGAAATTTAAAATTGGATATTAGATCATAAATCTCCCCTACTTAACTTTTCCCTTAATTTATCTCCCAGACTAGTAAATGGAAGAAGCTTCTGGTTTTCTAGATAGAGCCTTTATTGTATATAAGGTGTTGTGATTAGAAGGATAGGAAAGTAGAAATACAGTAGAAATCGTCTTAAATCTAGGCTTAGTCTATATTTCTTATAAAAACTCACCAAACCAAAAAAGGCCACCTTTGGAGTGAGGGAGACCGTCTGTGCTGCGCCGCCAGGAGTCCCGCCAAGCAGGCAAAAAAGGCCTACTCTCCTTCTCTCCACCCCGGAAGTCAAAAAACCCGGCAGGCAGTCTGACATGCGCAGCAGGCGGACTGTACCCGGCAGGCAGTCTGACATGCGCAGCAGGCGGACTGTTTATCTCCTCCCCAAAAGGGTGGTCCTTGAAAAACTGGCGTCTTCAGTTATCCTAACGACTGTTAAAAACTTTCATATTTTACCACATTTCCCCCCTTTGCTTCCTCAAGAAACGGAATGTTTCCTTGATGGAACAGTAAAAAGAATATAATAACTTTTGCTGACTAATAATATGCGAACAACAACACAGAAAAGGAAGAGAGGAAAGTTTTGTCCAGAGGGGCGATTTTTTTTTTTTTTTTCTCATGAACCGACGCTTGACATTAGTCCTTGCAAAGGGAGAGCCTCTGCAGAGAGTACATGTTACAGATAGTTATATAACAGAAAGGAGATAGTAAAAGCTAATAAAGCAAAACCAGTTCATATAAAGTCTCTGAGTTCTCTTGTCTTCTTGAAGTGGTAAGATGTCATCAGGAGGAAACTGGATTCCTGGTCTGGAAACTGGATTCTGGACTCTGGTCTGGATTCTGGACTCTGGACTCTGGTCTGGAAAGCTGGATTTCTTCTTTAACTGTTTTGAATTGCTGTATTTTTTTTTACTAAACCCTAGCATAGCATTTTGCAATCAGTAACACTTTTTACACCATGTGTCTGGATCAAAGTCAAATTTAGTATGTGTTCATGACACCTGAAAATGTTATGGAAAGGTTATCATACCATATCTCATGGTTCCGAGACAGCCAGTGATTGTGCTAGGCCACAGGTGAATTCAACTGAGTGAGATAAAAAGATAAGTAAGTTCAGTTAAATTAGGTTAAATTAGGAGGGAAGAGAGGATGAATACTAGACTGTGCCTAGTAATGGTGCTCTACATAGTCACCATCATAAGCAAACCATGGACTTATGTATACCTGTCTCTCCTTTTGTTGCACATATATTCTCTCCAGGGCCTGCATCAGAGTTCACAGCAAGTTAGGTCTCTGAAATGATAAGTTTCCATATTTCTGAATCTCATTAATTTCACCAAAGACAATATGATGGTAAAAATGTGTGCTATGCTGCATAACTGAGAATATATTAGTGATATATACAATAATTCCAAACCATACCCAGAGTATAATGACATATAAATAATAAATGAATGTAAATAGCTGATTATATTAGACATTGTTACATAATCTTCTTTTAGACATTATTACATAATCTTCTTTTAGCAAGTAGACCACATCATCTTATACATGAATTCTCTAGTATAACAGTAGCAGATACTTAAAGCGGTGATTAATTCATCAAAAAGAAATAAGACTTCAATTAGCAAGATTCAATATTCAATAGCATATACTTAAAATGCCTTTGAAAAGTCACTTAGTTTACAAAATCGGGTTTTTTAAAGAAAAGCAAAAGAAACAAAAGTAAAAAAAAAAACAAAGCAAACCAAAAACCAAAAATAAAAGGCAAAGATTTCGCTAAGCACCCTTTTGTGCTCTTAAAGAATTTAAAGGTGTGGTGAATTCCAGGTCTTTTCAGTGCCTTTCAAAAGTCAAAACAAAACAAAAAGCAAAAAGGATTAAAAAAAAAATAGGTATAGGGTAGGGAAAAGGGTGGGAGAAATTGAGGACTCTCTCCATATGTGAGAATTTCCCCCATATCATAACAATGATAATAACAAAAACAAAACAAGACAAAAAAAACCCAAAAAAAATAAAATCCTTAGTCGTATGAACTATGGATGTGGTATTAAAAGGTATTTCAATTGCAGGCATAAAATTTCTACTTATATTAAACGTATTTTCCCAAAGATTCTCACTTATACTATTATACAAAAAACTTTTTGCTGCCTGAATGAGGAAAAAACCAATAATGTTTTGAAGGACCATTGAGTAAACTATTCCTCTAAGTCGGGACGTTATGCTGTCCCAATACATTACGATGAGAAAAATCAAAGGGATAGTAGAATATTCGAGCATCTTGCCCTTTAAACTGGGCTGGCTTTTCTGTTTAAAGCAAGACTTTTAGAGGCTTAAAGTCTTTAAGGGAGATTAGACAAAGGGAAAGTCCGTGGGGGGGGGGGGGTATTCGGAAAATCCACCGAATTAGCCGGCTTATGGCCAAACTAGGGAGGGTGGGAGGGTCCTTAAGGTCCCTTCGGGGTCGCCAAACTGTGAAATTTAAAATTGGATATTAGATCATAAATCTCCCCTACTTAACTTTTCCCTTAATTTATCTCCCAGACTAGTAAATGGAAGAAGCTTCTGGTTTTCTAGATAGAGCCTTATTGTATATAAGGTGTTGTTGATTAGAAGGATAGGAAAGTAGAAATACAGTAGAAATCGTCTTAAATCTAGGCTTAGTCTATATTTCTTATAAAAACTCACCAAACCAAAAAAGGCCACCTTTGGAGTGAGGGAGACCGTCTGTGCTGCGCCACCAGGAGTCCCGCCAAGCAGGCAAAAAAGGCCTACTCTCCTTCTCTCCACCCCGGAAGTCAAAAAACCCGGCAGGCAGTCTGACATGCGCAGCAGGCGGACTGTTCATCTCCTCCCCAAAAGGGTGGTCCTTGAAAAACTGGCGTCTTTCAGTTATCCTAACCGACTGTTAAAAACTTTCATATTTTACCACAATAGCTTAACAGGGAAGGAACTGCCATGTGCTGCAAGGTTTGGGTCGTTTTAGAAACAGAAGACCAGCAAAATGGATTGGCACAACAGGTGGAACATTAAATTGAGGACTGAATAATTTACTCTTAATACAAATAGAGCTCATTTATTTAGTGAATTATTCTTGTACATATGACATCATTTCACCTCTATAGCCTTGTGATTTATTTCTGTAGTATAAATGTTGTTCCCTCCCCCTACCCCCCATTTATAGATCCCTGAACTGAGATCCAAAGAGGTTCCATTTCTTATCAAGGTTGTACAACCATAATCAGGACCAGAATTCATGCCTCATGGTTTTTTCCCCTACGACACTTTATACCATCTTTCCCACTGTGGTTGTTAGCCATCTTAAATGATGTGGTATCATTGTATTTTGGTCAATAACAGACTCGTAATTAAGTGGGGAACCAGGAAGCCAGTAGATTGTGAATCCCTAGTTGTGTTGCTTTAAAAAAATTGATATCCTTTGTTTTTTCAGCACTTTTATTTCATATACATTTCCTTTCTCCTTGACCCCCAAAGCCTTTTCTTGAATAAAGAATTTAAAAGAATGGTGGGGGGAAAGCAATTCACAAAACTAACTGATGTGTTGCCCAAGTCTGATGATATGTGCAATGTTTCAGACCTGTGGTTTCCCACTTCTTTTTTTTTTTTTTTGTGGGGCACTGAGGGTTAAGTGACTTGCCCAGGGTCACACAGCTAATAAGTGTCATGTGTCTGAGGCCAGATTTAAACTTGGGTCCTCCTGAATCCAAGGCCAGTGCTTTATCTACTGCGTCACTTAGCTGCCCTGGTGGTCCCCTACTTCTACAGAAAAAAAGGAAGGAGATACATTTTCTTCTTTACTTTATGACCAAACTTGATCATTACAATTACCATTCATTTACATTTTGTTGTTTTATCCATTTATATTGTTGAAGTCTATATATGTGTGTGAATACACACACACACACACACACGTTTATTTAACTTTTCCGGTTGTACTTAATTCACTTTGCATCAGTTCATATAAGTGTTCCTGTACTTCTATAATTCTTCATATTTATTGTTTCTTATAGAGCAGTAATATACCATCACATTCATGTACCATATTTGATTTAACCATCCCCAGTTGATACGCACCTACCTGTTTCTAGACATTCAGTATCTTGGTGTAGCTGGGACTTTTTTCTTCTTTTGACCTCTTTGGGGTTTGTATCTAGCAATGGGATCTCTGGGTCAAAGGATATGGCTGTTCTCATAATCTTCTTAGCATAATTCCAAATCGCTTTCCAGAATGGTGGGACCAAATCACAGCTCTACCTACAGTGCATTAGTGTGTCCCATGTTTATTTCTAGAATCGAGTGAGATCTTGTGTAAATGACTTAACCCTTCTCGGCTTCAGTGACTTGTCTGTGAAACCAGTTGCTAGGGTATGACAAACTAGGCAGCTGCTCCAGGTCTGTGCTTCTTTGGAGAACAGGAGGTCACAGGGCAGGGCAGACAGTACTGCCAGCTGGTGCTAAAAAGACAGGAGGGGTTCACAAACATACTTTGGGCCTGCTTGCTTTAACAGACCCTCTCCCCTCATCCCTCCCCCTTAACTCTCATAGTGAGTAAGTAAAATAGCTCTTGGGCTTTGCCTTTCTCTTTTGTGACATCTGCGTGACAATATTGAGGGCCTACTATGTGTAAAACATCTCCCTTTCCCTTTCAAAGCTGTTCTTGTTGATCATTTTGCCTGAGTATAAATGTGCTTTGGAGTGGATATTAGGACACATAGGATAATTTGACAGATTTTTGTCAGATCCAGGCCTCTAGGTTGTAGCTGTGAAGAATAAAAACAAAACAACTGGGGCCTTTCTAGTCCTGTTTCACTGACTTTACAAACATAGTCAGTCTCCCATTCCTAAAGAGAAGACTTTTTGACTAGTCTGTTCCATGCAGTTGCCGTTCTTTCTCTCTTTTCTCTTTCGTGGCTAGACATATAAACAATACTAGAAGGCACAGCACCAGTTTTAAATGTGTGTGATGCCATTCTTTCTTTTGAAGTGCCAGACGCTTTTATGTCATGCCCTTATAGCAGTGCTTTGGGGTCAGTAAGGAATGGTAGGTAGTCCTCTTAATGGAGAAATTCTAGGACAGAGTAGTTGTGACTCTGCCCAGGAGCACACAGTTATTTGCAGAGCTGGGTCTAGAACCCATGTTTCTAGAGGTTGAGATGTGGGCAGCATTGACTAGGCCCTGTCTTTGTTAATGCAAGACCCAAATGACCATTTATGCTAACAATACATTTTTACAGTGTGCTGCACACATCAGAACAACACTTTAAAGAAAAGCTATAATGATAAATGATGATTTAGGAGATGTAATCTGCTGTGTCATGCTGTAGTTTCTCTCAGATAAATGCAATGATTTGCCTGTGAAGTTTTGTATAAAGTGGGCTTTAAGATCATGGAAAGTCATCTCTAGCGTTCTTTAGTATCACTCTTGTTTCATTCCTTTCTTTAGTCAAACTATTTTCAGTACTATTGATTTAATAAATTGAACTTTGAAGCAATCTCTTAATGCAGTGGCAAATCAAACAGCAATATAATGCTACTTTAAATGTCTGTGGAGTCCTTTTTCTGAACTTTCATTATTTTATCTCCTGTTTTTTCTTCTCCCTTCCCTGTAATAGAAAATAAAACCATTGGGGAAGGTCATTTTATGGACAAGAAAATTGAAACATAGCTCTATTAAGTCGTCTTTTTTTTTTTTTAAACTAGACTAGCCTGGTTACTAGATTACTCCATTGTTTACAACACCACTGGGAATGAATAGACATATGCTATGCAATTTGGGCAACAGTATAGAGACAGGTGGTTATTCAACAAGATGAGATCAGATTAAGAGTAAAATATTCAGTGAAATGCATATGTATATATATCCAACATATCCATCCATCCTGATTGAGATTCTTTATTAAAAAAAATATTTCTTAGGTGTCTGCTGTGTGCAAAGCACTGTGCTAAGTATAGGGAAAGGTACAAAGATAATTAAGACGCAGGATTGCCCCTGTGGAACTTGCCTTCTAGTGGAGGGAGGAAGGTCAATGACACACCACCAAATATACTTTATTTTTTATTTTTATAATTTACTTATTTATTTAAAGTTTTGAGTTCCAAATTCTCTCCCTCTCTCATTCCCTCCCTCCCTCCCTTTCCCCCTCCCTGAGGTGGTGAGCAATCAGATATAGATTATACACCTGCAATTATGTAAAACATTACCATATTCGTATTTTTATATAAAAAGACAAGTTAAAAAAAAGAAGAAAATGCAAAGTGTCCTGCTTCTGTCTGTGTTCATTCAATATCAGTTCTTTTTCTGGATGTGGATAGTATACTTGATCATTAGTCCTTTGGATCATTAGTCTTGGATCATTGTATTGCTGAGAGTAGTTAAGTCATTCACAATTGCTCATAGAACACTAATGCTGTCACTATGTACAGTGTTCTCCTGGTTCTGCTCACTTCACTATATGTCTGTTCATATAAGTCTTTCCAGGTTTTTCTGAAATCATTCTGCTCGTTATTTCCCACAGCACAATAATATTCCACCACAATCACACACCACAGCTTTTTCAGTCATTCCCCAGCTGAGGGGCATTCCTTTGATCTCCCAATTCTTAGCCACCACAAAGAGTTGCCAGAAATATTTTTTGTACATTTTTTCCTTTTCTCTTTTTCACAGTTACTATTGTTAACTGTTTCCCTCCATCCTATTATCTATCTTCTTTCATCCTATCCCTCCTCAAAAGGGATTTGCTTCTGGCTGCCCCTTCCACCACTCTGCCCTTCCTTCTTTCACCCCTTCCTGTTTATCCCCTTCCCCTCCTACTTTCCTGCAGGGTTAGATAGATTACTCCACCCAATTGAGTGTGTATGTTAATCCCTTCTTGAGCCAACTCTGATGAGATTAAGGTCTTTGAGCCAATTCTGATGAGTGTCAGGTTCATTCACTATCTTGTTCCTCCCCCATCTCTCCCCCCACTCCATAAGCCCTTTCCTGTTTCTTTCATGTGGGATTTCACCCAATTCTATCTCACCCCTTCCCCCTCCCCCAGTGCAGTCCTCTCACCCCTCAATTTTACCTTAAAGATGTCATCATGGGGCAGCTAGGTGACACAGTAGACAAAGATCCACCCTGGACTCAGGAGGACCCTAGTCCAAATTCAGCCCCAGTCACAAGACACTCACCCACTGTTTATCTCCTGGTATGTCACCCAACTCTGACCACCCCACCAAAGCAACAACAAAAAACTCCAACATAAAAAATAGATGCTTTACAAATATCATCCTTTCATAATCAATTCTCACCTGTGCCCTCTGTCTAAATTTATTTCTAACATCTTCCCTAATACTGAGAAATTTCTTTTGAGTTAGATGTATCATCTTCCCCATATAGGAATGTAATTAGTTTAATCTTTTAGCATCCCACTTAATTTCTTTTTCCTGTTTACCTTTTTATGCTTCTCTAGGGTCTTGTATTTCAAAGCCAAATTTTCCATTCAGTTCAGGTCTTTTCATTGAAGTCCCATTTTTCCCCCTGAAACGTTATACTCACTTTTGCTGGGTAGGTGATTTTTGGTTGTAATCCCAATTCCTTTGCCCTCTTGAATATGATATTCCATGCCCTCTGATCCTTTAATGTAGAAGCTGCTAGATCTTGTTCTATCCTGACTGTGGTTCCATAGTACTTGAATTGTTTCTTTCTCGCTGCTTACAATATTTTCTCCTTGACTTGGGAGCTCTGGAATTTGGCCATGATGTTCCTGGGAGTTTTCATTTTGGGATCTCTTTCAGGAGGTTATCAGTGAATTCTTTCAATTTCTAGTTTACCTTCTGCTTCTAGAACATTAGGGCAATTTCCCCTGACAATTTCCTGGAAGATGATATCTAAGCTGTTTCCTTGATCATGGTTTTCAGGTAGTCCAATAATTTTCAAATTATTTCTCCTGGATAGATTTTTCTGATCAGCTGTTTTTCCAAGGAGATATCTCACATTGCCCTCTATTTTTTTATTCATTTGGATTTACTTTATTGTGTCTTGATTTCTCATAAAGTCATTTGCTTCTATTTGCTCAATCCTAATTTTTAAGCAATTTATTTTCTTCAGAGAGCTTTTGTACCTCCTTATACATTTGGCTAATTTGGCTTTTCAAGCTATTGACTTTTTTTCATGACCTGCATTCATCACTCTCATTTCTCTTTCCATTTTCCCTTCTACCTCTCTTACTTTATCTTCAAAGCCCTTTTTGAGCACTTCTATGGCTTGAGACCAATTCATACTTTTCTTGGAAGTTTTGGATGTAGGAGCCCTGATGTTGCTATCCTCTTCTGAGGGTACACTCTGATTTTCCTTGTCACTAAAGAAACTTTCTATGGTCCTCATCTTTCTCTGCTCATCTTGACAGACTTTTACTTGACTTTTAACTCCTTCTTAAAGTGGGGCACTACTTCTAGGATGTAGTGTCCCAAGCTTCAGGGGGTCTAAGGTGGTATTTAAGGAGGGGCAGGTTCTTCACTCGCCTAGCCTGTTCTCTGGTCCGTAGATAACCCAGGCCAATTTGCTAATTAACCAGGCAGCAAAACTTTGTGTGCTGTGTTTGCTAGCTCCCAAAGAGCCTGCTCCCCTCTCCTACTTGGACCACTGTCACTCAAACCTACTTCTTGGTTCCCAGCAGGGGTGAAACACCCAAGTTCTTCTGCCTCATCACTGGCAGAGACCCCTGTAATCTCCCCCTGGCCAACCACTCAGCCCTCTCACCAGACCATGAGCTTAGTTCCAGATGACACTGGTACTGCAGATGATTTGGAGGCTCTGGGGGTCTCTTTCTCTCGTGAGGCCTGCCTGGGACTGCATCTCTGTCAGTGTGACTGTGGGGTTGGGCTCCACTTCCACCCCAGAACAACAGCCCCCTCTTGCTGACCTTCTAAGCCATCTTTGGCTGGAAAATAATCTCAGCTTGTTCTTTTGTGGATTCTGCTGCTCCAGAAACTATCCTATGGCATTATTTGGAGCGTTTTTGGAGTGATAGTGTCATGAGATCCGAGAGCTTACTGCCTTTCCTCCACCATCTTGGCTCTGCCATGGAAATTCCTAAATATACTTTAGCTAAATAATGGTTTGTATATTAATCATATAAGAAGGAGGAGCATCAGAGATGTGTATGACTGGAAAAAAAACAAGGGTTCATCATGTAGTGAGATAGATGGAGGAATGAAACCTAGACATGCGGTGTGCCTTGTTACCCATGTGCTGTCAGGAAATCCTGAAGATGGCAACCTCCCCTCTTCTCCCTCCCTCCCCCAAAGATTTATCAGAGGAGGTGGACAAGAGTCACACAGGAGAAAAAAGCATGGATGGAATGAGATTTGTTTCACTGGGCAGAGAATTCCCATTGATGAGCAAAGAATGATAGAAAGTTCTTTTTGAACTAAGGAAAGATCACTTTTTTTTTTTTAAGTGAGGCAATTGGGGTTAAGTGACTTGCCCAGGGTCACACGGCTAGTAAGTGTTACGTGTCTGAGGCTGGATTTGAACTCAGGTCCTCCTGAATCCAGGGCCAGTGCTTTATACACTGTGCCACCTAGCTGCCCTGAAAGATCACTCCTAATGGCGCATAGGAGGAGGGCCATAAACTCTGTGTTTAATGGCTTCTTATCCTGAAAAGCACGGGAACTCCTTGTTTATAGGACTTTATTGAAAATGCCTCTTTAGTGACATGGAAATGAACACAGTCCATCTGGTAGCTTGCAGCTACAAATAATTCTTCTTTTCATGAGCTTTATCTTGATGCTCAGGAAAGGAGGTACGTAAAAACTAGTCTCTACCATCATGGGTGATGTTATCTGCTGTGTACCATGCATTGTTCCAACCCTTGGAGAGATGAATAACAAGAGCTTACCTGTAGCGCTCTGAGGTTTGAAAAGCCTTTACATATGACCTCACTTGGTCCTCATAACAGTCCTTCGAGATAGCTGTTGTGATTATGCAAATTTTAACCGATGAGGAAACTGAGGCAGAGAGGTTTAAGTGAGTCACCCAGGGTTCCACAGCTAGTGTCTCAGGCAGGATTCAAATTCAGTTCTTCCTGACTCCAAGTCAGGTGCTCTCTCCACTTTGCCACCTCCACAATGTTTCAATAACAAAAATGAAACAGACTACCCTTTAAGAACTTCAGTTCTATTCTATTCAGGGAAAAATACTGAGGAACAGAAAATGTATCATTGAGCCTCCTGGCGGTGGTTTTCAGTCCTCTACTATCAGACATAGGGGAACCACAGGATGTATTGAAGTGCTTCCCACTTGAGGGTTTTTTTTTTTTAAAAAAAGCTTAACTAAAGATGCAATTTAGTAAAAGCTTATTGCTTCAGGCTTCCATAACTTGCTAATGGATGGGAACTGCTAAAAGTGGAGACTGTGAACCTCTAAAAATAAGAGTAAACGAAATCTTGAGTAAAACTAAATTCTAGCTATGATTTCTTTACCAGGCCATCATCCCTCCCTCCTCTCCCCTACTCCAGCCCAGCTTGGAGCCATTTCTAGAGTATGTAACACAATGTTTTTTACCCTCATTATTCTGCAATATAGAAATCATGGGTTTGCAAAGACCCTTGAGGCACATGTAATCAATCAACTGGGACACTTGGGGAGATTGTGCTTATTGTCACAGTTGATATGTTGGTTTAGAATAAGGCTGTACCCGAGATAACAGATATGGAGAAAATAGTGATGAGCCTCCATCTTCTAACTAATCCACACCAGTCTGGAGCCCCAGTTTGCAGGGAAGTACTATAGAAACATGCTGAATTGTTTGAAATTCCATTTAGAAAGAAAATCACTATCATTTGTAGGAAATGGGAAATGATTCACTTTGTGAAGGGATTCCAGTGTGTTTTCTCTTAACAGCTTCTTCCTACATTACAGTGTGTCTGGAATACAATAGACCAGTTATTAGCAGCCAGGTGAGGCACAGGCTTATGTTACTTAAAAACAAACAAATCCCAACAAAACTGCCAGCTGTTGGCTTCTTCATTGCAGACAACTCTTCACCTGAGGTTGGTTGGCTCTTGCATTTTTTTGGTCTGTTATAGAAATAGTGCTTTGATCCATTCCCTGGGCTTTGCCTGGAAGTAGACTTTTTCTTCCTCTCAACTGGTTTTTTGGGGTCACTATGTATCAACCTGAGTTAAAATTCTTCCACAGAAACACATTTACTATGTGACTTTGGCTGGGCAGGTCATTGAAACTTCATGTGTAAAACTAGCATAAGAGCACCTAGTTCATAGGGTTGGGGGTGGGGTGAAGTCCAAATGAGATACACATGTGGATGCTTTGCAGCGTAAGCTCAATATTATTCCATGCTGATTCTCATAGGAAAAAGAAATGCACTTAGGAAAAGACAATTAATTATGTTTCATCAAAAGGTAAACAATTCGTTTGCTTTATAACTGTTGCTCACATTTGGTCTTTGGGCTTCAGTGATTTTCTGTGGTATAGTCATGAAATACAGGCAGGTGTGACAGTGATGAATTTCAGGGATGAGATGAGAGGTCCTAAGGATTTTATCAAGCATGTGGAAAACACAAGGCAGCCAGAACCCAGTGGAGTCAGTGATGGATATTAAAGACTTGCGAATGCCAGACATAGGAGGGAAATGCCTTGCTCTGGGGTCTGTTAAGATGTGTTGTCCACAGGGAAAGGGTGAGCCACCTGCCATCTCATTGTGAAGAGAGATAACAGAGTGATAGTGCTTGGGATAGGAGTTCTCTTGTTCACTTAGCAGGAGTGAAATCGGGAATGTGGAAGGAAATGTTGTTAGCCTCCATGCTGGGACAGGCTGGTTACAAAGAGAGAATCTTGTTTGGGTTGGAAATGGTTCACATGTTACCCTCGCACCCTTTCAGAATTCAGAAACCCTATCCTGAGGCAACCACAGGAGCCACCGAATGGTTCGACTGGCATAGTTTAAGGGGCACCTCTTCCCCCTTTTTTTTCCCTTCACCTCAGTCCTCTTGGTGAGATCTGCCTTTTCCCCATCTTATTCTGGGCTAGCATCTGGGTCTCTTCTTGCCTGTGGCCACGGTAATGGGCGCCATCATTTCCTGGAGCTGGTTGCTCCCCCTCTATCTGTAGGAACAGACGGCTTTTCTTCCTGTTTCAAAACTTGAGCCTTCTGCACTTCCCGTGGAGTTCCTGGCTGCAGTGTGAGGGGCCGCCTCCAGCTCCTTCTCAGAGAAGAGATGAGGAGCAGGTGCTGAGCTCCAGGCTTAATTGGGTTTAGTTAACCAGCTTATCTTCCTCCTCCCAGCTTATCTTTTGATAGTTCAGGTATTACCCCCCTCACACAGACAGTCATACACAGTCTACAACCTCCTCCCCCACTGCCCACTAAGAGATGGATCTTCTCCTCCCCCTCTTTTCTTTCTCTTCCCTCCCTCTCCTCCTTGTCTTCCCCTCTCCCCCTTTCCTCATTTTCCACACGGTGCTGCTATGAAACCCAGCAAGATTGTTGTTTTTCCTTACCCTGAATGCTTCAGCTGTAGAAACTTTACCTGTGGGGAATTCGTATGATCTGACAGCTTGAAGGCTTGGCCAGCCTTTGGCCACATGTCCCAGGATGCCTTTACTCTCAAAGGGACACAGATGGCAGAAATTATAGTGGGGCCTAGAGTGACCTTGCACACTCCTATATTTCCCTATACCTTTTAAAGACAAAGTCCAATCTGGTATACCTAAGGTGCTTTGGGGTTGGGTTTTTGTTTTTGTTTTGTTTATTTGTTTGGTTTTGCTTGTTTTAGTGCTTTGGGAAAGACACTTTGAACTTTTTCTACAGGTCTGTTTAAAGTTGCTCTAAATAAATTCCAGAAGAATTATTGCTGTGTGCTGAACTTGGGTTGAGTAGCCCCGTCTGGAGATTAGAAGAGCTGTATTTAAAACATTTTTCAGACGTTGCAAAGATTGCTAGGTCTTCTGAGAAATGTTAGAAAGTGAGGTCTGTCTGTTTTGTGAAATGGAAGTATCAAACTTGGGTCTTTGTCGAAGGTGGCTCTGGAATAGTGGACCTGGGAGGGACAGGCAGGCCAGGGGACAGGGGGGCAGAAGCAGCTAAAGCTTGTCTGTGACACACTGACTCCATAATGCCTGCACTTCCTAGAATGGGTGGAAGTGTTGTCGAGAGAGTCGGATGTTGAAGGTCATCTTTCTGTCCCTGACACCGGCTTCCCTGACTACTTGGACATCCTCGCTGCTCTGATCTGCTTTGTTCTACCGCTGGCACACAGTTGTAGCCCTGGCACTGTGCTACATGACAGAGAGACAAGGAAGGGCCAGAAACAGTCCAGTAGGTCTGTACGAGATGACTGGACCCAGGCTGCCCAGTTCTGTGATTTCTTCTAAATCAAGGGAGCAGATGGTGAGAGTAACCCTGGGAGGGGGTTTGGGTAGGCATGATTGCCAGTCCTTGGAGGGCTATGAGAGCGGAGGGTAGTATGGAGTCCAGCTGGTTCACCAAGAGGTTATAAGGAAGAGAGGAGAGTGCAGCTCCTGTGGGGTCGATGGTCTGGGAGAGAACACTGCATGTCCGGTTGAAGTTCTTCTAAATATGTTTCAGTTAAATTCAGGTAATCAGTGCTGTGTGCTGCACTTGGTTTGAGTAGACCCCACCCCTCCCCCAAAGCTGTGCTTTGGGATTCATAGGGAAGAGAGGAGAAAGTAGCCTGGGCAGGGGTGATGGCCTGGGAAAGACCTGAAGTGTGGAGATAGTGGAAGTCAGAATGAGAACAAAGCATGGGCTTAGGAGTTCTAAGGCCTAACAATCAGATGAAGGAATTTTAGAGTTTGTAGATACGGACGTGGAACACTTGTGGGTGATGGCAAGGCCAAGTGTGACCCTTCTGGTGTGTGGCTGGGATGGAGAGGAGGAGGTTGTAGGAATCGAGTGGATTGAGGAACGGGGAACTTCACATATTTGAGGAAGTATCAGTATATACTGATCTGTGTTGATACACACACACACACACACACACACATACATACACATGTTGAAATCCCCTAGTATGAGGGCAGGAGGGGAGTGGAAAGAAAGACTGAGCCAGGCACTGAATCCATTGAGAAAAGAAGGACAACGGCTTGGGGCTTGGTAAAGATAGGCCACCAGGATCTGGATTGGATGCTAAATTTGGATAGCCTCTTGTTCCCTGGCGTAAGGCCTGGCATTGGAGATGGCCCTGGGGAAGGGCCCAAAGAAATCTGAAGAAGAAGAGGACTGCATAGGGTGTGGGTGTTTCACAGTTGAGGGGATGTTTCACAAGGACGTTATTTTGCTTTGAGGGATGATCTTTGAGAAACTAGGACAGATGGTCACTGTGATGGGTTACTGTGATGTTGGAATTCAAAGGCTATAAGCCATCTGGCCTCTGAGGGCAGGTGAGGCCTTCAGGGAAATGGAGTTATCAAGAGAGTGTTGTTTCTTGTTTTCTAAGAGACCATCTTGTGAGATGGTAACTGAGTCCCTTGGATTAATTAATGGGATCTAAAGGTATAAGGTGGGGAAGAATGAGAAGGGAGCAAGTTGAGTATAGCTTAGGAAGGCTCTGGCATTAATCTACTGCTTACTTCTGAGAGAATACAAACCTGGAATGGGGCTGCTTAGTTTTCTTTATTTCTTGGAATTTGCAGTACTTGTGAAGGCAGCTTCGTCATCGAGACCATCCCCTGACCCCAGTGCTCATATGGGGCTGGGTTTTGTTTGTTTGCTTGTTTTGGTCATTAAACTGTAGATTCAATTTGTTGCCCCCCCTTCTACTTACTGGGCAGTGGTTCCATTGGGCTCAAAGGAAACACAAGGGAAGAAGGCTCCTGTTTTCTGATGTGACTGGGCTTCTACCAGAATCCCTGGGCCCTTGCAAGGACCAGAACACTAGGGAATTCTGCTGGAATCAAATAGGTTTCTTTCTAAAGATGATCGTGGTTTTGAACAGAAGTCATCATGTAAAAAAAAAAAATCATCGGTACAGTGGCGGTAATCCTTCAGCAGAGACCAGAACTCTTTGTTTAATGTTCTAGAGGGAATCTCCTTTGTTATATTTAGAGATAGGTTCATCATTATACTAAGGTCATAATGGAAAGGGAATGGAAATGGTGGTAGATCTTTCTGGCAATGGAACCAAACCATTGTGTTCTGTGCATGTGTAGGGTGCATGTGAAATCACGCTCACGAGCTCTTTAGAGCTGAGGGGGTTTTGTCTCTCTGAGCTCTTGTCCATTCCTTCTGTTACTTTAGCGGGGGTCTCTTCTCTGTTTGATGTCAGAGACTATCCTCACTGGCTAAATTCCAGACTGCTAATCTTAGGAGGCTTCAATTAGTCATTTCCACCCGCATGCTTGCTGCTTCCTTGTGGTTTATTTGCTTGCACTGTCCAGCTTTCCTTCTGTTGGAGGTTGTACATTCATGTTGCAAGGCTTTTATGCACTCCATGTTTCCCGGTGTTTTGAAATGGAGCGTGAGTCTCCCTCCAGTGACAATGAATGCTACACCCAGAGCTCTTGTCTATCATCCTTCGCCCCACGAACTCATGATTGCATTCCTTTTCTTTTTGAGATCTGCTAACAAGGCATTGAGCTCTTTTTAGAATTAATCTACTAGTACTTTGCAAAGTCTCATGCTCCCGGGACAAAGGACATAGAGAATGAGAACTAGAATGACTCTGGGCCAACCCAGTAATGTTACCAATGAGAAATAGGCCCAGAGATGAAGTGACACGTCTGCAGTTGCTTAGCTCCTAAATGTCAAATAAAGAACTCTAGTTATTGTTTTCTGATTCCCACACAGTCATATCAGAGCTGGAGGAGACTTCTGAAAGTCATTCATGTAGCCCTACCCCTCATTGAACCGGAACGTGGGGTAGTGTGAACAATGAATAGTCATCCAGTTTCATCCTGAAGATCTCCAGTGAACACCCCCTTTCCTGGGTAGCCCACATCAGAAAAGCTTGAGTGACTTGGAAAAATTTTGTTTGTTTTTCAAATTCAATATGTCAGTCTTTCCTACAGCTCGTACCTAGTTCTCTCCTCTAGAGCTAAACTAAGAAAGTCTAATCCATTCTTTCATGAGATAGCTCTTCAGTTACTTGAATACCTCAAAGCTTAGTTCCTTCATATGATTTGTGCACCGAGTGGTCTTCAGTTCCTTCCTTAGTCTGGTTGCAATACTTGGACACATTCTCTGTCCCTCCTAAAATGTGGTTTCTGGAACTGAATACAGAACTCCAATTATGATCTGATCCTGGCACTTCAAACCTTAGCTCAGCTGCTGCCCACTCTGGGAGGCCTTACTCAGTCTCTATAGTTGTTACCATTCATCCTTTGATTGTATGGTATCATACTTTCCCTGTCTGTGTCTGTTCATTGCTCCATTAGAATAAAACTTTCTTAAGAGCAAAGATGATTCTGTTTTTGTAACCTAGCAATTAGTAAATATTAAATAAGTGCTTATTGAGATGGATTGATCAACAACAAGCTGTTTTTTTTTTACTTTCTTTTTTTAAAAAAAAACTATACCAGGCTGACTAATTGCATATGGTTACATATGGAGAGGGAATATTCAGAGCACGTAGGCAGCGGGATTGCTGAGTGTTTGAGTTACATCTGAGTGTAGCATTAGAGATTCAGAGCTGTTTCCTTCTTGTTTTGTGTGATTGGAAAAGACCCAGTGTTCTGTGTTTTCCTTTACTTGAACTTTCCTGGGTGAAGTGATGTGTCTTTAATGTGTCTCATTGCATAGGCAGAAAGATAAAGTAGTTAATGGACTGCATGATAGACAAGTACAGATGTACCATGTTCATACATCCTGCAGAAACAGCCTTCCTAGTGATAGGCAACCTTGACAGTGATTTGCCTGCCCTTTTCTTTGTACTTAGGAGATGAGACTTTTCCTCTTCAGTTATATTTTTTCTCCATTTTTCAGTAAAACGGCCTGTCAGACATTTGTAATTACTTGCCCGTCATAGTACTGCCCAGGAAAGGGCTTTATTTGTAAAGCTCTGTGGACTCTTAGACTTTTAACAAATATATGTATGTGTATATGCGTGTATGATGTATGTGTTTGCATACAGGATGTTCCAAAAGCTTTAGTACCATTTTACGTCACCAAAGCTTTTACATACATACACATATACATATATATGTGTATGTATATGTATATATATATATACACACACATACACATTTGTGTGTGTATATATATATATATATATATATATATATATATGTAAGCTTTAATAATAATACGTATTACTGTGGTCCCATTGGGACAGAAATGTTCATGGTCTGTCTGCTAATTGACATTTTTGTTGAATTCAAAGTTCTGCTCATAGTCTGTGTCTTTGCTTCTCTTCACTGCCAGATTTCTAGAAAAAGTGATCCCCACTCAAGGCTTCTGCTTCTTCACCACCCACGTGTTTGTCAGCTCTCTTGCAGCCTGGTTTCTGCTCCCACCATTCTAGTGAAACTTCTTTCCCAAGGTCGCCAGTGACCTCCCTCCTAATGCGGAGATCAGAGGATCAGAGAGAGCATCTGGAGTGACTTGCCCAAACACACAAGTGGTACATGTTAAGTCAGTCACTTGGCTCCAAGGCTCTGTCCTTGTCTTGCTTCTCTTTTTTGTTCCCTCACTTTGACATCTTATCTTTGCCTTTGACTGCAATTTATTCTCTCACTGCTGCTGACTCCCAAGTCTGTATCTCTAACCCTTGACCCTGAACTTTAGTTCCATATTTCAGATGGGGCATTTCCATTTGGATATTTCACAATCCTTTGAATTTAGCACATCATAAACTGAATTTATCACTCCTCTCTCCAGACCTGCTTCTCCTAGTCTCCCTAATTCTGTTCATGGCACCACTATTTTCTCATTTACCCTGGCTTAAAAACATAGGCATTATTGACTGCTCTCCATTTCTCTCTTGTTCAGTCATTTTCACAGTCCTATCAATTTTACCTCTGACCCATCTATTAAACCATCTCTTCTCCAGTCACATGGTCACCACTTTCATTCAGGCTCTTGTTACCTCTCACTAGAACTCTTCTAATAACTTCGGAAGCAATCACCTTGCCTCTGACTCTTCCCTCTCTAAACCATCGTTCACATAGCTGACAGAATAATAGCATAGTGCACAGGTCTGACCATGCCATTCATTCTCCTGCCCCCAAACCTTCAGTGACTCCCTCTTGCTTCTAGTGTAAAATACAAACTTTGTAGCCTGGCTCCTGCCTTTCCAACCTTTGTCTGGTAAGTGCTTAAATGCTTGTCCATGTGAATGACTTGCAAATCTACATTCTCTACTCTGTCTACTCTGTGTAGAGATACTAAATTCCAGTTCTTAATTTTTCTTATTTTTTTTTTTTGCAAGGGGCAATGGGGGTTAAGTGACTTGCCCAGGGTCACACAGCTAGTTAAGTGTCAAGTGTCTGAGGCCGGATTTGAACTCAGGTCCTCCTGACTCCAGGGCCGATGCTCTATCCACTGCGCCACCTAGCTGCCCCCAGTTCTTAATTTCTAATGCTCATACCCTACTGGACATTTCCACCTAGATGTTCCACCAGTCAACAGTCAGCAAGCAGACATTTCTTAAATATATACTCTGGCCAAGAATTGGGGATACAAAGAAAGACAAAAAAACCAAAACATAACAAAAAACAGCCTTTGCTCTCAATGAGCTCCTGCTCTAACAGGGGAGACAACATTCAAATAATCATGTACAAAAATACTATAGACAGAGTAAGTTGGAGGTAGTTAATAGAGACAAGGCACCAGCATTAAGGGAGAACAGGAAATATGAAAGGCTTCAAGAAGGTGGAATTTTAACTGCAACGTAAAGAAAGCCAAGGAAGCCAGGGGGCCAAGGTGAGGAGGGGGAGAGCTTTTGGGGGATGGGAGATAGGCATTGAAAATACTCAGAGTTGGGAGATGCCAAGGTGTCTAGTTCAGGGACCAGCATGGAGGCCAACGTCACTGGATCACAGACTAACACGAAGGGGAGTAAGATGTAAGAGGACTTTGAATGCTGAACCCAGGATTTTATATTTGATCCTGGAAGTGATAGGGAGCCATTGGAGTTTATTGGCCACGCTTAGGCATTAGGAAGATCCATTTTTGAAAGCTGAGTGGAAGATAAACTATACCAGTGCCATGAAATCAAAATATCCAGAATTGGACTCGTTATCTTCCTTTAAACCCTGTTCTTCTGATTTCTCTGTTTCTATTGTTGGTATTGGAAATTGCTTCTCTCACGTTAGAAAAAAGACCATCATCTTTGACTCTACCCCCCCTCCCCCAATATGATCAATTTGTCAAGTTCTGGCCATTTTTCCTCATTTATAGATCTCGTCCATTTCCTTCTTTTCATTTCTTCTTGTGACACACTTGTGAAGGATTTTTCTTCCTAGAACCCTGTGAGGTTTGTAGAGCAAGTGTCTTCAGATAAGTAAACGGAAGTTTCCGGATGGTACGACTTTTTCATGTTTACACAGTTGGTAGAGGTCCCTGGCCAGGGTTCTTTCCACTACACCCCATGACCACTATCTCCCAGTTCAGGATTCCATTATCATTCACTTAGAATATGATGCTAGCTTCTTGCTAGTCTCCTCACTTCAGTTGTCCAACCTGTCCCATCAGCCACTACTCAATTTAGTTTTCCTGATGCCTGGACTGTGCTTGAGCTAAAAATCTCTTCTTCCCTTTGACTTTATTTCTATCCTTTCGAAGGACTTATTTTGTATTCAGGCTGATTTTATAGATGCCCTTTCCATAGCTAGTTGGTATGCTCCTTGAGTACAAGGAATGTATGTCTTAATTAGGACAGAGACTTGTATATAGTTAGTGTTCATTAAACATGTGTTTAATTGCATCACGTTGAATGTACTTGACTTGGATTAAGTGTTGTGGTAGAGCTAAGAGGTTATCAATTAGTTTATTGCTACTTCATTGCTAAGGGATTAGAATTATGAACCATATCCTTCTGATTCTGGAGAAGTATTTATAACACATCAGGTATGCCAGGGGAAATGCCTGCTCAGATTTTTAAAAAAATTCTCTACCTGTGGGGGTCTTGTGTCTGTCTTGCCAGTGGGAGACCTGGGGAACAAAGAATTTATCCAGAACTAACTAATAGCTTAGCATTAAAGCTTAATTTTGATAATTGAGCCTTTGAGGATTTACAGGATTCAATTTATGATCTTTGATGAAATTCCATTAATAGCAGCATTAAGCAGTGAAGAAGGCTAAAAAACTTGGGCCTCACCTGCCCCAGGGAGTAGGCTATTGCTTGAGAATGTTTCTGACAGGAACACTTCTTTACCTAAGTAGATCAGCACAGATTTTCCCACACCTCTCACTGAGTTGAAGTTTTCAATGTAAGTGGCAGTGGTCCCTAGAATAGATGTGGTTCCTTAGATTTTTGACTCTTCTAACTCCCTGACAGTATGTGATGGACGAGAGGGAATTGTGTCTCAGAGGGAAGCCAAGCCTCTCTCACTTCTAGTAAACAAGTGGGCAGCTGCATGATTCGTTTTGTCATTTCTGAACAAAGATTAGAAAGTGACTTTCCACCTGATTCCCACTCACCCCACACAGTGCACTGATGTGAGCTAACTCTGCTCTCTGGACTGCATCACCACTGGCTCCCCAAGTGTGAAAATCTTATGTTGACAGCTAAACTTCTGGGATGTCCATGTTCACTGCCTGGTAATGAAGGCATAGTTATCCCATGCCTGCCCTTCCTAGAAGGAACAGGCCAGCAGATTCCGGTTTGGCCCAGAAGTATCCAGTATGCGATCTGAAGACCTTCTTAGGCAGCTCATCTGTGGTCTACCACTATATGCCAAGTACATGCAAGGGAGCTTGATAAATAGTCCTTGACCTCTGGGAGCTTACAATTTAAATAGATGAGGAGACAAGACATTCATACACGAGATGTTAAATAATAACCCAAGGTGATAGTGCAAGGCCCAAAGTCTTTCACTTCCTTCATTCTTTTCTGTTCTGAATGCTAAGGTTTCATCTAAGATTGTGGTATATTTAATGGCTGGAGGAACCGATGAGGTCACTGTGCCCCACAGACTTCTTCCCATGCAGAATGCACCTGCTCTTCACTTGGACCTCTTTGAATCCCTCCTTCCTTTCAAAGCTCATTTCAAGGGCTACTTTCCAACATGTGGCCTTTCTCTGTCCCCCACCCTGCCAGATGAGATTCCTTCCCCCTCCCCCTGCCCAACAATTACCTTGTATGGTATATCTGCACACACATATAGGTCCACGTTGTCTTCCCAGTAGAGGAGAGGGGAGGGACTGTTTAATTTTTTCTTTGTATCCTCAGTGCCTCGGACAGTGCTTATCTTTTAGTAGGTACTTACATATGCTTGCTGATTAAATGACTGATTGATATAAGTGACCAGCCTATGATTAATGTTACAGCGAGTGCTAGAGAAGTTTGGAGAAGGCAGGGTGGGCTGGATCAGCCATGGAAAGTTTCATAGATGAAATGGGTATAATGTTGGGCCCTATGATATTGATAGGATTGGGGTAGAAGGAGTATAAGAAATGGTTTGACTGGGGTCTGGGGGCAGAGAGAAGGAGGCCTAGGAATAGCCGAGCAAAGTTTGCATGTGAATCACATGCTTCAGGGAAGGAGGGATGGAAGGCTGGGCTAGAGTGGCCTCTCTGCACCTGGTGAAAGTGTTGTTTTCTAGCCTGACAGTTTGTCCTCTCTCCATCCACAGAAAGGCCCCCGCACTGGGAGTGACCGAGTGAAGAAAGGAGGATCGTACATGTGCCATAAGGTAAAAGTCACTGGGGAAAATGCACGTATTTCATGTCAGGCTTGTGGAATCTCCAGAGCAGAGCCCCTCACATAGAAACAATAGCTCAGCCTTATCTCTCCTGCTGCTCGCCCGAACCCAGGCGGCTCACTTGCAGCCAGGAGAAAGTGGTGATGTGCTGATGCAGAAGGCGAGGCTGGGAACGGCTTTAATACTTTAAGAAAATGGAGAACATTAGCAGATGAACAATGGATGTTCAACATAAAGTTTGTTGGCCAGTGCTCCATCATACAAATAGAGAAATAACTCAATGGCACATTCTATGAACTTCCACCCCAGTGAGTAAATGGGGAGGGAAAGCTCAAGAATGAGGAGCACAGAAGATTGCCCATGTGCTTCTCATATTCATTTTATTTGGAGATAGTTCTGTTTCTGAGACTCATTGTAAATGATGTGTACATTATTAACAGTCTATGTACTCCCGGGCTTACTAGCTGAATGACCTTGGGAAAGTAATCTAGCCCCCTCTCTAAGCATTATCGTGGTTAGACTTGCCTCCCTTCTAGGGGTGTTGTGCAGAAAGTGCTTTCTAAATCTTAAAGCTCTATATAAATGTGGGTTATTGCTGCTACTTCCACTACTACTATTAGAACTGCTACTGCTGCCACCATTACTACTGCCACCACCACTACTGCCACCATCAGCTCTACCATCACTACCACTATTGCCACAATTATCACCATCATTACCATGACTACTACTAGTACTACTACCACCACTACTACTGCTGCTGCCACCACTTCTACCACTACCACTACTATTATATCACCAACATGACGATGACCATGATGACGATGACTGCTTACTTCTACAGTAGTTATAATTGGCTTCCCTGAATAGGACCAGTAGTTTGTATTTGCTACCAGGTTCTAGAGACTCATTGAAATCTTTGAAATTACACTAAGAAGTTAACAAAAAAAGAAGGTGCGTGGAAGACTTTGGAAATGCTCATTAGTATAACTTTTAAAAGAATTCCAGGTATAAAATGTGTGCCTTGTGAACTCTACATGGTTTTCAGTGGGTTTGTATTTGCACTTTGGTTTCTGCTGTGCTTTTTTTTTTTCCCCATCAATGACGGAGCTACTTCTTATAGGCTCATGTGCTATAAGCAGAAGGAATTTGGAAGATGACCTGAAGTGAAGTAATGCTAGCCCACATTTATATACTGCTTCATTGTTTGCAAAAGTACTTTCTTCATAGCAAGATAAATAATACAATTACTATTATTATCCTCATTTTATAGACAAGGATAATGAAACCCAGTGAAGGCAAATGACTTAAACAGTCACAAAGCTAATTGTTTTTTCTTTTTGGATAATAAACATTTTTATTTAAAGTTTTGAGTTCCAAATTCTGTTCCTCCTTCCCCTCCACCTTCTCTGAGGCAGCAAATAATCAGATATTGGCTATACTTGTGCAGTTATGTAAAACATTACCATATTAGTAATTTTGTACAAGAAAACTAATAAAAGAAAAAAATGAAAGGCAAAGTGAAAAATTTTAGTCTGTGTTCAATCAATATCAATTCTTTCTGGAGGTGGATAGTATGCTTCATCATTATTCCTTTGGGATTGTCTTGGATCACTGTATTACTGAGAATAGTTAAGTCATTCCCAGGTCTTCATCAGACAATATGGCTCTCTCTGTGCACAAAGTTCTCCTGGTTCTGCTCACTTCATCATACATCAGTTCATACAAGTTTTTCTAGGCCTTTCTGGAATTCTTCTGCTTGTCATTTCTTATACCACATTAATATTCCATCACCATCATATACCACAGCTTGTTTAGTCATTCCCCAATGGATGGGCATTCCTTTGATTTCCAAATTTTAGCCACCACAACAAGAGCTGCTATAAATACTTTTGTAAAAATAGGTCTTTTCTCTTTTTTTTTTGATGTCCACAAAGCTATTTCTTGGCAGATTCATGACTCCAATCCAGTGCTCTTTTCAATTTACCAAAGGCTCTCTCCCTGTTTTTCTCTCTAAGCTGTATATTTTTAATGATCCAGGCCTTCTTTTCTTTATGCAAAGATGGCTCTTTGCACAGGGTGATTGTGTGATGCTTCTTTTATTAATTCACTTAAGTTCAGATGATCCAAGACTCTTGAGACACCCAGATGGCCCACATTTATTTTGCCAGTTAAGGAGATATTTGATAATGGGTGAGGGTTAAGTAGAAAAGAAGATAAGCCTCATTTCTTTAAATTGCCTACAGAAATTTCTTTCCATTTTATTTCCACATAGAGGCTTGGTGCTTATGTATAGAGGAATACTGCAAATCTTTTAGTTCTAGAAGAGTCCATTGGGTCATAAGTTTAGAGCTCAAAAGGATCACATAAGTTTTCTAATCCAAATTTCTCATTTTCTGGATGACAAAGTAAGATACACAATAGGGAAATTACTGGACGTTGAGGATTCTAACCTATTCTTTTTGGCTGCAAGCCTAGTACTCTTTCCACTGTACCATACTGTCTCATAATAAAACCTTGGTGACACATGGCCTTGGGTCCCTCAAATCTTGGAGCTTACACAGATATGGCCAGACCCACCCTACAGGATTCCTTTTTCCTCTGCCTCCACCCTAGAATTTATTCCAAGGAAATCTTCACAAATAAAATATAGGTCTAGTTCTGTCTAGGTTTCTCAAATGTGGATGAAAGGATCGCTCAGTTCTCATACAAGGGCTCTAGGAGCTCAAGGCCTCTCAAATAGGACAGCAGAAGATGCAGGGGGCTCCCAAGAGCCAATGAACAAATACAGAAAATACAGAAAGTGCTCAAGTAATTCATAAGGTCCCTGAGAAGGAAGCAAAACTTAAAGTCACAATTGGGCCAACTCTTTGACATTTCGGTGAGTTCCTCTTTCCTATAGGGGTTTACCTATTTCTCCCACAAGATTCATAGTCACACACTGTGGTTTAGGTTCCCATCAGAAGGTAAATGTTCTCTGGAGGCTGCTGAATAAGTAATTCCCTCCCCATTTACTCACTGAGGTGGAAGTTCATAGAATGTGCCATTGAGTTATTTCTCTATTTGTATGATGGGGCACTGGCCAACAAACTTTATGTTGAACATCCATTGTTCATTTGCTAACGTTCTCCATTTTCTTAAAGTATTTTAATTTTTTTTTGGGTGGGGCAATGAGGGTTAAGTGACTTGCTAGTGTCAAGTGTCTGAGGCCGGATTTGAATTCAGGTCCTCCTGAATCTAGGGCCAGTGCTTTATCCACTGTGCCACCTAGCTGCCCCCTAAAATATTTTAAATTTACTTCTATGCTTACATGTTATATCACCCAAATAGAACATAAACTCCTTTAGGGAAGGAATTTATTTTTTATCTTTGTATCCACAGCATGTAGGACAGTACCTGGCCCATGGTAAGCACTTAGTGTTTCTTGAATTGGGAAACCCCTGTGATGACTTTTGGGGTGTGTGTGTGTTTATGTGTGTGTGTGTGTGTGTGTTTTGTGAGGCATTTGGGGTTAAGTGACTTTCCCAGGGTCATACAGCTAGTAAGTGTTAAGTGTCTGAGGCCAAATTTGAACTCAGGTCCTCCTGACTCCAGAGCTGGTGCTTTATCCACTGCGCCACCTAGCGGCTCTTGTGATGTCTTTTAACTCATGTGTTAGTCAGCATAAACTCTCCCTTGCATCATGTATTGTTTTCTGACATATTTCTATACTATGTTGTCCAGTCCAAGGATGTACATTTCTCGCAAGAAGCCAAGAGTGTGTGTCATGTTCTGTTCTGACTGTACTGAAAATTATTCCGTTGTGGAGAGCTTTTTCGTAAAAATGGGGCTCTCTGTGTATTGTTCTGCCTGACCTCTGAGCCCCGAGATTGGTATGTCACTCTCATTATTAGATTGCTTCTATCTCTGAGATCACGTTTTCAGCACCAGTATCTGGCTCAGGTGAAATCAATGTCACACGTTAATTAGCTATTTTGATTAAATTTATGCTAGAATGAATTTCTTTCCTTTTTCATGGTGAAAAAAGTGACCTAATTTTAAGGTACCCAAAGACCTCTCATCCTCAAGAATCATTACTTGTGCTAAAAGTGGATATTAAAAAAAACAACCCCCAAACCCCACATACATGCACAAACTTAACAATGAGAACATTTGGAATTAGGCCATATAACTGTTTAATTACTTGATCCATTAGTTGCCAAAGATTAGAATTTTAATTTGAACTGAAGCACTTATCTCTAGAAAATGGATTTATGGTGTCACTTGCCAGTGTTGGGTTAGGAGGGTTGGTTCTCTTGTGATGACTGACAGGAATTAGTGGCAAGACTTCTTCCCTTGTTCATAGAAGTTCATAGATCTTTTCGGTTAAAGCAGAAACTAGAGAGAGGGGAAGAGAGGTTTTAACAGCTGATTTGATCCCATGCACCATCAGCGATTGAAATGTCTCTGGAAGCCTTGGGCTGGTTCTTCCCACTGTGCCCTGCCCTGGTCCCACCACATCTGGAGCAGCTGCAGTTCATGAAGAACTTTGAAAATGGAGCATATTCAGAGGAGAGCAGTCAGGATGTTAGGAGTCTTGATTCCATGTGGGACAAGGATCACTTGAAGGATCTGGAGAAGTTTAGATTGGTGGAATGAAGGCTTGGGGGTAGGGCTAGGAGGAGGAGGAGGGAGGATAGCAGTATTCAGGTATGGTATTTGAAGGACTCGTGTGGAAGAGTAATTAAATTTGCCCTGTCTGGCCCCAAAGGGCAGAATTAAGAATAATGGGTAGAAATCACAGAGCTAAATTAAGTCCTGATGTCGATCACTACTCCCGAAGAATTAGAGAAGTTATCCTAGAGTGGGGTGGGCTGCATCAGCAGTGAGTGGAGTTCTTCAGGCAGAGGCCAGACAGTTCTTGGTTGGGTTTATTATGGTGGGATTCTTTTTGGAGGTACGCTGAACCAGATGGCTGCGGAGGGCCCTTCCAGCCCTGAAACTCTGTGATTCTGTGCGTCCTTAAAGAACCTATCAGAGGGGCAGCTAGGTGGCACAGTGGATAGAGCACCGGCTCTGGAGTCAGGAGTACCTGAGTTCAAATCTGGCCTCAGACACTTAACACTTACTAGCTGTGTGACCCTGGGCAAGTCACTTAACCCCAAGTGCCCCACTTAAAAAAAAAAAGAATCTATTGGGCAGCTAGGCAGCACAGTGGATAGAACACTGGCCCTGGAGTCAGGAGGACCTGAGTTCAAATCCGGCCTCAGACACTTGACACTTACTAGCTGTGTGACCCTGGGCAAGTCACTTAACCCCAACTGTCTCACCAAAAAAAAAAAAAAAAAAAGAATCTATCATGCTAATTTAATGTCTGTGTAAGTGAATGGTAAAATGTCACTGTGCATTCTCTGCCTTGCTGCACATGATCCCAAAACACTGACAGAAAAAAAGAAATCAAAACTGGATTGGAAAATGTTTGCTGATTATGAAGGGAGATAGCATGGAACAGTACCAAGAGCAGTGAGCAGTGGGTCTGGGGTTAGGGGACCTGGGCTCAGACACTTACTTGGGCAAGTCACTGAACTTCCCTGAGCTTCAGTCTCTTTTCCTATAAGATAAGGAGGTTGGGACAATCCCAAAGGACTATTGATGAAACATATTATCTATCTCCAAAGAAAGAATAGAACAGACTGAAGCAGGCTATTTCTCACTTACGTTCATTTTTTTTCCTTTTAATCAAGTTTCCTTATACAAAATGACAAAGATGGTAATGTTTTGCATAATCAAACATGTATAGCCCATATCTGTTTGTTGCCTCCAGGATGGGGGAGGGGAGAGAGGGAAAGAAGGATAAAAATTGGAACCCCAAACTCTAAATAAAAATGTTTATTATTAAAAAAATAATTAATAAAATTTACAAAATAAGGGGGGTTTGGCTGTAGAGCTATGATACTAAGTGCCTTCTTGTTCAGGGTTCTCACAAGGGAGTGTCTGAGGCAGGATTGGAATCCAAATCTTCCTGATTCTAAGTCTAGTGACCTCTTCCTTACACCAGGCTGTCTTTAAACTTGTAAGACAATATACATCAGGACACCTGGGAGATGTGTGAGAAAAATTGTCTCAAAGTATGTTTTAAGCCCCTGTGATGGGCCCACCCTAAAAATAAAAAAAGTGATCCGGAAAGAGGATTGTAAACACAATTGAGTTCATGTGAAAGTTATTTTGAGAAGTGGTTGCATTTAGAAGAGTTAATCATGGAAGGCCTCCCTCTCTACGTTGCTGTGGAGTTTATCTTCTAGGTGAGTGGCCTCCTAAGGATAGCACAGGGACAGAAGAGCTCAGTGGAGCCCTCTCCCAGCATTATATGGATTTGGATGTGCCCCTAAGGAAATTTCTCCAACCCAGGTTTCTTTCATAAGAGCAGCAGCTTAGTAAAAGAGTTGCCTGGAACTTTGCATTTACAGACAGGCATTCTTCATGCAGGTATTTGCAGCCCTGGAAGGAATTTAAGAGTCCAAAGGGAAGTCCTCTGGGAAAGCAGCCATTACATACATGATGCTGGCCAAGGACCTCTGAGGCTTTCAAAACCAACCTGTACCCGAATAGGAATCCTTTTGACACTGTCTCGGAGAAGTGGTTATCTAGCTTCTGCTCAAACATTTCTAGAGAGGGGAGCTCCACTTTTTGTGGTGGCAAAGGATTGGAAGTGGAGGGGATGCCCATCAACTGGGGAATGGCTAAACAAGTCGTGGTATATGAATGTCATGGAATTCTATTGTGCTGTAAGAAATGATGAGCAGGCAGATTTCAGAGAAACCTGGAAGGACTTAGATGAACTGATGCTGAGTGAGAGGAGCAGAACCAGGAGAACATTGTACACAGTATCAACATTGTGTGGTGCAGATTGAACCGTACTGCTTCTACTTTTTTTGTTTTGTTTTTTGAGGTTTTTCCCTTTTGTTCTGATTCTTCTTTCACAACATGACTAATGCAGAAATAGGTTTAATTGATTGAACATATAGAACCTATATCAGATTGCTTTCCGTTTTGGGGAAGGGGGGAGAAAAATTTGGAACTAAAAATCTTATGAAAACAAATGTTGAAAACTTAAAAAAAGAAAGGGGAGCTCCAGCAGCTCATTGAACCATTAGTTTTCTTACTCTGAACTGAAATCTGCACCTATACCTTCTCCCTAGTGCTTTTGGTTCTGGCCTCTTGGGGTGAGCCCAGGACAGGTCTTCACAGACTTGAAAATGTTCCCTGTTGAGTCTTCCATCCCACAGGTTAAACACAACTGGTTCCTTCCACTGATCCTTGCATGCTGTGTCCTCCTTCAGCTGGGTCACCTTCATCTGGATGGGCTGCAGCTAGTCAACATTGTCTCACAAATCTTGCGGGGTTACATGTGTGTATAATTAGGTCAGAAACAGGGAGAAACAATTTGAATTAAGAAAGTTAGCGGGAAGTGGGTCAGATGAGACAGGCTATCTCCATATCCATAATTTCACACTGACATTGCAGTAAAATAGTATGTTAATAGGATGTTGCATCACTATATTTCTTGATTTTATAAGATAATAGATTTAGAGTGAAAGAGACCATAGGAGTCCTCAAGATCACACCCCCCCACCCGATTTTGCAGATAAGGAAAATGAGACACATGGAGGTTAAATGATTTGCCTAAGGTCAAACAGACAGAGCCAGGATTTGAACCTAGGTTTTTTCTGACTCCAAGTCCAAGGCCCTTTTCCCATGATACCCTGTTCTTTTTAGGGACCTTATTCTTTTTTTCTTTTTTAGGATATTCTTTTTTTTATTTGTAATAAAGTATTTCATTTTTCTCCCCATACATGTCAAGAGAGTTCTCAACTTTTGTTTATACAAGCTTTCCAATTTCAGATTTTTCTGGGACCTTATTCTTTACTGTAACTTCCATACTTCTTTTTTGGCTTTCACGGCCTTCATAACCTGCCCTGCTTTTCACAGAATAAGTAGAATAACTCCACACATTCCTATAAGGATTTGTTTGTTGTTGTTTCCTTTTTTTCTCCATAACAACCCCATGATGTAGGTGCTATGGCTACTACTGTTGGCATCTTACAGATGAAGAAACTGAGGCTAAGAGAAACCAAGTGATTTGTCCAGCATCACACGGCTAGTAAATGTAAGAGCCAAAATTTAAGACCAGAATTCAAAATTCTCTTTTTGCCTTCATGTGGTGCGCTTCCCACTATGAAATATTGCCTACCAAGACTCTGACAGACCCCTATTACTTGACTATGCCAACAAGAACCCTCAGAGAGTATCGAGATAGTGAGGCTTCTATTGTACTTAGACACATGCATACCTTCTGATCATTTGAGAGTTTGCTAGCACATGAGGACAAGGATTTTCCTTGAAATATATCCTCTGGGTCTTATTATTTCAGACACGTTTTCTCTTCTTTCTCCCTGTGCTAGTTGGAGAATTATTAGCTTTGCATTCCTTCTCATCCACAGGACAAATACAGGAACAAATTTGGATTATGTGATCCCAGTAACCATGCCAGTGTGTATAGGGGGTGAGGGGGTGTGATGATTCTAGAGAATTTGTGTCAGCCTCAGAGAAAATTTCTCTGAACACTGGGAATGTGCTACTTTTGTGAGAGAAGTTGTTAATAAACCTGTACACTTGCCCTAGTTTCACAAATCACAAATGATCTTTTTCCAGTTCCAAGGTTAATCTCCTCACCACTCCTCTGTGCAGTATCATATGGTGTTCATGACCTCTTGTTTAAGAGAGAGCCAAGTTCATCGTTAGATATTTTTGGTGCACAAGAAAAATTATTTATTGTCAGACTCAGGGATTTTAGCTCAAAAGGCAATAAATATCAGATGAGATAATATATGTAAAGTGCTTTGCAAACCTTCAAGGGCTGTACAAATGTCAGTTATTATTATTTAGGTTGTGGGAGGCTTGGGGGGTGGAGTTCATAAAAATATGAAGGATTTGGAAGCTTTTGAAATGTTCTGTTTGCAAAGAATTTACTCTGAGCTCAGTGAGGTGGTAGGTGATAAAGAAGAAGCCTCAGATGTGATCTGTGCCCCCAAGCAATCTTACAGTTTTGTTACAGAGCTATTAACATGAAATAGTAGTAATAGTCTAAGACAGTATACAATTAAATCCTCAACTGGCTGGTATGGATTTTCAATGCCTTTGTCGATTTGTGATGTATATCTAGAGGAGGGTAAGCCCTGTTTTGTATAGAATTCTAGGTTCCTGTTAATAAATGCTACCTTATGCTCAATGGTACTTTATATTGAATACATTCCTCTTTCTTAAAAACCACTACCACCAGCACCAAAAAACCCCTATGATGCATTTTCTCATTTGATCATGGCAACTATGGTGTGAGGTAGGTGAGACATTTTACTATTACCACTTCACAGATGGGGCATTTGAGCATCTGAGGGGCCTGTAGGAGTTACCTGGTGTCCCACAGTCATGACTTGGGTGAGCGCCTCTCCAGTCACTGTAAACAGCTGTGGGTAGAAGGATCGGCTTGGGACTTCTCATTTTGGCCTTTTCTCTTCCCTCTCTTATTCTTTTGCACATCCCTGAAGTGTGCCCTTTCTTCTATTTGTGCTTTGAATTATTCCCGGAAACTGCTAATGATCATTGAGAGGAAAAAAAAAAAGATAATCCTTGGGGACCACAAAAACTTTACACATCTGATCTTCTCTGAATCTCTAAACAACCTTATCAAGTACTGGGGATATTTTTATGCCCGCTTCTCAGATGAGAAAAATGAAGTGCACAAAGGAGTTAAGTGATTTACCTCAAATTAAATAATCTACACATGACAGAATCAGGCTTCAAACCCAAGTTCTGACTCCACTGTACTTTTGGGGCTGAATTATTGTCTCCTTCTTCCCTTAGAGTAAGCCTCACCAGGCCCCGGACACATCCCTACAAAGTAGAATCCCGACTTCAAGAAGAGCCCCTCTTGTCACAGGATCTCCCCGTGTTACAGACTCTGGACTGGTAGCCCACAAATGCTGAACCACCATTAGGGGTAGTCCAGCCAGGACGGAAGGGAAATGGGGGTGAGGTGGATCCCTTTGCTAATTTGCCTTTCTTTGTACAAGTCCAGTTCCAGTAAATGCCCTATTGATGGCATGGGTCCAAACCAGGAGTGAGCTTTTCTTTTGTGTGCAATGAATACAGTCACATTATTTTCAGGGATCTCAGTGTTTCTTCTCCTGTCTTTGTCCCAGCACTTGGTGTGACTTCAGTAGCTAAGGCAGTATCAATTTTGCTCTCTCTACCTCTTTGAGAACATATCTCCCATCTCTCTCCTCACTACCGGCGAAGTTCATGCACGTTCCATTTGGTGAGGCAGCACAGCAGCTGCCGTGAGGTGGCTCAGTGGACACAGAACTGGGATGCAGGCTCAGATACTAGCTTTGTGACCATGGGTAAGCCACTTAACCTGTCTCAGCCTCAGTTTCCTCATCTGTAAAATGGGAAAACACTACCACCACCACCATCTACCTCTCAGGGCCATTATAAGGGTAAAGTGAGATATTTGTAAAGTGCTGCACATGCCTTACAGTGCCACATAAATGCATCTTTCCAGGCCTGCTTTGTGCCCTAAAGCTTCAGTTCAGTTCATCAAGCATTTATTGATGCTTACTCTCTTACTCTGTGCATGCCACTGTACTAAGCCTTGTGGACACAAAAGCAAACATGAACTAGGTCCTGCCCTCAAAGGGCTTATGTTCTCCTGGGGTAGATGCAGCTTGTGCACAGATAGGCAGATGCAGAATGTAGACAAAGTGATCAGTAAGACGCTTTGGTAGGGGTGGTGGAGAGGATGGACTATAGGGGAAAAGAGGCCTAAGGACAGAATCTCAAGATTCTATTTGCATCGGTGTGTTTTGCTCTCCTGATGCAAATTTGTGGGAGCTTTCTACTTTGGGACAACAGGCAAAATTAAATTAGAAGCTTGACCTATAAAGAGCATACAGACACAGGATCTGAATCCTGTACTTAACTTCTCAGCATGTGGTGGAAGGGTGGTGTTCTTGGCACTCCCAGCTGGAACAGTTTTAGCACAGGAAGGAACTTTAAATCTAGTCAAGAGCCCAAAATGTGTATACATCGAGAGGTCACCAGTCACTCCCAATTTTGTAGTTGAAAAAACAAATGCATGGGTTACATAAGGGGTTATTTCCATTTGGAGGCATTATTTTGGGTGTTTACCAGGAAAAAGGGTCAAAGGGGTAGGAGTTTGGTGGAGAAAATGTCATGAATTCGGGTGAAGGGAAGAAATAGCCATATAATAATATCTTATCTGCATTTAACAAATGTTTAGGTTTTTAATGTCAAATATTTTTTTTTTGAGGCAATTGGGGTTAAGTGACTTGCCCAGGGTCAGACAGCTAGTAAGTGTCAAGTGTCTGAGGCCGGATTTGAACTCAGGTCCTCCTAAATCCAGGGCCAGTGCTCTCTCCATTGTGCCACCTAGCTGCCCCTAATGTCAACTAATTTAAAAAAAAAATATATATATATATATACATATACATGTATACATATATATGTATATATATTATTGGTATGTACCTTGATCTCATCCTTCTGGAGAATTTCTGGTATGGAAACTCCCTCCACTGATACAGATAACTGCTTTGTCTATAACTTAGTGTTTTTTGTTTGTTTGTTTGTTTTGGGGCAGGGCAATGAGGGTTAAGTGACTTGCCCAGGGTCACACAGCTAGTAAGTTATAACTTAGTTTTTTTGTTTTTGTTTTTTTGCTGAGCAATGAGGGTTAAGTGACTTGCCCAGGGTCACACAGCTAGTAAGTGTGTCAAGTGTCTGAGGCTGGATTTGAACTCAGGTACTCCTGACTCCAGGGCCGGTGCTCTATCCACTGTGCCACCTAGCTGCCCCTATAACTTAGTTTTAAAGAGTTGCTTAGGACGCTGAGAATTTGCCATGGTCACACAGCTCCTGTGTGTCAGAGGCAGGACAGTTTTTTTCCTGGATGCCTTCCATGTTAGCCTCTCTTTTCCTTTTTCTTTCCCCTAAAGTGCACCTTCTCTAGGGAAGATTCTACCAGTGTTATCACAGGAGCCTGGTGATTTTGGTCAGGTCACTGCTCTCAGGCTTAGTTTCCCTTTATTGTCAAATGGGGATGATAATACTTATATTACCATCACCAGAGACCTGTGGTGAAGAAAGCTCTTTCTGAGCCTTAAAGTGTGAAATGTGTCTAAATTACTGAAAAAGCATTGTCTTGGTGGTCAGAAGGAGCTGGGTTGAAGTCCTGGCTTTTCTCTTCGCTAGCTGGACAGCCTTAGCCAGTCTGGTGGGAAACCTTTGGACCACACTGGCCTTCAGTCTCCTCTTTTGCAGAACAAGGAAAGATTGGGCTGAATGCCCACTTCTGCCCCTCAAAACCCGTGCTTCCTATAGAGGATGGAGGGCATGATCAGCTATAAAATTCTCACATATTTGGTGAAGGTCAGAGAGGTAAAGTTTTTATGATGAAGTATTTTTTAACCTGAAAACAAAGTATTTGTGTTTAGTATTTTTTTTACTGTGTGTGCATTGGCCAATTTGGAGCTTTTTGCAAAGAGTAAAAATGAAATTTCATCATTTCTTCTTTTTCTGTGCTCAGTCCTATTGTTACAGGTACCGCTGTGCTGCCCGCAGCCAGAACACTCCAGACAGCTCTGCTTCCAACCTCGGGTTCCGCTGTGCCTCCAGCCGTCTCCCGGATACATGATCAAAGCCAAGGAGGGGAGGAGGCTTCCTATGCCAACCAGCAGAAGAATGATGTCCAGCCTGCACTGAGCTTCCTGGGAAGCTTTGAAGTGACCGATCTTGTCCAATGAAATGCCCAACTTTTGGCAGTTTCTGCACCCACTAAGCTGCCAACCAAAGGACCCTCCCTTCCCTGCGAGACCCAATCACTGACATGGAGTGTTAGTAGCCAATGTTTTATTATTGTGCTTTGTCTTTGGAGAGAGCTGCAATTTTATTGTTATTTTTGGGGGTGGTCTTTAAAGAGAAGGCTTATGATTTCAGAAGCAGAATCTATGATAGATTTATTTTTTAGCTATGATGTTTTTACATGTGTGAGCCTTGCGGGATATTAATCATGTAAATCAGAGTTGTCTCATGCCAGGCTTCATTCAGAGGGAGGTGGGACATAGTACTTTGTATTCATTAGCACTTTTTTCTTCTTCAGGAAATCCAAGGATGGTCTGTTGGGATGGTGCCTCCCACTGGGGAGAACGGCATGGGGGGCTCCAGTTTTGTTTAGTGTCCTGAATGCCTGGGGGAGGGTGATTCTGTAGTGCTGTGTCTTTTAAACATTAAGTGCCTTTAGTTTACAGGGGCAGCTGTGTACCTGAGCTCCATTTTTCCTTTTGCCAGTCTTTGGTGAATGTGACATTTGAGGTCTGTAGTCTGTCCTTGTTCATTCTAAATATGGGAATGTTGGTGAATGGCCTTGAATGAATCAAGTTTAGATGATCCGGTATTCTTAATCAAAGAATAAAAGGGCATCTAGCAGACTTTGGAATAACAGGTGCTTTGAATTGTGCACTATTTCGAATAAATCGTTGTAGGCTGAATCAGGCTTTAACTGGACCAGTTTCTTTCCTAAGTCTCACTGTTTGCTTATGAAGATAAGAAAGACTCCTTCCATGATATTAATCACATAAATAAGAGTTGTCTTAGGTCAGGCTTCATCCAGAGGGAGGAGGCACAGAGCACTTTCTATTCATTTGCACTTTTTTCTTCAACAACATCCAAAGATGGCATGTAGTTGTGATGACTCCCCCTTGGGATAAGGGAACAGTGGACTGACCATTAGCCAGTCTAGTGGCAGACCACTGCACCACTGAAACCGTTTGGTTTTCTTTGTCAGAGCTTACGTTTCAGAGCTTATGGGTCAGAGGTTGGCAAGTTGGGCATTTGAAGGATCCAATGAGATCTGTTATCAAGTGAGAGGCAAAGTTACGTAGTGGATAGGAAGTTATCCTTGGAGTCAGAAGGCCTGGGTTCAAGTCCTGTCACTGACACATCCTTGCTGTTTGACCTTGGGTAAGTCACTTCACTGTTAGTGCCCCCAGGGGACTTTCTTCCACTCTCAGTTGCAGAATGTTTGCCTGTTAGCATTGTTAAAAGGAATTTTCTTGATGAGAGTTTCCTACACCAATGAAATCAGGCCTGGATCCAAAAAATGATCTTGGTGATTTTAGGCAGTGAAGATGGCTGAGCAGCCCAGGGGACAGCTCTTCTCTGTTGCATCACTGATGGCCTCCTGAAAAGGCAAGTGATTGTCATTCCGAGCATGCTGACATCTCCTGGGAAGAAGAGTCCTCGTTGCTGGGTGTGCGTCCTTCCTTTCGTCTGGCTCTAACTCTTAAATGAACGCCCAGCATCACTGCCACTTTGCTTCTACAAACATGGTTTGGGCCTTTGACAGGCTTTGGGGGGCCAAATACACAGACTTTTGGTCACAAGCTTTGGCAAGTTTTTTTTATCTCTGGGAGAAACTTATTGTGCAATTTGGAATTGAATCACAGGTGTACATCATTGAGCTTTATCTGGAGATCACAAGTCTAGGAGAACCACCAGTGTGAAACTAAGATGATCCAAATGCTCCCTTGTGATACATTACCAAGCAAAGGATTACACTATAGACAGCGATTTTGTCAAGAAGCAGAGGGGTGGAATGGAAAAGGGGCCAGAGCCCTCAAGTTCTGCCTTTGATACATGTTGACTGTGTGACCTCGGGCAAGTCACCTAACCTCTAAGCTTCACTCTCTAAGGTCATTCTCTCAGACTCCAAATTGCAAGACATCTACCAATTTGCATTGCTAGAGAGGGTTTCTTCACTGGGGGTTCCCTACACCAATGAAATCATACATCCAAACAAAACTAACATATTGTACTCTGTGTAATATGTCAGTATTATAATATTCATTGGCTTGTAAATATTTTGAAAATTTTAATTTTATTCATGTTTGCCAGATGACTTCCAGGAAACACATTTAACATCCTTCCTGCTTTATTCCACGTATCTGTAATACCCTTACTTTAGTACTTTAGTTTAAATTGGGAACAGATAATTTAATTCATCCTTCTTTAACCTCAAAAACATGGCACCAAATAAGAGGGACCACATATGGAATTTCACTATCCGCAGAGGTTCAAACAACAGAGCAACCTTCTCAGATTTTGCATTTTTTAATTTGAAGTTTAGGCATAAAGCTATATAAAGGTAAGTAATTTACCAATCCTTTCTGGAAATCAATCAATCAATAAACATTTATTAAGCATCTACTATATGCCAGGCACTATGCTAAGGATGGCACACCATCCTAATGATCCACTTGCCTCTTCTGGAAGAAATTGAAAGCTGGAAGCCATTAAAGAAGATGACTTAATGATCTGACTTGGACAATCGTGGAAAACCCTAATAGTATTGGTTCCAGAGTCATTCTTTGAGGCATAGGTTATTTTTTTTTTAAGTGAGGCAATTGGGGTTAAGTGACTTGCCCAGGGTCACACAGCTAATAAGTGTTAAGTGTCTGAGGTCAGATTTGAACTCAGGTCCTCCTGACTCCAGGGCCAGTGCTCTATCCACTGTGCCACCTAGCTGCTCCAAGGGATAGTTTTTAAATGGAGAAGAAACCATGAAGTGAGACTAAATAGTATTGGACTTTTTTTTTTAATCAATAAAGAGTTTGAGGGGTCTCTTGGGTATAGCCAAAATATTAGTCTTTAAACTGATCGTATATATCTCCCTTATTTTACCAATTGCAAATAAAAAGTTTTGCTTGGTAAAACCCCCAGCCAGCTTAACTATGATGTCTTGATATGCTTTTGAAAAATGTGCTGAATAAGAATCCTGATGTAACCTGAAACTGTTTTATGAATCTCCCAAGTGAAGCAGAATTGATTAGCTTGAGTTCCCCATCCTTAGCCTTCTATGGTCTTTAGTGGAGACAGAAAGCAGACATTTGTGAAGCACCTACCATGTGCCAGGTAGTCTACTAAGGCCTGAGCAGACAAAAAAAAAGACAAAAGATAGTCCCTGCCCTTAAGGATCTCACAATCTAATCTTTTTTTTTTTTTTTTTTGCTGGGCAATTGGAGTTAATTGACTTCCCCAGGGTCACACAGCTAGTAAGTGTTAAGTGTCTGAGGCCAGATTTGAACTCAGGTGCTTCTGACTCCAGGGCTGGTGCTCTATCCACTGTGGCACGTAGCTGCCCCACAATCTAATCTTAAGGAGTAAACTGGACCAAAGTTGGGGTTGGAGAATAAGAAATAAAATAGGATCCAGCATATGAATGAGCATAGAATTAAACTCCAACTAATAAAGTGTTGATTAGCTTCATAGTTGTCAGAACCTCACTTATATTAACTTGCTCTTCTGCCAAAATAGTACCTGTCACCTCTTTCCTGCACCAATTACTGTACGATTCCTTCCAAGTTGTTGTACATTATATGCTGGGAATGGGGTGAACAGGCTGTTCACAAATTCTGGTTGATAGGGTTTTTTTTTTTTTTGTCTTCATCTTTTGAGACATGGGAACTTGCTCAAGGTGAGTCATAACAAGTAAGGGCCAGAACTCACACCTGTTAACTTTCTGTCCAGGGCTTTATTAGAAGTGTTTTTCTTACTTTTCCCTCCAAAGGCTTATAAAAGGTCAGAAGAACAGTGTTTCTAACGTGGAAATCATAATCATTGAGCACAAGCCTTTTAAGGCTGAGATCCTTTTCCCCCATACTTCAGACAAAACAAAATCAAAATGGTTATTGCATTACATAGCAATTCCCTAGAACCCCAGCACAATCTGCCAACTAGAAAGTTCTAGTCTTGGTCTGATGGTAAGTAGTGTTGGGAGAAAGTGGAAAATAACAACTTCTTGTGCTTTCTGGTTAGTAAACTCCTGGATAGTAAACCTTTTTTTATTTCTACCCAAGTGTTTCTTTTTGTGTGATTTCTTTTTATTTAAACAGAATAAAAGTTGCCAAAGAATGGACCGGACCATGCTTGTTTGTAATGAATAGAAATTCCAGTTCATTATTTTCTTAGATGCTTAACTCAGCTTGGAAATGATGGACACAGAGGGCCTTAGGTGGAGAACTGACATCAGGCCTGAAGAATTGTGTGCTTTTGGTCTTGTGCTTATGAGAGAGAAAGGGTTTGACTGATTTCTTCATTAAAAATGGGAAGCCATTGCAAACTATTTTCAGGTGAGTTGGGAAGTGAGATATGTTCATTTCAAAAGCTTTCCCTGTTAGGACAGAAAGTTGGTGGGGATTAGTAAGGAGTTATTTTCTTGTTTGAGGTCATGAGTTTTAACCTGTTCTAAAATAGTAATGACACCAAAGTAATTCTTATCTGACTAGTATGAGGCCTTTGTGAAATAGGGGAAAGAATTGAGGTCATTCTTGAGTATTGAAGGCAGGATGACTCTCCTGAGGGATTCAGACCGAGGCTCTGTTTTCTTCATTAACTTGTGTTCATCTACTACTTAACATTTACAAAGTTCTCATGTGTGAGTTGTCTCATTGGAGCCTCACCACAATCCAGTGAGGTAGTCAGGGGAGGATTTATTATTTCCACTTTACAGTTAGGGAAATGGAGACCGAAAGTATTTCAGCCCCAGAATTGGAGTCGGAGAATGGGTTCAAAACCTAACTCTGCTACCAATAAACTCTGTGACTTTGGGCAAATAACTTGGTCTCTGTGGGCCTGTTTACTCATCTGTAGAATGGTTTGGACTAGATGACTTCATCTAGATATGTTATTAATGTTTCTAAGTAGAGTGGGCTTGTGGGTGAAGGAGCAATGAACAACTAATCAGAGAGATCCCTTTTTGGTCTCTCAGGCTTCTACCCAAATAGGGTAATAATGCTAAGTGCTATGGAGCAAAACATCAGGGGGGAGAGGGAGATGAACTAATGGAAAATCAAGAGGGAAAGAGGCCACATGTTGTCAGGTGGCACTGATAAGAGATTCACCCACGTCATTTCATCTGGTGCTGATAGAGGAACGTGTTAGGGTGTTGCTGTTTTTTATTTTTTTAAGAGATTAAATTTTACTATATTACTGCATTCTGAAAGTCTGGGCTTTTTACTCCTGAAAAAAATTGCAAAATGTCTCATTTTTAGTCTTTAAAAAATATGGGAAGGATGTCACTGGAATCCTCCAAAGAGCAGTCTCACAAGCGGAGTGGCAAGAAGGTGCTTCTAAGGGCGGCCTGCTCTGGATCACAGACTCACATAACTCTCCAAAGACAGAAAACACTCTGGTGGGAAGGGGTCACACCACAAGGAAAGTCTTGTGGCTCGTCTCAATCATGCAAAGCCACAGCTAGGACGATTACCATTCATGGCCAAGTATATGCTTTATAAACTTCTTGACTGCATTGTCCAGAAACTGTTCATTAAGGGGGAAAAGTTGGACCTGGCTGTTAAGTGAGATATGACTGGCAGCTTCCCTTTTTTTTTTTTTAGTGAGGCAATTGGGGTTAAGTGACTTGCCCAGGGCCACACAGCTAGTAAATGTTAAGTGTCTGAGGCCAGATTTGAACTCAGGTACTCCTGACTCCAGGGCTGGTGCTCTATCCACTGCACCACCTAGCTGCCCTGCATCTTCCATTTTGAATGCTACTCACCCCAGGAAATTCAGGAGGCTCTGATCCGCATGTGAGAACCCCTCCCTCCACCCCACATTCTGAGGACCCCTCAAGACCACCTTGCTGCTGCCGAGATGCCCCCAAAGTACATGCCATCCTGTCTAGTTTCCTCTTGCCCTCTCTGATGCCTGCTTTAGGCTAATTCTTTAAAGGAATATTTTGTGCTGTTCCTTTAAAACTTTCCTTCTTGTTAAATCACTTGAAGAATTAATGGTTTATTACTTGAGGCAGTATCCTGTTTGGGACCTCATTATTTGAGAGAGGCAGAAAATCTGGATGGTGTCCAGGTGAGAAAGTTATTAATGGCTTGGCAAATAAAAGACACGAGGTGCAGTTTAGTGGTGTTTATCTAGGCTCAAGTGAAGTTCTAGGCGTGGGAGACAATGATCTGCCATTCTCCATCTTTTCTACTGAGGAAGAGGAATTCCATGAACTATGTTCTCTGATAGAAAAGAATGAGCTGTAGATCTGGAGTGTTTCAAATCTTGATTGGCCTGGAATGTAATAGCCACATGACCTTGGCAAGCCACTGAACCTCCTAGAGCCTCAGTTTTCTCATGTGTAAAATTGGGGTAATAAACCTGAAATGACATAGCTAACAGGGTTATTGGGGGGATAATATCAGATCTACCCCATAATGTTGTTGTGAGGATAAAATGAGATATTTGTGAAGTGCTTAGCACAGAGCCTGACACATTTAATAAATGATTGTTCTGTCCCCCAGTTCAGGAAACCAATGCAGACAGCAAGCAGTCGAGTGACTTGCCCAGGGTCACATAGCTAGTTAGCATCTGAGGCCATATTTGAAGCCAGGTCTCCCTGACTCCAAGCCCAACACCATCCACTGTACCCCCTCACTGTGATTTGTTGTTTTTGTTGGGTCTAAATAAGAAGAGAAATCTACGAACTTGTAAGAGATATTGGTGACTAAGCAGTTTCCTTTGTGTGGGACAGAAAGTCGGGCCCATTTGTCAGCCTCTAGGTGAAGCCTACCTAGAAGCAGCAAAGAGTGGAATTCAGTGACCCAGACTCATTTGCACCTTATCATCTAGTGTTGTCAGAGGCCTCCCTATATAGAGCTTACACTTACTTTGCCCGGCTCCATCCTCTGCACTGAAGATGAACCATCCTTCCCATTGCTTTGGGGCAGACCACGATGTGCCAGGGGTCTGTAGTCCAGGGATGGCTGAGCCTTGGAGGCTCTGAAGGAGGCCAGAATTCCAAGCCAGAAGAAGCTGATCACGAGCAAGGCGTTGGGGATACAAATAGAGCAAATGTGTATCCCCTGCAGACAAGGAGCTTCTTAAACCTTTTCCACTTGTGATCCCTTTTTGCCCAAGACATTTTTATGCAATCCGGGGTATATAGGCATCATGATCTTTTACTGTTGCCAAATTTCTGGGACCCCCCATTGTTATGCAGCCCCATGTGGGGTCGTGACCCACAGTTTAAGAAGCTAGGTTCTAATGTACCTGTAATGCACATAGAAAAATCTTTTTAGCATCAGCTGAAAGGGAATGGCCCTCACACCTAATCCCAGCCAAGAGGAGTCCTAAGGTCTAGTGATCAAAGCAGTAGCCAGGGCCAGGGGAGAGGACTTGATCTTGTCCGTTGGGAAGCTCTTTCCTTGGCTGCAGATGGCCTGGGCCAGCAGCGGGAGGGGGCCAGCAGCAGTTCCCAAGCTCTGATTCCCCTTGTTTGGTCTCTGGTCTCATCATTGGCTGAGTTCGTCCACTCTCAGTGTGCCAAGGAGAAAAGAAGGCAGGAAGCTTTTGAGGAGCTGATGCTCCCCCTTGTACATGGCCTGGGGCTGCCTTCTATGGTATGAAAAGGCCACAAGAGGGGGAACCACACTGGGATCTCAGTAGGGAAGGGGGAGCTGGTTCTTTTGGCAGCCTGTGGGAGTGTGGACCCCTTGGTATATGGGAGGTGGGATTTGCCTGTTGTCTACTTTGCTGTTTAAATGTTTTTTCTGCTTCGAACTTGTGTCTTCTGATTTGTCAGGTTTAAAAACCCCAACAACACTGGGGGCTTGTGAGCTGTGGTCTAGAGTGGAGATTAACTCAAGTATGCCCTGAGCCTCGTGCCCCACAGGGGCCCCACAATCGAGGTGGGGGGTATGGGTCATATAGCAACAAAGCACCATATTTTCTGAGAGATTATCTCTAGTGACTGCCCTAAGCAGCCATGGAGTTAAAATAACTCTTGTGTTGAGGGGCTGCCCGCCCGGGACCTTGCAAGTGTTTCATACATAGTGCATCAATCCTTTGCTAGTGTATCACACCTCCCACGGTGACACACTTTATCTGGAGCAGGAAAACCCTGGAAGTTAGGGAAGTTACAGGTGCTGCTACCCACTCAGGCTGTTGCTGGCTTTGAAAGGCCCTGAAAATGGGCCTCTTCTCCTTAAGTATGCTATATTCAGCCAGTCTGGTTTCCTTACCCAGTGATTGGCTAGTAGAGGTTTTCCCCTACCCACAAGCCACTTTGTGTGGACAGTCACGATTCAGTCTCGAGTGTGGGAGCCTGGACAAATCATAACCTCTCTGGGCCCCCAGTTTCCTCACTGATAAAATGAGAAGGTTACACTCAATGACCTCTAAAAGCCCCTTTTGCTCTAAATCTAGGACTTTATGCAGGGGCTGTTTAGCAATTCAGCCACCATGAGCACCTGTGAGGGACTGGAGGAGATAAAAGACTCAGAAAGGTGGCACCCCTGGGCCCCCTCCCTGGAGGATGTGAAGATGATGTACCATCAACTGATGTACTGAAGTGTGCTTGGCACTGTATGAGGCTCTGTCCCAAAGGAGCTTATCTTCTAATGGGGCAGGCAGCTGGTATTTATAAATGTATGTGCGGCATAACCATAAAGATGATAAATGCAAATACATGCGACATATTTAAATACCAGGTAGTTTGGGATGGAGGGAAGTAGCATTTGAGGGAATCTGGAAAGGCTTCCTACAGAAGACAGGGCCTGGCATCTTTAAGTAAGATTGTTAAGGAGGCATTTCAAGTAGAGTAATACTTCTATTAATGAGACTATATGATAGAGTCCTGGATTGGAAAAGTAGAGGTTCAAAACCTGGCCTTGTTATGGACTGTGTGACCTTGGACAAGTCACTTCAACTTCGGGGGCTTCAGTTTACTCACCTTCAGAATGAGTAGCTATTATTTCTATGATAGGACAAAGTGACTTTTTGCAGTTGGAACAATTCTTACCAGGTGTGGAGATTCAATTCAACAATCCTTCCATCCCTAGTCACTATGTTCCTACTAAATGCAAGGCACAACTGAAAAGGTAAAAATAAACCCCACAATCCCAAGCTCAAGAAGTAAACCTTCTGTTGGAGAAAAACCACATGTATGGAAAAAGAATTAAAAAACAAAAAACAAAAACCACATGTGTGGGGATAAGTTTAAAAAAAATAGACAATCAGAGGAGGAGAGAGCACTAGCAAATGGAAGATCAGAGGAGGCTTCATGGGGCATCAAGAAAGAAAGATTATAAGAGGCTGAGCTTAAGAGAGGGAGTGGATTCCAGCTATAGGTGCAGGACCCTAACCAAAACAATGCCAGATGTACTAGAAAGCATAAAATATGACTTGGGGACTCCTGGAGCAGAGGAAACAGCTGTGACAGAATCTCAGGTTGGAAATAGACCTGAGGCCAGCTCAGCCAACCCACTGGTGAACAAGGCTCCTCTGAGGCACGCTTGGCAGGTGGTCTGCAGCCTCTGCTTCTCGAGACAGCCCATGCCCATGTCCTGGTAACTTCCATCCATTGCCCTTGGTTTTGTCCTAGGTTAGTGAATCGAGGGCACCAGTATGTGCACTCAAGCATATCTGGGAATCAACAAGTAAGGAGTTTATTTTGGCTGGAACCATGGTGGGAACGGTAGGAAATAAGGCTGGGACAGCGGGTAAGGGCCCGTTTGTGAAGGGCCTCAGGTGCCACGCCTGATTTCAGAGTACCGGAGAATCCAAAGCTCCTGGTTCTGATCCTGGTCCTCCTACTTTCCACCCAGGTGACCTTGGGTAAGTTACTGCTTGGGGACTCAGGTTCATCAGCTATAAAATGAGGGGATTGGACGTGACATCCTTTAAGGTCCTCTCTAGCTTGAACTCGGTGATTTTATGATCCTTGCACACACATGGATTACACGGCATACTGTGTGTTAAAAGTCATTGCTCACCACTTTTGACGGGAGTCATGTAGAGTGGGACGCATGTCAGTTGCAGAGATTGTACCAGGTAGACCTGCTATTGATTTGTTTTCAAAATCCAGGCCAATTTTCCTTTTAAAAAATGGAGAAACTGAGGAAAACTGAAGTAAGAGTTAATTGTGGGGGAGGGGAGGAGAGAGGAGAGACTAGCACAGGATATGTGTGTATGCACTTCCCATATTTTTCTCAAAGGAAATCCTGTATTTTAAACTGCCCAGGCCACGGCAACTCAGTAATGTTCCAGTAATCACTAGCCTTAACACAGCAGTCAGGCCACTCGTAGTAAGATACCCAAGGTTAAGATTACAAACCTCTCTAAACCAGTGTTTCCCTCCCCTCCCCTTTCTTCCAAGGAATGTGACCTCTGTGTTTGCAAAGTGATTATGTTTCAGCAAAACAGGTGGTTTCTCTCCTCTCTCTCTCTCTCTCTTTCTCTTTCCCTCTCTCTCTCTCTCTCTCTCTCTCTCTCTCTCTCTCTCTCTCTCTCTCTCTCTCTCTCTCTCTCCCCCTCTCCCCCTCCCCCCCCCCTCCCCCCCCCCCCCTCTTTCCTTCCCTCTCTCTGTTTCCGTCTCTCATCTACTGGAAATCATGAAGATTCAAAGGTGAATTATTAGCTCTACTCCTAGGCCAGACTACATTAAAGGGATCTCACCCTTTAGATAAAGGGGAAAGGAGAGATGTGGAAAGAATGTAAAGGAAACCGCTTTGTTGGGTTAGGCCTGTTAAATCACAGCTTGGCAAAAGGTTATGTTAGAAGGGCCTTGATTAGATTAAGTTTTCCTTTGGCTGGGTTTTGTGAAAGGAGGATAAGGTTTCCTGCCCTCCATAGTCACTGTTCTTCATGTTTACAAATGAAAGTTGAGTCATAAGACCTAGTTCCAGGGATATGTTGATCGAGAATTCTGCCAAACTAACTTTTCTTCCTTAACTTCCTTCATTCCTGAACTAGAGTTAGGCCTTCTAAAAGGTTCTCCTTTGGGGATGGGGTGGGGGAGGGTTTCTGTTTATTGCATTCCCAACCGATGGACATTCATGATGCAAGCATGAGAGGGGCAGTGTAATGCAGCTGTGATACACACTACTGTTACTGAGCACTGCTTGCTAAAGCATCTTAATGGAGTTCATACTTCTATATTCATCCACAGGAAGTAACTACAAGTTTCTCTTTCAGATTAAGGTTAAGCATAATTGTGTGTGTGCTCCCCCTAGTGACCACTTTGTAATTTTTAAAGACTGAGCTCAAATTAAAGAGAGAACTTGCTGTGATAAGAGAGAGACCATGGACTGCAACCCCTTTATTTTACCAATGGTAAAAATGAAGCATGGGTGGTAAGCGGCAGAGCTGGGATTAGAACTGAGGTCCTCTAACTTCAAATTTCCTTTAACACTATATCATACCATATTATGTCATGTCATATATCTCATATCATATTATATATATATTACATTATATTATCAATTCACATTTCTATAGCATTTTTCAGTCAATAAGCATGTTTTATATGTCATCTGCTGGGGCTACCAGAACAAAAATGAAACAGTCTCTGTCCTCAAGGAGCATACACTCAGATTAATTGTCCAAACATCCCTCTCAGCTTCACTGTGAGGTAGGTGCAGTAGAATATTGTCATCTCTGATTTAAAAGTGAACCTGAGGTTCAAAATGGCTAAATGTCTTAAACAGGATCATATATCTAGCTGGTGTCAGCCAGTACTGGAAACTGATTTTTCTTTGGGAACCAATTTTCTCAAGAGCTTTCTTTTTTGGCAAAGTTTATAGGACCACAGAATTCAGGGGTGAGCTGGGCCAACCTCTGGCTAATCCCTGCTATGACATCTTAACATATGATCAGCCAATTTTTGCTTGAAGACCTTCAGCAAGAGGCGAGTGCGGGAAGGAACCCTTCTATGTAATTGAAGCCTAAGACCCAGAAGACTCTCATAATGTTGACTTGATCTGTGAAGTCCACTGAGAATGCTACTGTAATAACCTAACCCCGATTTTATTCAACATAGCAAATGCTGCTGCTTCTTTCCATATCATGGTGGTCCATTGTCCTCTTGGTCTGTGCTGGCTTCCATTACAAAAATCATTGCTAGCATTTATATAGTGTTCTTAAGGTCTGCAAAGTGCTTTATATACATGCTCAATTGAACTTCATAGCCTTGAAGGGTAGGTGCTATTAACTTCATTTAAAGATGAGGAAACTGAGGATCATGGTAATGAAATGACTTGCCCAGAATCACAGATTGTCAGAGGAAAGATTCAAACCCTGAAGCACCCAGCATCTCCATGATTCTGAGGGACTAAGTACTATGTTAGACATAGAATAGTCTTTTTAAAACAATGATAATAAGCCTACAGATTTAGCAGCATGATGTGAATCTCCTATTGTGATGTGGGATGTGTGTTTCAATTGCCACTTGTATATACAGAAAGACTATGGAATATAACTGTCAATTCAATGTTCCAGGCATGTTAAGAGTGTACAAAATGTCATGACAGATCCAGTGATCTGCTAAATAACCTCAACTTGGACAAAAAAGAGAGGTGCTCACCCAGAGCAGTTGCCATTGTCATAGAACGTCCTATACAGAGTGCAGACAGAAGAGAGATTCCATAGTAATGGCACAGCCCTCCCCATGCTTCTGTTAGCTGACATTTATGCTAACTAAATCAAGCCCCCAAATTCCATAAAGACTCTTTGATGAAATGCATCTTCATTTGAAAGAGATCAGTCTTGCTGTCCATGGTGAAGAAATTAAGTGGATGAAGATCCAATTCAGATCAATAAAAATGAAACACCTCCTCCACTTGTGCTTATTGCTCAGTGCCCAGATGATGTGTAAGTTGGACGAGATGTCTACTGAGGACATATGTCTTGAACAGGTAACTAGATGGATCCAGAATTAAATAAGAAGAGATCCCAATCTTAGAAGACTCCAAATTGCAGGGGCACAAAAGGCAATCACAATTTAGAACGGACTAAAGAACGCAACCCTGTTCTATGGATGACATTTCAAAATGAGTCAGTTCTTTTCTGGGCACTTTTAAAGATGGAGGAGAGGTTAGGGGAAGACAAAACAAAGACAACTAAGAATAGAGAAAGGAGAGGCTCTGAAGATTCTGAAGCTAGTGAATTCATATCATGCCACATCTCTAAGAAGTCTAAGGGAACTTACAGCTCTAGCATTCTGTGAATCTATGAAATCTTTCCCCTGACCTCTGTTACTATAATGATCTGATTGAACACAATTCATAGTTCTTGGTCTGTTTTGGCCTTAAGTCACCAGAAAGTCTCAAGAAAGTAGCCACAACACGCCCAGGCTCTAGTGTCCTTACTGATCCATCCCTCTTTTTCCCAAAAAGTAGAGGACTGTGGGTATGGGAAATTGTATATACTGTGAGATTTGGTGGTTATGCTGTTATGCTGAACTTTCCCCCAACCTGACACCTCTAGTCCAGGACAAGCTTTAAAATGGCAAGGGTAAAGGTGGAAAACCCAAGCCCATTTCTGCTCAACCCTGTCTTAATGCTGTTGACTCCTTCAATCCATGTTCTGGTCTTAGCAGCAATGTCCTTAGCTCTCTCCTGTCCTTCATCTACTACCTGGAGACTTGTCCTACATAGGAGCCCATCTTGCTCTTACTCAGAACCCATACCTCTGATCCTATGGTGAAATGTTCAGTATAGCCCAAATCTGTCTGTCCTCTGAAATATACATGAATTTAGTGTAGTTATTTGTGTAGAGAGCTACCATTAACACCTAAGTATAATGGTATCTAATAATAACAGCTAGCATTTCTATAACAGCACTTTACAAATATCTCATTTGATCTTCAACCAAATTGAGGCAGACAGAGGTTAAGTAACTTGCCCAGGATCACACAGCTGGTAAGTGTCTGAGGTCATATTTGAACTCATGTCTTTGCGACTTTAGGTCTACTGCTTTATCCACTGGACCATCTAGCTCTCTCTTATTTTTTCCTACAGTGTCTTTCTGAAAAAAGAGAGAAGATTCTACTCGAAATAATTAACAACTTTAGCAAAGTTGCAGGATATAAAATAAATCCACATCAGCATTTCTATACATGACCAACAAAGCTCATCAGCAGGAGATAGAAAAAGAAATTCCATTTAAAGTAACTGTAGACAATATAAAATACTTGGGAGTCTACCTGCCAAGACAAACCCAGGAACTCTATGAACACAATTACAAAACACTTTTCACACAAATAAAATCAGATCAAAATAGATGGAAAGATATTAATTGCTCATGGATAGGCTGAGCTAATATAATAAAAATGACAATTCTAACTAAATTAATTTACTAATTCAGTGCCATACCAATCAGACTACCTAAAATTATTTTATAGACCTAAAAAAATAATTCATTTGGAAAAACAAAAGGTCAAGAATATCAAGGGAACTAATGAAAAAAAATGCACAGGAAGGTGGGCTAGCTATACCAAATCTGAAGCTTTACTGTAAAGCAGCAGTCATCAAAATTATTTGGTACTGGCTAAGAAATAGAATGGTGGACCATATGAAAACATGCTCTACATCATTATTGATTAGAGAATGCAAATTCAAACAACTGAGGTACCACCTCACACCTATCAGATTGGCTAATATGACAAAAAAGGAAAATAATAAATGTTGGAGAGACTGTGGAAAAATTGGAACACTAATGCATTGTTGGTAGAATTGTGAACTGATCCAGCCATTCTGGAGAGCAATTTGAAACTATGCCCAAAGGGCTATGGGACTGTACATACCCTTTGACCCACTAATACCACTACTAGGTCTGTATCCCAAAGAGATCATAGAAAAGGGAAAAGGACCCACATGTACAAAAAATATTTATAGTAGCTCTCTTAGTGATGGCAAAGAACTGGAAATCGAGGGAATGCCCATCAATTGGGGAATGACTGAATAGGTAGTGGTATATAAATGTAATGGAATACTATTGTGCTGTGAGAAATGATGAGCAGGCAGATTTCAGAAAAACTTGGAAAGACTTAAGTAGATTGATGCTGAGTGAAGTGAACAGAACCAGGAAAACACTGTACATGGTAACAGCAAGATCAGCTGTGATAGACTTAGCTCTTCTCAGCAATACAGGGATCCCAGACAATTCCAAAGAACTCATGATGGAAAATCTCCACATCCAGAAAAAAGAACTTTGAGTTCTGAATGCAGATTGAACCACATTGTTTCTACTTTTTGGTGGTGGTTTTTTTCCTTTGTGTTCTGATTCTTCTTTCACAACACGACTAATACAGAAATATGTTTAATGTGATTATACATATATAACCTATATGGGATTGCTTTCTGTCTTGGGGAAGGGGGAGGGAAAGGAGGGGGGGAGAAAAACTTGGAACCAAAAATCTTACGAAAACAAATGGTGAAAACTATCTTTAAATGTAACTGGAAAATAATAAAATACTTCTATGATTTAAAAAAAGAGAGTTAGTGAGTGTAATGATTGGAATAACACCACCTGCTGGAGACTTACTGTAGAAGAGTTCCGCCCATGAAGCAAAGGTCTTTGAGGGCAAGACCAGGAGTCTTTTCTTTGGCATCAGGAAGTGACGCGGGCTAGTGGGAGGAGGAAGGAAGAGACTGGCGCTCGGTCTTGGGCTCTGTTTCCTTTGGACTCTGGTGGAGAGCGGAGCTAGAAATGTGCTCTCCCTTTAATAGATAGGAATCTAGGCCTTTCTTTCTCTCTTTACCAAATTCTTATTCTCTTTAATAAACGCTTAAAAATCTAACTCTTGCTAAAGCTTATAATTTATTGGCAACCACTCATTGGATATTTTAGACAGACTAGCTAGAATTTTAGCCCTTAACATGAGGAATATGAGGGTGTCACTCCCTGGCTTTCTTTTCTCCCCATCAAGAAAAATCCATTAGGGGCCATATAAAAAGACAATGTTTTTGTCTGAAGCAAGTCAGAGTGGGGAGAGGGAGAGGGAAAGAATGAGAATGAGAATGAATCTGGAAGCAAATAGACAACAATATTAAAAAGGGAATGTGGAGGAGGGGGAGAAACAGGACAACCATTTGGACCTGAAGAGGAAAGAGTTTAACCTGATAATTGCCAGGGATAAGATGTATGCCCAGGGGTCTTATGTCAGAAGCAGGATCTTTAAATTACTTTAGTTTTAAAATTAATTTAAAAAAAAAGATTTAAGATTTAAAAATTTTAATTAAAAAAATTATTTTGTTTTAATCAGCCAAGATTCATCTTTTCACCCTCCTACCCAAATGCCCTGCCCACAACTGAGAACACAAGAAAATAAAGCCCATTTTACACATGTATAATCATTCAAAACAAATGTCCACATTGGCTACGTCTCACAAAATAATTTGTCTCATTCTGCATTGGATTTCCCCTCTCTGTATTAGGAGGTGAGTAGCATGTTCTTTCATCCATCCCCTAGAATCTTGGTTGGTCATTATGCTGATAAGAATTTAGGACGATAGTCTTCCATCACATTTGTGTGCCATAACTTTTTGTCCATTCCTCAAGTTATGGGGACTCCGTCAGATTCCCATTCTTTGTTACCTCAAAAAGAGCCGAATGTTTTTGTACATTTTTAGAATTTGTTTATCTTGGGAATCACTTCTTCCTTAATCCTGGAATCCCTTCTCCTTTCCCACTTTCCCTCCTAATTCCCTGTTGAATGAAATATATTTCTGTACCCAGCTGTGTGTGTGTTCTTCCTTTTGACCAGTTAGGTATAAGCGGGGCTCCACTGTCAGCTGCTCTCCAGCTCCTTGACTATGTAGCTGGTGACTTGTACATCCTCATTATGTGAGATAATTTCCCCCATCTTCCTTTCCCTTCCCCGATCAGTGTATACGACTTCCCCTCTCTTTGCAGTCTGGCAATAATCAAGACAAAACAGAATCGCTCCTAGGCCCCATTTAATTGGCTTTCCCCTATGGTGCTGATAGGGTTCAGGGGGCACGTGTATCGACTTCCCATATTTGAATGTAAGCAGTTTATCTTTGTTTAGTCCTTTATCATTGTGCCTGCAGGTTTAGCTTTTTATGTTTCCCTTTGCTCCTTTGCTTGAACTTCAGAGTTTCCTCACAGCTCTCGTTTTTCCATCAGGAATGCTTGGAAGTCTTCTATTTCATCAAAAATCCATCCCCTCCCCTCCCGCCCCCCCAGAGTATCATACTCAGCATTGCTGAGTTTTCCTGGGCTAGAAGTTCATGTCCTTCTGGAATACAACATTCCAAATGATCTTTTTTTTTTTTTTAGTGGTAGCTGCTAAATCATGTTTGATCCTGCTGTGGCTCCTTGGTACTTGAATTCTTTCTTTCTGGCTGTTCACAATATTTTTTCTTTGACCTGGAAATGCTGGTATGCCATTCCTGGGAGTTTTCATTTCTTTCAGGAAGTAAGCAGTGGATTCTTTCTTTTCCCATTTTGCCTTCTGCTTCTAAGAGATCTGGGCAGTTTTCTTTTTAAAAATTCTTGAAATATGATATCTATGCTTTTTTTGGGGGGGGGGCGTCATTAGATAGATCAACGAGTCTTAAAGTTTTGTTCCTTGGTCTCTGTCTTCCAGGTCATTTATTTTTGCCATATGATAATTTACATTTTCTTCTATTTTTTCAGCCTTTTGACTTTGTTTAAAATTTTTTTTGTTGTCTTACAGAATCATTAGCTTCTATTTCATACATTCTAATTTTCAGGGAGTTTATTGCTTGGGAAAGGGTTTGTACATTTTGAGCCAAGCTATTAATTCTTTTTTTTTAAATAAGCATTTTTATTTATAATTTTGAGTTCCAAATTTTATCCCTCCTTCCCTCCCTCCTCTTCCCCTCCCTGAGGCAGTAAACAATCGGATATGGGTTATACATGTGCAATTATATAAAATATTACTATATTAGTCATTTTATACAAGAAAACTTGAATAAAAAAAGAATAAAGTTAAAAATAGCATGCTTCGGTCTGTATTCAATCACTATCAGTTCTTTCTTGGTTTCTTCAATAGTCCTTTGGGATTGTTTTGGATCACTGTATTGCTGAGAATAGTTAAGTCATTCACAGTTCTTCATCAAACAATAGTGCTGTCTTTGTGCACATTGTTCTCTTGGTTCTGCTCACTTCACTATACATTAGTTCACACAAGTCTTTCCAGGCCTTTCTGAAATCATCCTGCTTGTCATTTCTTATAACACAATAATATTCCATCACCATCATATACCACACAGGCTGTTAATTCTATTTCCAATGATTTCTTCCAAAGTTCTCATTTCTTTTTTATTTTTTCCTCAAGAACTCTCACTCCATTTATGAAAATTTGAAACTTAAAAAGATATATTTCTTTATTTCTTCCAGGAATCCTAGTTGAGTTTGTTCCCAAGACATGTTTTTTCCTCTAAGATAATGCTTGTAAATATTTTGGAATCATTCTCTTCTCTATTTGTTTGTTGAGCATTGCTGACATAATGGCTCATGATGGTAGGGTTCTTTTTGTTTGCCCACTCTTTCAGCCTACTAACTGACTTCGGATTTGACGTTAGGGCTAGGCTCTGTCACACTTCTGGAGGGAAGATCTGGGTTGGTCCTGTTGCTGCTTTCTTGGGAGTACTGAATGTTGCTTTATTCCACAATCTCAGGGATAGGCTGAGGTCCTGCATGCTTTTTTTGTGTTTCCAAAGTGGTCCGATGCGGGGAAAAGTATGACTGCTGCCCTGCCATCCCCAGGACTCTCCAAGTTTCTAACCTGGCTTTGGATCTGTGCAAGAGTAGACTGCCAATGGACTCCCCCTCTATACATTAGCTGGAAAGCTCTGTTGGTTCACTGGAAGAATTGTAGGCTTCCCTTGGGTCTGGGATTCGTGCCTTGCTTTTACCTCTGCATGCTGGGCTAGATGCTAAACGTGAGAACCTGTCTTGAACTTGGGGTCTGAGCCACATCACTGCTGCTGCTGGCTTTTGAACTTCTTCCTTTCCCAATACAGAGCCCAGGATCTCCTTACCCAGGAACAATACCCCTGTGAGTAGATCCCCTTCTTATTTGCCTGGATCTATGACCTGGAACTGCATAGCAGACAACAAAGCTGCAAGTTTGCATACGTTGTTGTGACTGCCCTGGCATGTGTCTGGGAGTGCCCTGGTATGGGTCTAAGGCCTCTTATTTTGGTGCAAGACCCTCTCAGAGTGCAGGAGTATCCCATGTGTTGGGTGCTCCTGGCCCAACCCCGTCACTTCAGACCTTCCTATCTCCTTATACCGAGCTGGGATGGACAAATAACTCACTGTGTTGCTTTCTGAATTTCCTCATCAGCATTCGGTGTCCTGTATTTTCTAGATTTGTTTGGAGAAATCTGTGGAGGGGAGCTCACTGAACTCCTTCCTATCATTCCACCCTCACTGATGCTCCTTAATTTCTGCTGGCTCCCATAGTCCCCATTCTGACTCCTCACTCCTTGATGGAGTTTGTGACCCAGATGACAGAACATCTCTCTGCTCTCCTTTGAAATCTGAAGACTACCTATACCTATTGCTGCAAAAAGGGGTTCATTATTACACCTAAGCTGAAACTGCATTTTCTTTAAACATATTTAAATTAATACGTTGTTTTGACATATCAATCACTTGTCAACAGATATTGCTCCCATACTACCTTAATTCTGTTGCACATTGTCACTCACATTGTATTCTCCTGGTTTTGGTCCACAAAAGACATTTCTGCCATTAACTTCCTTGGTGTATAAACCATGTAGGGGGATGACTAGATCAAAAGGTATGAATAGTTTAATCGTAAAAAAAATACAATTAGAGCTAAAAAGGTCTTCATGGTGTGGTAAAAGAGTGAAAGCTTTTAACAGTCGGTTAGGATGCCAGTTTTTGAAGGACCACCCTTTTGGGGAGGAGACCATGACGAGCCGCCCGTGTCTGCTAAGCACTCCACCTCTGTCTGCTAAGCACCCCACCTCTGTCTGCTAAGCACCCCACCTCTGTCTGCTAAGCACCCCACCTCTGTCTGCTAAGCACTCCACCTCTGTCTGCTAAGCACTCCACCTCTGTCTGCTAAGCACTCCACTTCCGGGGTGCTAGCTTAAAAGGCAAGGAGAGAACGAAAGTGAGGTCTTTTTTGGCGCTTTCAGTCTTTTGCTCTTGCTTGCTGGTTTGTTCGGTACACACACACACTGACTCAAGTTCGTTAGCATGGTCCTTGGTGATTAGCCCTGTAACAGCACGTGCTTGACGCAGTTCTCAGCCTCAGAGGTGGCCTTGGGTTTTTGGTGAGTTCTATACGGAATATAGACTAAGCTTAGATCTAAGACTGTTTGTATTTCTACTTTCCTATCTCTCTAATCAACATCACCTTGTAATTCCCACACAAAAAAAGCCCTAACTAAAGATCAGAGGCTTCTTCCACTTACTGGTCTGGGAGATAAATAAGGGAAAGGTTAAAGGGGAGTTTAATGCTCTTGTATCCAATTTTAAATCTCACAATAGCCTATCTAGTACATGAGGAAATTAGGTTTCAGAAAGGAAAAATGACTGGCTTTAGGTCATATAATAGTAAATATAGAGTTGGGATCTGAACCTTTGGATACTTCCAAATTGTTTTACAGAATGATTCAACCAATTCAGAACTCCACCAAAAGTATATTAGTGTGTCTGTCTTCCTGGAGCCCTTCCAGTATGAACAGTTTCAATTTTTTTTTAAACCATATTTTCCAGTTGTTAATAGTTTGCATATCTTCCTCTGAAACTTTTCCTGACCCATGACCTTTTATTATTTGGAGAATAACTCAGTTTTAATGAATTTGTGTCAATTCACTATACATTTGAGATGCCATACTTTAATCAGACATTTGATGCAAATATCAAAATATTCCGCCAAATTTACCATCAAATAAGTTTGATATGAATAATTATCTCCACTTAAATTCTTTTAATTCAATCTCCTGAAGGTTCTTCTATGAAAATAGTGCCGTGTATCTCATAGACCCATACCACCTAATGTAGACACCAAGGCTGAGAACTTGTGTGAATATACACAATGTTACACACTTGCTTCATTTTTAAAGGTTAAATCATTTCCTGTTGCCTAGACTTCCACTGGGTGGCACTGTTTGAAAAGAAATGCGATTGACTTTGGCCTTGCAAGTTTTTAACGATCTAAATGATGCCAGTTTTTAAACCATCTAAAAACAATTGGAAAGACGAGTCTTGCTATCCATCTGGTTATGAGTTGGCACCATTCTTTTGAAAACCACTCTGGCAGTGTACAGCCAGAGTGACAGATTCATTTGTGTTTTTTGATAGAGAGATGCTAGGGCACCATCTTAACTAAGGATGTTATTGACAACAACTAAAAGCAACACGGTGCAACTGAAGGGGAAGCCAAGAGCCCTGGAAAGCTGGGTCTGGGGCAGTAAGGAGGAGCCCAGAGGCCATCTGGAGCTTCCTAGTTTTACTATTCTCAGCAGCCCGGTGTGAAGTCGTCTTGTTTTGATGCTCTGAAGAGCTCCACATGCTATCAAGTCCTTCTCCATTCAGTGCCAGAGGAGCATGGTTTGGAGCTTGCTGACCCAATTAATTATCTGGTGATCACGAAGCTCCCACCCAGTTGTAACTCTGTGATCCTATAGACTCAACTGTACAAAAATATTCTTAGCAACTATATCCATTATTGGGAAAAAAAACCTGAGAGGGGAGAAAGGGTCCTATGTACCCAATTAATGGCTAAAATGGAATAAAAACCTAAAGGTCTTCTTATCTTTAGTAATGTTCCTATATTCACTGTTATTAATCTCTGTCTCTCTCTCTCCTTCCTCTCCCTCTTCTTTCTGTCTTTGTCCATCTGTTGGTCTCTTTTTCTCTTTTGGTCAAACACTTTCCCATGGGTGACAAGATACAATGCAAACTTCTTAGCTTGGCGTTCAAGATGCTCCATGATCTGACTCCCTTTCCAATTTTATCACTTATTACCTTTGCACACAGTGCTGAACATGTGGCAAACACTTAACAGATGCTTGTTGACTGACTTCCTTGGCTCCTCCCTGGCTTTTGACAGATTACTGCCTATCGTTTTCCTTCATTACTACAGTTATTATCTATTTGAAATAAGGAGCTAAGAATCTATACAATGGAGGAATAAAAAAAAATATATGTGAGAAGGGCTACCGATTGTCAACATTTCTTTTTGACATAGTTTATAAATGTTAGTCATAAGGATAAGACAGAAAAAAGGAACAAAATGAATCAACATCACCAATATGGAAGTTAACAGTATTTCTCTTTGCAGGTGACATGATTATGGGTGGATTTTTTTCTGGATCCATGATTTCATAGATGTAAGGAGATCCCAGCGAAGAAGTCCTTCTACCAGCATAGAGCAGTACCGTCTCTGATACTTCTAGACTTAGTTGCTTGGGGCACCAAGAGGTTGAGTGTCTTGCCCATGGTTGGACAGCCAGAGGTGGGGCTTGAGTGCATGTCCTCCTGGCTCAGAGGCCAGTTCTCTGCTCATTAAGCTATATTGCCTTTCATATGTCTTTATCTAAACTATATGTAGGCTGTGAAGCTCAAATGAGATAATGTACACCAAGTATTTTGCAAACTTTAAAGCATTTAAAATGTCATTATTAGGGGCAGCTAGGTGGCGCAGTGGATAGAGCACTGGCTCTGGAGTCAGGAGTACCTGAGTTCAAATCCAGCCTCAGACACATAACACTTACTAGCTGTGTGACCCTGGGCAAGTCACTTAACCCCAATTGCCTCACTAAAAAAACAAACAAAAAAAAAATGTCATTATTATTATTATAAACAGAGGTCTACAAAGTGGGGGCTGGGGACTCTTTGGAGGTTATGGCTTGATCCCAAGGAGGTTATTACTTGACCCCAAGGGCTATGTGATTATGTGCCTGGCACATTGCAAAGGCTTAATCAATGCTTCTTGACTTGACTTGACTAGTTATTAATCACAGTAGTATGATGTAGGGGATAAAATGGATCATAGGAGCACATACTTAAAGTTGGAAGGGATCTTAAAGATCATTGAGTCCAAACTATTCATTTTATAGATGAGGAAACTGAACCACAGAGTGGGTAAGTGACTTGCTTAGGGCCACACAGCTAATAAATAAGACCTGATTTTAGGTATTTTTGACTCCAAAAGTCAAAGTTCTACCTGCTAAGCCCTAGCTTCTTAAACTGTGGGTCATGACCCCATATGGGATCACATAACTGAATATGGGGGTTGCGAAAAATGTGGCAACAGTAAAAGGTTATGGGGGGCAGCTAGGTGCTGCCAGTGGATAAAGCACTGGCCTTGGATTCAGGATTCAAACTCAGACTCAGATACTTGACACTTACTAGCTGTGTGACCCTGGGCAAGTCACTTAACCCTCATTGCCCTGCAAACAAAACAAAACAAAACAAAAGGTTATGTATACCTATATACCAGAGATTGCATAAAGATTTCTCAGGCAAAAAGGGGTCGTGAGTGGAAAAAGTTTAAGAAGCCCTCACTATGCTACCTAGCTGGACTTAGAGGCAGAAAGACTGGGTACAAATCCCAACACCTCTGAGACTGGTTGCATGACCCTGGACAAGTCACTCAAATTTTATGAACTTCAAGGACCTCTCCAGGCCTTCTCTAACAAGTCACAGACAGGCTGCATTCTGAATAGGGGGAGAGGATGCCCTAGGCTGATGAAGTCATGGATCAATGATCCTTGGAATAAACATAGAAAACCTTGACTCTGGGGGGCAGCTAGGTAGTGCAGTAGATAAAGCACCAGCCCTGGATTCAGGAGGACCTGAGTTCAAATTTGGCCTCAGACACTTGACACTTACTAGCTGTGTGACCCTAGGCAAGTCACTTAACCATCATTGCCCCGCAAAAAAGAAAAAGAAAAAGGGGGCAGCTAGGTGGTACACTGGATAGAGCACCAGCCCTGGATTCAGGAGGACCTGAGTTCAAATCTGGCCTCAGACACTTTACACACTTACTAGCTGTGTGACCCTGGGCAAGTCACTTAACCCCAATTGCCTCACAAAAAAAAAAAAAGAAAGAAAAGAAAAGAAAAGTTGATTGAGTCAGAAAGGTTCTTTTTATATTTTGGAACTCCACTAGCGCTGAACCAGTAGTGCCTTCATCAGATGCTTATCTCCTGCTTTGCATGATTTTAAGTGAAACAACATTGCAGAGGGCTCTTGGTTCTATAGCTGCAATGTTCTAAAGGGAATTCTATCCTCCTAGGCAGCTGCCATTCAGACACTAAAGCCAAGAATTTGGCCTTTTCCGTGGCCTCCCTCCATTGAATTGAATAAGCCTGCTGGAATATTTGAAGAGACGTGATATGAAGAAGCAAAGAATCCAGGGACATGATGGAAGAGGTCAGCCTCCGAAAATGTACTAGTTGTAGGAACTTAGGCAAGTCACTGAACCAGAGGGCTCGGGGGTTTGCCCTTTCCCCTCACCTCTAGGTTAAGATTGAGCCAGAGATGAAAACTCGTAAATGAGTTTGATATTGTTTCTTTTAATAAAATCATATGGCTATCTTTAATTTTTACATCACCTATATGGGCAGCTAGGTGGTTCAGTGGGTAGAATGCCAAGCCTGAAATCAGGAAGACTCATCTTCTTGATTTCAAATCTGGCCTCAGACTCTTACTAGGTGTGTGACCCGGGGCAAGTCACTTGATCCTGTTTGCTTCAGTTCTTAGTCTGTAAAATGATCTGGAGAAGGAAATGGCAAACCCCCCTAGTAGCTTTGCCAAGACCCAAATGAGGTCATGAAGAGTCAAGCTTGACTAAAAACAGCTGAACAACACATTTTCCACTATATTCTTCCTTCAACACCTCCCAGAAAGCCATCCCTTTTAAACAGTATGGAAAAGAGAAGAAAGAAAAAAAAAGTTCCCTAAAACTAAATAACATGTTAAAGAAAAGCATGATATATATGGTGCATTTTTCAGCCATGGTCTTACACTTCCTACTGTGATGTTTAAAATCTATATTGTAAGATCGCCTTAAATTAGAAGATTCAGCACCAGTCTTTGGGCATTAAACATTTATTAAAGCATACAGATATTCACGAGGAGTTCAGAAAGTTAAGAAAAAGAAGTCCCACCTAGCCTAGAGTTCCAGCCTGGTTGGGTTCTTCTTCAAGTCCTCCTCCACGAGCCTGCTTTAATCAGGAACTCTCTAGCAAGCTGATTGTGGAAGCTTTTTATAGGTCTGGAACAGAGGCGGTCCTTACACACTGCTTCAAGCTGATTGGTTGGCGTCATCCAAATCCATTGGTTTTGAAGGTGTTCTCCAGTTGAGTTCACAGTCTAGCTTCTGAGCACAATACCTTCTTAAGGGATAGCCAGGTGTGATTACGATCCAGTTAACTTGAAGTAGGCTAATCAGTAGTCAATCACTCTCACTTGATTCAATCAGTCTAGATTAATCTCCAGGTGGGTCTTTGAGTATCTGCTAAATCCCATTATTTCATCACACTACAAAGGAAGGAGAGAAGATGTTCTTTAAGGTCTAGCTTGGTCATTATAATGTCAAACATTCAATTTTGATTATTTTTTTGCACATCTTTTTCTCTTTTTAAAAAAATCTACTGTTCATAGTGAGGGGAGGCATAATCCATCTTCTCAGAGGATCAGAGCCATGGGAAAGTACTAAGCCCTATTGAAAGAATGTAGAAGAAAGAAGGTTAATGATTAGAACAGAGGCCTAGGGGTTCAGGAGCCAAGTTCTACTCTCCCTCTTCAAAAGACTGAAGCAGTAGAGAAAACCAATGGGATAACGATTTTGAACTTACAGAAGTTGGGTTAAAAGTTTTAAAAAGCCTCATGTTTGCTACTCCCCACCACTTCCCCATTCACAGCTGCTTGTTGCTCTGTGTTCCTGAAGCAGTTAGGTGGAAAGGTGGCCTGAGTGTCTCTTTGCTGTGAATACAGCTCCCACTGGCTGATGAGAGCAAGAGCCTCAGCAGGTACTTCTCTCTGCTCCTGCTTTCTTCCCCTGTAAAATGAGGCACTTCCCTCTAAGGTCCCTAAGTCTATGACTCCAGGACCTCTATGCATTGTAACTTTCTCTAGGAGGGGGTTGGACCAGATGCCCTTGAGCTCCTTCCAGCTCTAAGACTATGGATCCTGTGATTTTTGTGTCATTCAACAGCTAAGTGAAGAACAAAGGCTCAAACCAGGCACTAGGGGCTGACTGAAGGATGGTTGGAGCCCCAATTTCAGCGTGAGCCTCAGTAATAATGAATTCCTCATGTTATTCCAAAGTTATGTTTATAGTCATAGGATTATAGATTTTGTGATATCAGGAACCTCATAGATGAACTCTTTCATTTTACAGACAAGGAAACTGAGGTGCAGGAGTTTAAATAATTTGCCCAAGGTTGTCCAACTTAGTAAGTAGCAAAGGTGAAATCTGAACCCAGATGCTTTGACTCTAAATCCAGCATCACTCACTTACTGGCAGTAGATGAGAGGAGGGGAAGTGCTGTGCCTGGATTCTATTTGCCCAGGTTGTTCCCTGATCTTTCCTGACATCTGCATTTCAATCATGTAACTTTACAGGGACTCATTTGTGACAACTGGAGTGACGCCACCTGCTGGAGAGTTACTGTAGGAAAGCTCCGCCATGAGGAGAAGGCATCTGAGGGCAAGCCATGTGGCTTGCAAGGTCAGTTCCTTGATGTCAGGAAGTGATGTTTTACGTTTCCGGTTTAGACAGGAGGCTTCTGGGAGGAGGAAGGAAGCATTGGGCCCTTTTTGCTCCTGACCTTGCCATGGCAGGTCAGATGATGGGGTCTCTTAGAAATAGGTAGATTTTTACCTTTTTCTCTGATCATTATATCCTAATGCTCTTTAATAAATACTTAAAAGTCTAAACTCTTGCTAAAGCTTTGAATTTATTGGCAACTACTCATTAGATATTTTAGACAACATAGCTAGATAGCAACTTTACACATTCAAGTACTCATTGAGCACTTACAAAGAGGCTGGTAATGTAATAATAATTATTATGATCATAACTAACATCTGTCTAGGGCTCCAAAGTAGATACAGAAAAGTTAGATTTGAAAGGGCATTTCAAATCAAGCCTATGGTTTACTAGCTGTGTAGTAGGGCAAATCATTTCTGAGCCTGTTTCTTTGTCTGTAATATCTGCTATGCCTACATCAGTGAGATAACATGTACGGGGCTTTGAAAACTTTAAGGACCTATACAAATGTTGATTATGATTGTAAGAATTACTATTACTTCATCTGTCACTTTGTAAGTACTCAGTAAGTACTTGAATGAGTCACTGTATGGATATATGATTAAGTGAAATGCAGTTGTCAAGATCGGAAGGAAAGTTGTGCAGAGGAGGTTGGCAGGGAGAACAATGGGAAGGCTAGACGTCATGAAGAACCTTTGTTGGGTCTTATTCTCTATGATCTATCTCATTTGGAGTTTTCTTGGCAAAGATACTGGAGCAGTTTGCCATTTCCTTCTCCAGCTCATTTTATAGATGAAGAAATTGAGGCAAGATTAAGTGAATTGCTCAGGGTCACACACCTACTAAGTGTATGAGGCCAGCTTTGGACTCAGTCTTCCTGACTCCAGGACCAGCACTCTATCCAACTGTACCACCTAGCTAGGATCATTCTTTGAGTAGTCCTTGACGTTTGGCTGTGTGTGCCGCTTGAAAAGGGCCTGTGTTGGAGTTGTACCATGTACATTCAAAGTTTACTCCTAATAAATGCGAGGTAGGCACACAGAAGAAGACAAGGCAAAGACTTAGGGGAAAGAGCCTTTTGTCAGGTCAGAGCAAGTAGGAGACACCAAAGTCCTCCTTGCATCCCATTGTGAGGCTAACAGAAGGATTTGGGATGTAATTAGATTAATTTTGAAAAGCTTAGACTAAACCTTCAAACGATGAGTTATAGAGATATATTTAGAAGTAATTATCTACATTGGATTGACATCACTCTTGGGTGGACAGACTGGTTAATTGAGAGCAGTGTTGGTCAGGCAGAGGAAGATAGAAAAGTCAGTTTGGAACTGGATGATTTTGGAAATCGGGGAGCCATGAGGGTATGTGTATGCATCTGTGTCAAAACAGGGTGGAGGCAGACAAGGCGGTGAGCAGCACTGCTGTATAGAGCTGAGAGATACAATCTGTAAAGCACTTAGCACAGTGCCTGGAACACAGTAGGTACCCATAGTAGGTGCTGGTTCCCTTTCCTCTCCCTCATTTCTGAGACCATCTAGTCTCATACCTTCATTGGAGGAAACAGAGGCCAACAGAGGTTAATGTCTTGTTCACAGGATGATTTTTGTTCAGTCGTTTTTAGTCACGTTCAATTCTTCATGACCCAGTTTGGAGGTGAACAGGGTCAAGTGGCTTGCCCAGGGTCACACCGCCAGGCAGTGTCTGAGGCTGGATTTGGACTCAGGAAGATGAGTCTTTGACACCAGGCCTGAGCTCTGTGCATTATGGTGCCCCTGGCTGCCTCTAGGATCAGAAGATCCATAGAAGGGACCCTAGAGGCAATCTAGTCCAAGGCCTTAATAGTGTTGTGGAGAAAACTGAGGTCCAGGGAAGTTCATAGGGTGAAAGATCTAGTGCTGGCAGGGACCTCAGAAATGATGTAGTCCAAGGCCTTCCTTTATAGAGGAGGAAACTTTCTACAGGGTAAGTTACTTGCCCAAGGTAACACGAGGAGTGGTCCCTAAGGATTTGACCCTAGGTCTCTTCCCATTGTCCAGTACCAATTTCAAGGTTAGGCAGGAGGGCCTGGATGGCTTTGTTAATGTGGAGTTACGGGTGTGACAGGCTGGACTGTAACTGTGCTGCTCGGGCTCTCACAACGAGGACAACCTTGGGTGGTCAACATCCAGGAAGCTGGTGGCAACATGGGGTACATGGTAATAGAGAAGGGGGGACTGAAGAATATGAAGAAGAGGAAAAAGAAGGTTATGTGGAAGGGAAGACAAGTTTTACTCTCCTGGGCAAAGGTCTGGATGGTGGTACCATAATTATTGGCATTTCTGATCCCTAAGAGCTATGCAAATGAGGAGCACAGATAAGCAGAAGAAAGGAACTCTCAGTAATCCCCCAAATGCCACTAGGATGAAGACAATCTGGAGATTCCTATGAAGGGGGAGGAGGGTAATTCCTTAATGCAATGACAGCGAAAATCCAGTCTTAAAATAGTCTGCAGGAGGAGGGTTTGCTCTCTGGGCCAATTATGTCAACAATAGAGAATTGATGCTTTTAATTCAACTACATCATTCCTTTCTAAAAATGAATACATCAAGAACAATCCCAAACTGTGGGTTGGTTATAAAAGCCTTTCCTTTGTCTTAATGGAAAAACCCAGCAGAAATACAAAAGAATTTCTCAGGAACATCATTTGGGTCTTCATTGTTTTGCTCATCTAAACTAAGTTTTCAAACAACTGATTCCCTCCCCCACTTCACTTCTCTCTCTTTCCCTCCCTCCTCCCTCTTGAGTTTATATCACATTTCATTAGAAAATTCAAGAATGCTCTGTGACCCTGGGCAAGTCACAGTCTTTCTGAGCCTCAGTTTCCTTATGTGTAAAAGGAAGCCATCAGGCTATACATGAGTGTGGAAGTCTTCCAGTTCTAGATCCTGCGATCCAAGAGCACAGGCTAACCTGGGAGTGCTCTTCACCCTTCTCATCCAAATGAGAGACAGAAAGGATTGCTGTGTTTGGGGCCAGAGAAAAAGACAGTTGTTTTCCCTTCCATCAAGGCTAAGGAGTTCTGCTTTTGTCTTCTTGTCAGACTTAATGGCAGGGTAAGAAATGTTGCCACAAAGATGGTGGAGGAGTGTCAGACACCTCTCTAGGGATAGTGACTGTGCCAAGCAGAAAAATCTGTTGCCGGCTGATTCTCCATGACAGCTGCTCACGTCCTTTTTGCTACAGCCAAACTGACCTGCCGGCCATTTCTCGTGTATGACTTTCCATTTCTTGTCTTCGTGCCTTTGTATTGCCTATACCAAATGCCTTGGATACTCTTCCTCCTAGGTTGAGCCTTCTGGAATCCTGAGCTTCCTTCCGACTCAGCTTAGGCATCACCTTCTTTGTCGTCCCATTGTATATTTGGCCCCTGCCCCAATGAACAATATATGTGGCATATGTATCACAAATAGACACACACATGTAATACATACACTCATATATATGTATATATGTATGTGTACATATATAAATTTGCAATTCTTTTGAGAATTGAGTTGCTTTTATATATATATATATATTTTTTTTTTTTTTTTTGGCGGGGCAATGGGGGTTAAGTGACTTGCCCAGGGTCACACAACTAGTAAGTGTCAAGTGTCTGAGGCTGGATTTGAACTCAGGTCCTCCTGAATCCAGGGCCAGTGCTTTATCCACTGCACCACCTAGCTGCCCCGAGTTGCTTATATCTTGCAACATTTATCTTTTAGAGAACGGTTTTTGGTCTTACATATTTTGATTGGTTGCCTACATAGTTTGGATAGCAGACCCTCATTACAGATATTTTATTTTTTTTTCCTGGAAAAAAAGTTGATTGCTTTCCTCTTTTTCCGAGTTGTGCTAATTTTTATGATACAAACGATTTTCAATTTCATGTGGTTCAAATTATCTGTTATTTGTGATTACTTCTATCCCTTGTTTGATTAAAAATTCACTCGTTATCCACAGGGGTATCTGAGCTGTTTTTCTTCTAATATTTTGGTATGATTTTTAATACTCATGTCACATGTGAATTTGGGGATTATTATATTGTATGGTACAAATACTGGCCTAGATAGCTTTCCTGTTCTCCAGAAATTTTTGTCAAATAGGGAATTCTTCCCTAGGTAATTTACATTTTGGGGTTTATTAGATCCCTTAGTTGAGTTCAATTGTTTTTGATTCTTCCTTTATCTATTTTTCTATATCTTCTAGGGCTACCCCTAACTGTTCCATGATTGGTGAGTATTCTCTTTTTTGGAAAGAAGGAAAAAACCTACAGAAGTTCATCCTTTTGCTTTTGTAATTCTATCAAGAAGAGTCTCATTATATATGCCAGATTTATCTCCCCATTCTTCTAAAAGGGTGGTATAGTGTAAAGAACATTAGAACTGGAGGCAAGAAAACCTGAGTGTGAAATCCCGGTTCTGTATGAAAATGTGTAAAGAGCACTGGATTTGAAGTCACAGGAACTAGTTCTATCTGAAAGATCACAGGCAATGAGACTTGGATTAGAAGCCACTCTTCATCCCTATCTACTTCACATTACTATTGCATAAAAAGTGCTTTGTAAAATTTAAAATGAGATGTCAATATGAGTTCTATGAAACCTAAAACCTTTCGAATGCAATGTAAACCTTCTAGCTTCTATCCCACTCTGGTAACTTAATAAACATAGTAGTAAATTGGCAGAAGATGGAGTTGGTGGTGGGCTGTTATCTGATTTCTACCGTTGCTCAGGACTCTTGTCTTCCCTGGTCTGCCCTTATTAACAGCAAAGAATCTTGGAGTTGGAAGGGACCTGAGGGATCACTTAGTTCAACTTCTAATCCCCAATGGGAATTCCATCTGTAACACATGGACCCTGAAAGACATGGACCCCACCTCAGCTTGAATGCTTTTCTAGGCACCCAATTCATTTTGCAGACAACTAACTGTTGGAAAGGTCTTGGTTTCTGAGCTGAAATCTGCCTCCCCCTCTACCTCTCCTGCAACTATAAAGTCCATCTCTTGGTCTTTTGTCCTTATACCGAAGCAGGTTTTTGACACATACCCAGTACCTAGTGCGGCACATGCATATGTGATGTTTAAATTCTAAATGTGGGTTCTAATCTGCCCCCCCCAGTTGTTTTTTTTTTGGGGGGGAAGCTAAGATTTACTGATAAATTCAGTAAGAGTTTAGGCTTTTGGGGCAGCTAGGTGGCGCAGTGGATAAGCACCAGCCCTGGAGTCAGGAGTACCTGACTTCAAATCCGGCCTCAGACACTTAACACTTACTAGCTGTGTGACCCTGGGCAAGTCACTTAACCCCAATTGCCTCACTAAAAAAAAAAAAAAAAGAGTTTAGGCTTTTAAGGATTTGTTAAAGAGTTAAGACAACACATGGGATCCCATAACGCCAGAAAAGTCTATCTACTTTCTATCTGCTTTCCTCTCTTTTTCTCTGTCCGCCTTTTCTCTGTCTCCTACCAAGTCGAAGTCTCGAACGAAAAAAGGCCCTCCCATTTTCTCTTGTCTCTGGGGCCACCAAGCCAGTTCCAGACAAAAATTAGATCCAGCAAGCCAGCCTCCCCTCCCTACTTCCTATCTCCCTCCCCCAAAGGGGAGGTCCTTCAGGCTGATTGGTTGAGAGTGGTTTCTTGCTGATGTCAGTAGTACACTGCCTCTGAGAACAACACCCCGCTCAGGGCCAGCCAGGTGTGCTTTTGATTTTGATGGTCTTCAGGTGGGACCCCTGGGTGTCTGCCAAATGCCATTATTTTATTACACATACTTCATAAATACCTTCTGAATTAAATAAAATATCTATTAATCAAGTTTCCTTGTCCAAAATGACAAATATGATAATGTTTTGTATAATCATACATCTGTAACCCATATCTGATTGTTTGCTGCCTCAGGGAAGGGGAAGGGGAGGGAAAGAATAACAATTGGAATCCCAAACTATAAATAAAAATGTTTATTATTAAAAACATCTATTTCCTTCCATATGACAGTCCTTCAGACATCTGAAGATGACTCTCCTCTCCTCTAGTATCTAGTTCTAAAGAACAGATCTGCACATATCTAAGCTTATGATTGATTCCTAGCCTCTTCACCCTTCCCATCACTCCTCTCCGGGACTACAGATTGTTGATGTCCCACAATTGTTTTACTTTATTTAACATTTAATCACAAAATATCTTATACTGATAAATCATTTCATCTCCCCAGGTAGGTTGGGCACTCTATGAGGGCAGAGACTGTGATGTTTCCAAAAAACTATGTTTGTCATACTGTAGATTTTCAGTCACCAATGACTTGTGTGACAGGAAGAAGCAGGCCTCATGGTAAGAGTTAGGGATGACAGGTGAATGGCCAGAGGGGTGGGTGGATACCCTATGGCAGACTTGAGGCGAACAAAGACCAAAATTCCACCGGATGGGCAGCCCTGGAGGGAAATCCTGAATCAATGTGATTACAAATATATTTAAGTATCATAGATGCTTGGTAGAAATTAGTTGAATTTAATCTAACTGGATGTGCCATAACTCTTTTTCTTTTTCTTTTTTTTTTTGTAGGGCAGTGGGCGTTAAGTGACTTGCCCAGGGTCACACAGCTAGTAAGTGTCAAGTGTCTGAGGCTGGATTTGAACTCAGGTCCTCCTGAATCCAGGGCTGGGACTTTATCCACTGCACCACCTAGCTGCCCCCGCCATAACTCTTTTAAACACATGGTATATAAAGAAAATCTCTGTTATTGTCTTGCAAGGATAATGTTTCCTGGGGAGCCCAAATAGGAGGAATTAGGCTTACAATCATAAAGAACTGGCTAAGATTTTAAAGGACAAAAACTCTTTATACACTTTGTGCTGAGGTTCTTGGCCCTGGTAAAGAGCCCTTTCCCTATCTACCTCTATTCTTGCTTCCTTTCACAATGTGAACACCTCTCTTTCAAAAACTCTTAAAAGAAGAGAACCTCCTGATCTTCTAGCTTCTTCAGAGCAAGGAAGACAAGGTAGAAAATAATCTGAACTGAAAGTTCAAGGCATGGGTAGAGCCCCATAAAATCATCCAAATAAAAGTGTTGCCCTTCACCTACCACAGATGACATATGCCGACTTTAGGAACAGAATTTTAAAAGCATGTAGTACATATTCTCCTGCCTCAAGAACAGACCAATATTTATCTCAATGATTAGGAAACAAAAAGACTCAAAATGAGATTCTAATCTTTCCATTTGAGACTAGGTAGTATCTACATAGAGGCTAACTATTGTTCCAGTCTCGGAAAGAGAAATTATCTCTAGAATCACATATTTTAAATGAGGTGAATTTTTCCTTTCAGCCTAGAACAATATCCTTCAGGAAAGCTATTGAGTTAATATGAGTAATATTATTAATGTTTTATCAGGAAATTATAATTTTCCTTTAAATAGATGATTTAAATAGATGACTGCATTCTTAAGTATGATTTTTATGATGTCCTTAAGTCAAAATGTTTTCCAAAGTACAAATCTCCATATTTATAAATGAGCTGAATAGAAGGCTATGCTTTACCAAAATTTGTTTCAAAGGTTTTTTCACAGAAAAAGTTTTTTCAGGAAAAGTTATTTCATAAAGTAAGATATGCTGGCATTCAACAACTATGCACAAATATTTTATTCTAATTTTGTAATTGTACTATTTTTCCATTGTAGGGATAATAAAACTATATTGTTAAATGAAATCTTTCTTTTTATCCTCAAAACAATAATAGCCTATGCTTAACTTTCTTATGGTCATATTAATAGAGCAAGTTATCTCTGGAGCTCAACTGGATTAGGACCACCTCCATGAATGAGAATATGCTTAACTGCCCCTCCCCACCCCAGAAAACAATTCTTTTGGGAAAAGAAAAACCAGCTTGCAAAAATGACATCTTGGGTCAAACCAAAGGTTGCTATCCAGCTCAATGCTTTCCTTGTCATGAAGAGCCATTTTGTGGGAAATCAGATGGTAATGACAGCTTACATTCATAAGGTGCTTTATGTTTGTAAAGAGAAATGGTTTACATATACTCTTTCTCTTGATCCTTACAAAAGCTCTGGGAAGAAACTAATGCAAATTCTATGATCACAGGGGCAGCAAGGTAGCTCAGTGGATAGAGCACTGGCCCTGGATTCAGGAGTACCTGACTTCAAATCCGACCTCAGATACTTGAAACTTACTAGCTGTGTGACCCTGGCCAAGTCACTTAACTCTCATTTTCCTCCCCTCCCCCCAATAATAATAATTAAAAAAAAATTCTATGATCCCAAGATGTAGAGCTGGACATGAGACCTTGGAGATTGTCTAGGACAATCCTCTCATTTTACAGATGAAGAAACTGAGATTCAGGGAGATTAAGGCCGACATGACATAAACAATAATTAGCATCACTGAGATTCCAATTCAAGGCATCGGATTCCAAATCCATGGCTCTTTCTACTTTATCATGTTACTTCAATTAATCTCCATATTTTTACAGATGAGAAAACTGAGCCTCCAAGGTTAAGTGACTTGGCCAAGGTCATAATTGTTAAGTGGCAGAGCTGAATCTAGGATCTCTTCAGTCTGAATCCAGGGCTTGTTCACTTGCTGTGACATTGACATCAGGAGACTAAGGATGTCAGGATATGCTTTGGTTCATGCTTCCAGATTGGAGAATGTCTGGTGTATTACCTAGTGCTTCATAACTTTTATGTGTTGTTTTCTTCCATTACAATGTAAGCTCTTTGAGATCAGGGACTGTTCTTGTTTCTGCTTGTATTTGTATTCCTGGATTTTAGCACAGTATGAGGCACATAGTAAGCATTTAATAGATGCCTGCTGATTTAGTGGAGGGAGAAACAAATATTGATATATTTACTATGACACGAAATGTCCAACATACAAAGGCAAGGTTGCGAGAGTTCTTTTGTGATCTAGACTACTCACATAATTTTTCTCATTTCTGTTTTACTAATTTACTAATTTTACTCATTTCTGTTTTAATGTCCTGGAATAAAAATTTGCTAAATGATATAGCAAGATACTCTAAGAGTATCTTGAACTCTGAAGGTGTTTATTATATTCCCAAATAGTTCATCCTGTCATACAATAGGGCTATAAAGTAGGAAGATAAAGGTCACAATTGTGAGAAATTAATATTTCTCTCTTGTATTTAATAACTAATGAATGAATCAGGAAAAAGGTTTTTTCCCTTTTTCTACTTCCTCATCTGGGGCAGCTAGGTAGCACAGTGGACACAGCACAAGCTTTGAAGTTGGGATGACCTGAGTTCAAATCTCATCACAGATACTTATTAGCTGTGTGACCCTGGGCAAGTCACAACCCCAATTGTTTTAAACATCAGGGGCCATCTCCAATTGTCCTGATACATATCTTGCCACTGGATAGCTCTGGAGAAGAGAGGGAGGTTGGTGATCTTGCATAGCCCTCCCTCACTTAAATCCAGTTCACTGCAGGTCATGGCATCACCTCCCCATGTCATGGTCCTCTTTGAGAACAAACAACAAAACGACAAACAAATGAACAAACTTCCTCATCCAGAAATCAACTAGTGTGGGAAATCTCTCTTAAGAGATTTACCTAGACCAAGATTTAATCAGACAGTAAAAGAAATTCTAAGTTTGGGATAATATGTGTATTCCTGTTCATTGTGTTTTCTCAAAGAGGTCTGGGAAAATGTTGATTCTTCCTTTTGTTAAAACAGGTGATTATGGAAATTGATGTCTCTTTGACCAAAATTTGGGTGACCTAAGTCACTACCCTAAGACCCTTATTTTAATACAGCCAATCTTCCATTGTGTTAACCAATCAGAGTTGATTGGCACCCCCTCAGGAACCAGTACTCTTCAAAGAGCACATAACCTGTGAGGTCATCACCATTAGGGGCCTTTGGTCTGAGACAGAAGGCCAAATGACCATAATTTTATTAATAATGTGATGGCATTATTAATAAAATAATAGAAATACCCAGAAACTATGCCTCTCAGGATTTTAAAATTGTCACACAATTCAATGGGTGCTATCAGAGTTCTCTCTTCTTTGATGTTACATTCTTATTTTCATTTTATGATTTGGAAATACTGTCCCATTCTCAATCAGAAAATAGTTTGAAATGAAAACATAACCAACCCTGTATTTGGTAGTTAGAATATGCTTATTTTAATGCCTCTTGGTTCTAACTGTGGAAACAATTTTTAGGACTATATATGTTTACTCTCAATGGTAGCCTCATGTCATATTTTTTAATTGATCTTTCAACCTGAGGTTTGTTTTTCTAGGGATGAGTACAGTGAACTGTCATAAGGCAAGAAAGCAGCACATGATCTGGTACCACAATAACAAGGCTTCCCCATTTTGTCTTTATCTGGCACTTCTTGTTTTCCATTATTCTTTGTGAGATTATGAAATCTTCCTGAATAGTCATAAGAAAGTTCTTCTTTTGGCCAAATGTCTTTGGCTGCAAAAAGCGCCAGCTTAGGCACCATGGAGTCAATGCGGACAGGGACCATCAATAAATTTGGCTCACAAGAATGGTTAAGAAATCTGCCAATATTCCCTATGTTGGTAGGATCCACAAAGGTTTCCATGATCTGGCCATTACATACGTGCTCCCTTACGGCTATAATGTAATTTGAGTCATGCTCTGTTTGTCGTTGTATTCTTCTGCGTGCCTCCGAAGAGCCTAGAATTTCACCAGCATATTCACAGACAAACTTTCCTTTGGGTATAAATTCCAAGGTGCGAAGCCCCCAGCCTTTCTTCTCAGTCTTGAACACCTGGAGACTGAATTGCAGACCTCTTTGAACTACTCTGTTCTTGCACTGTTCGCTGCACTGGCACATGACATTACATTCAAACACTGGTCTGGCAAATTCTAATTCACTTTCTATGTCTCTGAGGCATGAATTATCATAATTTTCCCCATGAAGAAGACATGAACAAATGGTAGGGAGGCAAGAAGTTGAGAGACAAGTGCATCCTGGAAAGGTTATTTGAGTAGGATCGTCTTCTGCTCCAGGTCCCATCACATGTTCAGGAGTATACTACAAAGGTAATAAGATACCATAAGTCAGTGTGGGATATTATAATAAAACTTTGTAGTTGAGATAAGCCCCAATGCAAATAGATTTTTATGTTGTTATAAAAAGTACCTTCCAATTTTTTAAAAAAGAAATGTTCTCTAGTTATCTTTAAAGAGTTGGGTGAATCTTCTATGAAGGATTTATACAAAGACATGACTAGAATTGGACAGCATAAGAAGGGACAGGGAATGGAAAAATGTGAGCAGGAGTGCCCATACTGATGAAATCACAGAGCCATCTAAATATTTCATATGCCTGTATGTGCTATTTATTCTTAATCAGAATATATAAGCTCCTTTGGCCAGGAACTACTTGTATTTTCTATTTCTAACCTTAGCACTTAGTACAGTTCTTGACTCATAGCAAGTACTTAACAAGTGCCTTTTACTTTGTTCAAGAGTTAATACCAATGGAAAAAATTCCTTTAGGGAGGGACATTTTCCCAGACTTAATACTGAATTTTAAATTTTAAAAAATTCCTAGGTTATTCAAATTCTTAAATACTCAGGTTTCTGATATTTCATATAGGACATGATTATTTTACAATTGAATTTGAACTTTCATTGTGAAAAATTTGTTTATTACATAAATCAACTTTTCAGTTCAATTTTTTTTTTTTTTTTAGTGAGGCAATTGGGGTCAAGTGACTTGCCCAGGGTCACACAGCTAGTAAGTGTCAAGTGTCCGAGGCTGGATTTGAACTCAGGTACTCCTGACTCCAGGGCGGGTGCTCTATCCACTGCGCCATCTAGCTGCCCCTCAGTTCAATTGTTAAACCCCAAAGGTGGTTATTGCCATTGTGATTTTTTTCTACTAGTCATTCAGAAAAGAAAGTTGCAAAAGAATGCCATCTATGACTAGTTGTTTAATCATGTCATAGGTTTAAAAAAGGCCCAATGGCGGCACTGGGGGAGCTGCTGTGTCCCCATTTTGAGGGGGGGTTCATACCTGTGGTCTCATCACTGTAGGAAACATCCTTTAGAAGCTCCTTTCATGATTAGCAAACTGACAAGTCATCTGTAACTTCACAAGTCATCTGTAACTTAAGAGTTTTAAGGAGTTTTCTAGGACGAGAGACTGAGTAACTTACCCATGATCATACATACTACGTGTCATGAGAAGAACCTGAACTTTAATACATGGCCATCTACAAATAGTTTCTGTTGTTCTGCCTTTTCCTATTTTTGTCTTCATCTAGATAGATGGCCTAGAAGGATGAAGGCTGGTTTAGAAAGAAATGCCTTGTCAATCAAATTCCCTACCTCATCATCTTATGCAGAGTCTATTTTAAAGCTTTTGAACATCAAAAGTAATGTAGGCCAGTGACTAGTGAGGCATTTTAAGAAGTAATGAGAAATTAAGTTTTATCATTTTTAGTGAAAGTTTTTGTGAAGAATTCTTTTAAATCTACTTGTTCTTTCTAGCTCTCTCTTTCCTAAATACTGTATAATTCAGTGAGCCAAAAAATGATTTTATGACACAATCATCTCCTTTTAAAATCATGCCTGACTTCCTACAATTTTGTAACTTGCAGAAAAGCATATCAGTCCTTGGTGAATAGATTTGCATTTCATTGCACAGAGATGAAAAAGGAGGACTTACTTTGATCTCCTAACTTTTTCCACCAATTTCTTTTCTTCTTCTTCTTCAGATTTTGGTGAATGAGGCTATAATTTATAGAGCTGAAATTTTAGATGAAATCCCTCAGGGATTCTGATTATGTCTGATAAACAAAATAAAGCAAAGAGTCCTAGGCCTCTCAATTTATAAAGGAGGGCTTTTTATGTCTTTGAGATGTTTCATGTTTAAAGAGAATTATTTTTCTTTGCTAATCTAACCCTAAGTATTCTCAGGGCAATATAATTGTTTAGAAATATACTATTTAGTTGATTTGGACTTCAGTAGACTTAAAAATACTAAATTATCCATTCAGTTTTCAAAATCAGAATGTTAGTCCTTTGATAGAGGAACTAATCTTAATTATATATATATATATATATATATGTAATAGCATGAACACGATATAAGAATTTTTATAATGAAAAATAATCTTGTTCAATAGAACCATGTATAATAGAAAAGGAAACAACACAGATGCTATTGTGCCTGTTTACAAAATACTGTAAACCCAAATAGCTGTGCATTTTTAATCCAAGAATCTCAAGAATGAGTAAAGAGCTTGAAGCATTTCTCATTATTCTTTTTGTTATAAATGAATACATTGAAGCATTATCTTAGTCAGGTCAAGAAGCATTTAACAAGTACCTGCTATGTGGTAGGTGCTATACTAAGTGCTAGGTAAACAAATAAGGAGACATCATTAGAACTACTATATAAAGCAGGATATAAATACAGGATAAATTGGAGATCATACACAAATGGAAGGCACCAGCATTAGGGGGATCAAGAAAGATTTCTTGAAGAAAGTGGTATTTTAGTTGGAACTTGAAGGAAGTGGGCATCAGCAGGGAGCAGAGATGAGAATAACAGTAATCTGGGGTGTGGGGAGAACTAGTGTACATGAGCAGCATTTAGAGTGAGGAAGACCTGACTTCAAATCGTCCCTCAGTCACTTACTAGCTGTTTGGCCCTGGACAAATCATTCACTCTCTTTCTATGTCTCAAATTATGTCTCATTTGTAAAAGGAAGATATTAGACTTGATGGTCTCTAAAGTCCCTTCCAGCTCTAATCTATGGCCAATGAACATCTCAGTTAACTAGTATGGTTGGGAAATGAGGTATTTTGGTTAACTGATGGTTAACCAAAAGTGAAGCTTTTCAGAACAAAGAAATATTGGAGAGAATGCACAATTTATTTTCAGATATGAATAACTATATCGATGGTCTTTCAATTATGCATTGTTTGGAAATTCACCACTTTGTCAATCACAAATCTTTGTTTTAATGAGCACCTATAATGCCAATATACTTTGAAAGTCAAAGTTGTTCACAATAATTTACCTAAAATAAAACTAAAGATTAAAGTAAATTCTATTTCTGAAATTTAAGCTAAAAAGTAGTTTGATCATCCATCTACAGAGAAAGAATTGATGGTATATGAATATAGATTGAAGTATAATTTTTTTGTTAGTTCCTCTTTCTAAAGTTATTTCGTCTGTTTTCTTTCACAACCTGACTAATGTGGAGATGTTTTGCATGACTGCACATGTATAACTTATATTGAATTGCTTGATTTCTTAGGGAAGGGTGAGGAGGGAGGGAGGAAGAAAATTTGGAACACAAAGTTTTAAAAAAAATCAATGTGAAAAAAAATTTTTTTACATGTAACTTCAGGGAAATTCTAAATAAATAAATAATGAAAAAAAATTTTTTTAAAGTACTTCGATCAGAAATCTAGTTGAAAGTGATTCAGAACAATAAGGAAGTACTTGTTAAACTACATAAAACTATAAACCCTGAGTTGTTCCTATATTCCTACATAGCAAAATAAGCTTACCTTGAGCTTTGAATGAACCAGTCAGGTGTTAGGGTTAGGGTTATTATGTGACAGGCATGTGCTGAGCGGTTGATATACAACGATAAAAATATAGGCCTTGCTCTCAAACTCACATGTGAATGGGGGAGACAACATATAAATAATTAAACACACACACACACATATACACAAATGCATACACACAGCATAAAAGGAAAGCAATCTTGCAGAGAAGGAGCTAGGTAGTGGTGGTGGGAATGGGAAAAGCTTCCTGCACAAAGTGGAATTTGAGCTGAGTCCTGAAGGAAAAGGAAGAAGCCAGGAACTGCATACAAGGGCAAAGCCTTCCAGTCATGGGTCACAGCCAGAATACAGGTAGGAAAGTAGGAGATGGCATGTTGTGGGCAAGGAGCAGCAAGTAGGCTGGTGTTGCTGGATTGGGGAGTGTTTGGAGGGAGCAGAATGGACGAAGAGTGCAAAAGCATGGTGGGTTCAGGTTGTGAAGGGAATTAAATGCCAAACAAGATCTTACATTTGATCCTGGAGGTGCAGGAAGGCAGGGAACACTGGCCTTTACTAAGTAGGGGGTAACATGGTCAGATTTATGACTTAGTAAAATTAAAATCCCTTTGACAGATGAGTGAAGGATAGATTGTAGAAAAGGGAGTGAGTTAGTGGTAACCTCAACAGTTAAAAAAGTTGGGAAAAGGGGAAGTTTGGGAGTTAAAAATGATATCTTGTCTGGACATTTTGAGTTTGACATGCCTATGGAACATTATATTTAATAAGTTGAAAAAGGCAATGGTGATGCAAGAGTGGAGCCAAAAAGAGATTAAGGTTGAATATATAGATCTGGGAATCATGTGCATAAGACCTAATGATACCAGTTACCTGGGTACCAAACTAGGAGGATCTTAAAAAATTAATTTACTATTTATCAAGCACCCATTGTATGTAAAACACTATCATACTACTTGTTTTTACAATAGCAGAAGTAAATTTTTATTCATACTTTTTGTTTCTACAATGATTAAATTTCTCCCTGTATGTCTCATCTTCCCCTATCCTGAAGGGCTATCCCATTGAACAAAAAACCCACCAGAATCCCCCCAAAATTCTGAAAGAGAAGCTTATGAATTTGCACTTTTAGTTTCATGCTTTGCTAATAGTACTCAGTAAATTAGTTTGCTTTTTTTTGCTGCTTTGATGAAAAGTTTAAAGCATTATGGTTTCATTGATGTGCATGCATGCTCCACTGACATGGATCTCAAGCACACTTTTATTACTATTATTATTTCAATTTCCATTGTTGAAGTCATTATTTCTTTGGCTCTCTTCATTTTTTAACAGTTTAGGAAATTTTCTCCATGCTTTCTCCATATTCATCACGTGTCATTTCTTACTGCCCAGTAATATTCCATTACATTTTTGCACTACAATTTCTTTAATCATCCCCAACTTGATGGGCATCGACTTTGTTTCTAGTTCTTTACTACCACAAAAAGTGCTGCTGTAAATACTTTGATATGCATGGAGTCTTTCTTTTTATGAATGACTTTTGGGATATGTACCTCAGTGGAATCTGTGGGTAAAAAAAGAAAGGATGTTTTAACTGTTTTGCTTGCATAGTTCTGGTGTTTCTAGAATGCTTGTACATGAATTCAGTCTTCCTGAGGCCCAGTGCATTAGTGTGACTGACTTTGCACAACTCCTCCAACATTATGTCCATCTTTTGACATCACTGCCAATTTACTGTCTGTAAACCTGAGGTAAAACCTCAGAGTTTATTATTAGTGATCTACATCTAGGGTCATCTCCAGTCATCCTGATCAATATCTTGCCACTGGACCTAGATGGCTCTGGAGGAGAGAGTGAAGCTGGTGATTCTGTATAGCACTCACTCACTTAAATCTAGTTCACTGCAAGTCATGACATCACCTCTCCAATATCATGGTCCTCTTTGAGAACAAAGGACCAACAACAGTGTTCTGGAGCATTCTTTCATTTGGTTGTTAATAGTGTGCAGTTCTTCCTTTGAAAATTGTTCATATCCTTTGACTCCTTTTAGTCATGTATTTCTTTAGTTGTTATTCTCTCTTAAACACCAAATTCTTATCAAACAAGATAAAAATATTTTCCCTTTTGACTGCTTTCCTTTTTATGCTAGATAAATTCATTTTGTTCCTTCAGAAACTTTTCAATTTAATATAATCAAAACAACATATTTTACTTTTGTAATTGTCTCTATTCCTTGTTTGGCTAAGAATACATCCCCTATCAAAGCTGTGAGAGGTGTATCTACTTCTCTCCTAATTTTTTTTTATGTCGTCATCTTTACAATTCAGGTCATATATCCACTTTGAATTTATAGTTGAATATGGAATGAGATGGGCAGCAATGAGAACCTGGTCTAAGGAAACTTACTTGACTTTTGAGAAGCTTTAATTGTCACTATGGGAAGTTAAGAAACTTAGAGCTGGGCCTGGAGTTAGGAAGACTCATCTTCATGAGTTCAAATCCAGCCTCAGACATTTACTGGCTGTGTGACTGTGGACAAGTCACTTAACCCTGGTTGCCTCAGTTTCCTCCTCTGTAAAATGAGTTGGAAAAGGAAATGGCAGACCGACTCCAGGATCTTTGCCAAAAATAGCAGCAGCAGCAGAAGCAGCAGCAACAACAACAAACCCAAAAGCCAAAACAAGTCACAAAAGTCAGACACAACTGAAAATAACTAAATAACAACATGGTATAAGATTTTGTTCTAAAGACTAATTTCTTCTATACTTTTTTCTGGTTTTCTCAGCATTATTTGTCAAATGGGGGATTTTATCCCAGCTAAGTTTTGTTTTCAAGTTTAAGAAAAACTGGGTAATTGAGTTCCATTATTTCTGATCGTTTCTTCTCTAATTCATTTCATTGATCTACTTTTGTATTGTTTTACTTACTATGAAATGATTTTTGATGATTCTGCTTTATAACATAGTTTGAGGTCTGCAAGTACTAGTATCTCTACATTCCCTCCTTTTCTCCCCATTATTTCCCTTGATATTCTAGATCTTTTCTTCTTCCAAATAAATGTTATTTTATTGATTTCTGTAAAGTTTCCCTCTGATACAGAAATAAATTAATGGCACTTACTCTGTTAGATCACTTAGTAAATATGTAGTCTAATTGAACTGTTAACTTTAACATAAACCAATTTTATACTTAAAGCCAATGGGAAAAGCAAGAAAAGTGGGTATTACATTTTTCTGAAAGCAAAGATTTAATCTCTATCCCTGGCAGCAATTCACTGTGCAAATAATTTTGTATCTTTACCTTAGTTTCTTCTTTAACAAATGATGATAAAATACTATAACTAATTTGGAAAAATGACTTGAGTTTGTAAAAAGGATGCTTTTTACAGACAAAGCATTTTGAGAATCTCCCTTCCCAGTCTCTACCTAGACTATTAGATGAGCCCTCCACTCCAGCCAAATGAATCTATTTACTGTCCCTCCAAAACTTCTGCTTTCTGGTTTCCATGCCTTTGCTTATATTTTCCTTCCACAGAAGAAAACTACATGCTCTTTTCTGTCTATCCAAATTCTGTATCTTCTTAAATGCTCAACTCAAATCCCTTCCCCTTTTCCTTGATGCCTTCCCTGAACCCTTTGCCCCACAGTTCCTCTTGGGCTTACTGGCTGAACTACTCATCTGGCAATTAATTGTACATTTCTTTTGAGCATTTACCATACTGTTGATAAATTTATTATTTTTTTTTTGGTGAGGTAATTGGGGTTAAGTGACTTGCCCAGGGTCACACAGCTAGTAAGTGTTAAGTGTCTGAGGCCAGATTTGAACTCAGGTCCTCCTGAATCCAGGGCCGGGGCTCTATCCAATGCACCACCTAGCTGCCCCTCTGTTGATAAATTTTAAGGGCCTATTGTGTGCAGAGCACTATGCTAGGTGACATAAAAAGTTTAGAAAAGATGTGGTTCCCAACCTCATGTAGGGGATAGAACACACACACACACACACACACACACACACACACACACACACACACCACATAGTACCTAGTGTTACATCTGCTTGATGTGTTTATTTGTAGTTACCTCTGTGTGACTGTGATAGTGGTTGAGGATCTGGGGGAACAGAGTTGAGTTTTATAGAGATGACTGTGCCAAGAGAAATGGAATCTGCTCAGCTTTGGCACTCTTGCCTCAGTCCTGTTTGATGAAGCTGTCGGCTGAAATGCGCATGTTCCAGTATCTACACCTGGCTCAGTCATCATCATCATCTATCTGCTCTGTTGCCTTACTTGCTTAACCTTCTCCTCTCCAAACAAGACTGCCTGGTGAAAAGGAAATGTCACTTGGCTTCCTGATGTACCATCCCTGTGACTCCCAGACCAAAATACCTCACCCTGATCACCACTTCCCTAGATGAGTTCTCGCCCCTTATTAGAATATAATCAATCTCTTTGAAGCCAGGCAGTTATATAATTTTTGTATTTGTATCCCTAGGGCCTAGAACAGTGCCTGGTAAAATAGAAAGTGCTTACTAAATGCCTTTTAATTCATTCACATGAAAGAATCAAAAATACTTCAAATCCCATAATATGATTATAAGATAGATTAACATTCATTGTGATTATGTCTGTTTTAGAACTTTAAAAAGCTACTTTTCCGGGGCAGCTAGGTGGCGCAGTGGATAGAGCACCGGCCCTGGATTCAGGAGGACCTGAGTTCAAATCTGGCCTCAGACACTTAACACTTACTAGCTGTGTGACCCTGGGCAAGTCACTTAACCCCAATTGCCTCACTAAAAAAACAAAAACAAAATGAAAAAGCTACTTTTCCTCCACTAAAGTCCAACTTTGATGCTTTATCCTTGGCTGAGTGGGATCCCCGGTTCTCAAAGGGTGTGGCAATGGAATGCAAGCTCTGGAAGGTTCTATCAAGCTTGCAAAGCTCATAGTATGTCTTCACTTATGGACTGTATATCTATTGTCACAGTTTAACATCTGTCTTAATATGTATCTACCAAATTGCTGATGGCTTATTATTTGTGTCAATGAAGGATGCACGCACACTAATGAAATTATAGATCTTCAAATACTAAATTATAAATGTTCTAATCTTTTTATCAAAGCAGGAAAAAAATAGCATTCACTGAGTACTACTAGGAAAATACAAAACTAAAAGTTCAAATTTATAAGTTCAGCATTTAAGTTTTTCTGGGGATTCTGTTTTATTGATTTTTTTTTTGGTTACAATTACATATCAGTACAATTTTCCCATCACAGTATTAAATGTACATATTTAATTTTCTAAAATATTCTCTAATATTGAACTATAATAACACAGATCCTTAAAATATTGAAGTTTAAATTATATAAATGTGTTACATTTAATGTATTATATTTCTTTGTCATCCAAAAAGAATCATATTGCACTGACAGAAGTACAGGCAAGAAATTTAAAATATAGCTTTGACTTCCATTGGCGTGCATGTGTACTCATTTGTTTTTGCAATTTGTCTAATATACCAACAAACCTCAGAGAACCACTTTACTTAACATTTTCATATTTAGTCTTATTCATACTTATTTAATTTTAAATGTCTGTAAGAACTTTAATGAGTTCAATATGATTTTACTTATTCCCTAATGGAGCATTCACCTCAGCAGCTATGTTCTGTAAGGACTAGATGATGAGATGTGACTACAGGATTACCATTTTTAAAAATCCAGGAATGTGTAGAATAAGAAGTGGTTACTTTAAAGATACTTTACTTGTAGGGTAATTTCTGTTATAAACTTATTGTTAAAGGATAGAAATCTTATTTAATAACCTTAAAGGATATGTATATATTAAATAATCAAGATGGTTAGTTTCACTCAAAAGTACTTGTGTGTGTAAACTTACAATTATTATTTTTTTTTCTTTCTTAAAACCATTAGACACTTTGAAACTTATGGGATCTTTTTTTTCATTGATGTAGATGTTCTTGTCTCTGGTGCACCATGTTTCCCCATTCATGCCTTTTAATCTTTTGTGATTCTGAACTCTTTTCTGCTGTAGATCCTCTACACAGAACTTTCTCTAACCAAAATTGCTTGCTCTTGCTACACGACTAGTGCATTTCCTTTTCCAATCATGTTTTCTGAATATTTTAAAATATTTATATCATGAAAAATAAAAATAGAACATTTGTACTTAATATAAGATGTGAAAGTTTTCAAGCAAAATTTACAACACAGTATAGGTATACCTCAGATCTTCCCCCATTAGAATGTAAGTTTATTGTCAGTAGGAATTATTTCATTCTTTGTACTTGTATCATCCTCAGTGCCAAGCATAGTACGTGTGCTAGTTGGTCCTTAATAAATACTTGTTGGTTAATGGATCATATAATATGTTTACACAAATAGTACTCATCACTTTTTTTCTTATTTTAGGCACACATTTTTTTCATAAATTCAATTATGTTACTTTTACAGTGTTTCCTTTTTTGTAATTATATCCCCAGTACCTAGAACAGTGCCTGGCATATTAGTAGGTACTTGTTGACTGGTACTAGAATGCATATTAAAAGTCTTCTCTGCATTATATACTCAAACCTGAGATATTTAGTCAAAGCTAAGTGTTACTAATACTACATGTAAGTAATTTTACTTAAAACTGGGGGAAATAACAGCAATTGAACCAAGGTCACTGGATATTAAAATTTAGAAACAATCAGAAAAATGGGGTGGATGAAATATGTTTCATTATTTCTTAGATTTCTGAAATTCTATTCTATTCTATTATGTTATGTTATATTACTATGTTGATGACTTCAAGGTTAAAAACTGAGGCAAAAATATAAGTGTAAGATCTACTGATTACAATTAAAGTTCTGAAATTTGGGAGTTGACATTTCATGTTTCTTCAAAACAAGCTTAACTAAAGAAACATTTGGAATATCATTTCACTAGAAGCCTAAATTAAAATGGGGGACAATCTCGGCCTACCAAATGTGTTCATTACCTGGTTAGTAAGGCCCCCATTGTTCAGGCTCTTGTGCATTTACAATGGGCACCTTAATTAGATATTGCTTCCTGTTGTTTTCCAATGGTTTCATGACTGCTAGTCTAGCCAACAAAGATGAAAGCTCCTAAGGGCAAGGAAGTCTCCGGCCTTTTGTTCTGCATCCTTTATAATAATGAACACAATACTGAGTGCATAATGTCTGAGGGCTCTGCAAATACTTGTCAGACTGAGTTGTTCTACAAAAGCTTCAAGAAAGTCATATTTTTGCCTTCCCCAGGTTTAAAGCCTTTGGCTTCTCCTGGGTTTCAGAGGTATGGCCATGAAAAGGTTCCTTCCTTTTTTGGTTGTTCTGAAATCCAACTACAAAAAGCTTTGTACTTGGCCTTTAGCCCCACGAAGTTGTTTTTTGCTAAAGGCAGCTTTGAGGGGCCTGTGGCCAGATTAGTCCTGCTATGAGATCTTCGAAATCATGTTTGGAGTTGCTTTCAGAGATCAGAATAACAGCAAGTTAAGAACTGGCCAAACAAAATTAATGTGTGCTTTTGTTTTGTTTTCAATCCTTGATTGCCTCTGGCATTAGAGTTTCTTCATTCTACCTTAAGAATTTCAAAGTTTTATTTTAGTTTTCTCATAAAATACTGAAAAGCAAACTAGTAACAAAGTTATTTTTGCCTAGGAGTTACATTCTTGCCTTAAATCTTTTCGGGGCACAACTGATCAATCTGATTTGGAGAAAACATGTTTCAAAGTACAGAACTGTTTAAGCTATCTACATAATAGTGACTAAAATTTGTCACTATCCAATGGCTAGTATTTATTGAGAAAAAAGAGTAGTTAGTCAATTTCCTTACACAAGTAAATAAACTAGAATGTCACCACTCGTTTTGAATAAGTTTAGACAGAATAGAACATACTTGGGTCTTTTATAGTCCTATTCAGTGTTATCAAAAATATCTTGTGGTTTTAAACAAACTGCCTCTAGGTGTCTTTATTATCTAAGAAAGCTGCATGCTATTGTGTAAATAACACTGGACAGAGAGCTAGAACATCCAGGTTCCATTCCTGAGTCTGCAAATTAGCCAGATATGTAACTCTAAGTAAGCAATTTAACCTCTGAGCCTGCTTCCTCATCAGCAAAAGTGGATAATATTTGTAAATCAATAAATAAGTAATTATTAAGTGCTCACTATGGCCAGACACTGTGCTAAGTGTTGGGGATACAAAGAAAAAGCAAAACAATTCCTGCAGGTAACAAGCTTATATTCTAATAGAGGAGGCAATGTAGATGAATCAGAATAAGAAATAAATACTGAGTTGAGGGAAAGTAACTTTTGTGAAGATGGCACCAAAAGCTGAAGGAGAGACCAGATAAGGCTCCCCAGAGGAGGTGATACTCCCAAACAACTGGGACGGGATTTTGGAATAATGGGACATCAGTAAGATATGTAGCACTCATCTGTATCTTGCTTATTAGCATACCAGGGTCCTGCTTGGCCACACCTTATTCCTGAGGTGAGAGGCAGAGCTGTTTTTCCTTTGGGAAAGTTTAAGGATTCCTTGGGGGTTAGAATCTTTAATCATCACCACCACCACTACTGCCTCAGAAACTCTAGCACTCTGAGCTATCTACAAGTAGAATTGATTGCTTTCTAGTAGTCAGTCAAACAGAAGGCAATTATTAAGCACCTACTATGTGCCGGCACTGTGCCAAGGGCTGGGGATTTAAAGAAAGGCAAAAGGCAATCTGTCTCTTCCAAGAGCTCAGAGCAATGTGGGCGACAACATGAAAACAACTAATGTACAAAAAAAGATAGACACAGTTATTGCAGATAATCTTCGCTGGGGTTTTCTCTCTCCAGCCCAGGGCATTTCACTTTTAAAAACAATGTTTTGGTTTGTTTTCACAATGCCTACATTTCTCCCTACGTTCTCCTACATGTGACGGGCTTAGCGCTGTCTCTGGCACATAGTAGGCACTTAATAAATGCTTATTCCTTTCCTCTTCCTCCAGATGGCGAAAAAAGTCCTTAAGCCCGTGATACTCTCACCGCTTCTCCCCATAAAAGTCAGAGAGTGTCCGGTCCTTTAAAGGATAACTGACGGGAGGGGAAGGCGCATGCGCAAGGAGAGGGGGTGGGGCCGGGGCCGCGGTGTCCGCCCCACGCACACACGTCCTCACTAGGCGGCGCTGGAAGTCAGGCAGAGCCCCGCCCACTTCTGTACCTGAAACTCTGGCTCTTCCCCGTCTGGCCAGGAACTGATGGGCAGGTTCTCGAGGCCGCGCCCTACATCCCGCTGCCCTCCAGGGGAGGCCCCGAGCTGTTCGTTTGACATGCTGCCCTCTGAGGGTGGCCGCAGCCAAGCGTCTTCTCCTTTCTCGGTTTCTTCCTCGCTCCTGACTGCTTCAGCCCACGGTTCGTCGTGCTTAGCGAGGCAGGGAGAGGTTTTCATGCCCCGAGAGCTACCCTCTGCTTATCCACGCCCACCTTCACCCCCCTGTTAATGGGTTAATCTAAGAGGATGCTGGGAGTGGTTGGCTCCCCTGCCCCACGGGATCATGGGAGTTGTAGTCCTCGAGCTCGGCCGGCCTCCTTTCCTCCTCCACCCTAGCTCCCATCCTAGGCCCTCACTCCACGTGCTGCAGGAGGGAGTGGAGAATCAATTCATCACCAGCCATTTACTGTTCTTTGGTGACCAAGTGGGGCAAATCCAAAGACTCCAGCGAAGCAGCCTGGCCAGATTTCTGGTGATTTACCAAAAAAAGGTTTATCGATGTCATTTGTCTATATCACAGCCATTTCTGGGAAGAAAAACCCCCTCCCTCCTCCCGATGAAGCTTTCCCTCCCAGAACAACTGAGCAAAAACATCAGGCAGAGTGACATCATCCGACATTCATGCGCCCATGCACACCCTGCCTGAGCGCGTAGTAGGCGCTTATGAAATGTTTGTCAATTGACTTCTTTAGCTGGCTTCTTAAGCCTACAGCCTCTGATTTGAGTAGGTTGGTGTCTGGTTATCTGTGCTCTGGGACTTGCGTTGTTTTTAAGTTAACCTGGAGTTCAGCTTCCTATTTTAGTATGTGTGTTGCCAGTCTCCTTTTGGGGGATCTTTTCATATACATTGTTATCATACATATTATTCTCTGGGCCCTGCTCCCCCTGCCTCCCATTTTGTGTCAATTCTTACATATTTTCTCCTTCAGCTTTAAAAAAAATGATCTAGGTTTGCACATTTCAAGCTTTGAAGGACCTCAGAGGTCATTTACTCTACTCCTTCCCCGCTTCCTTCTTTCCCTCTAAATTCAATCTAGTCCAATCCAATAAACAGTCTATTGTGCCCTTACTCTGTGCCAGACATTGTGCTAAGCCCTGGGGATACAATTAATAAAAAGAAACAGTCCCTGCCCTCAAGGAGCTTACAATCTAATGACTCTAATTCAAATTGAACCAGCATTTATTAAGAGCTTGCTATATGCATGGGAATTGCTATTCTAGGCTGTGGGGGGTACAAGATAGAAAAAAAAAAAGTAACCCAAGCCTTTATTAAGGGCTTATTTATGTACCACTAAGTCCTCAGGTTAGAAAGATAAAGCAAAAACAGTCCCTCCCCTCAAGGAGCTTACTATCTAATGGGAGAAATGACATATATAGGTTAAAAATGATGCCCTCAAGGAATGTATGGTCTAGTGGGAGTGGGAAGATGGGAGGGTAGAGTTCAATGTGTAAAAAGCTGAGGAAATAAATGGGAAGGATTTGGGATCTGCAATGAGTCTGTGTATCTGGGAGTAATCTTGAGAGTTGGTTTTGAAGGCACCTCAGTCAAGGAGGAAGGGTTGTGGGCCTGGAGTTTGATTCTGACACTTACTAGCTGTGTGATACAAGGCAAGACATTAAAAATAAAAGCCACCTCTGTTTGCCTCAGTTTCCTCATCTGTTAAATGGGGTTAACAATAGCCACTACCTCCCAGGGTTGTTGTAAGGATCAAATGAAGTAGTATTTGTAAAGTGCTTAGGCACATGATAAGCACTTTATAAATGCTAGCTGTCATCATCATCATCAATCAATCAATACCAATGAGATACCTGCCTTTGACATAGATTCCCTTTGTGAGTCTAGATAAATCATAATGTCTCAGTGCTCTCAGTAGCTAAGACTGTATGTTGTAGGGAAAGTGGCTCATGAGTTGAAGTTCCTCAGCAAGTATTTGTTTCCATTACTAAGGAAATCATGGGTGCAGTCCCTATCCCTAACATGTCCATGACTTTACACAGACCTCTTAGGAAGCAAGGAGAGGCTAAGTGACTTGTCCAGAGTTAATTGCCATTAAATATCAGAGGTGGAATTGGAATCCAGTTTTTCTTGATTCCAGGTTTGGCAGTCTTTTGATTAGACCAGGCTGTCTCTTAAATATAGTATATACAGAAAGACTTTAGGAGCAAGAAATAGTGATAGCTCGAGGGTCAGAAAAGGACTGATGTGGGAAGTGGTCCTTGGGTTGACCCCTTAATGGAAGCTGATTCCAAGAGATAGAGATGACAAGGGAATGCCTTTCAGTCACCTGAAACAGCCTGTGCAAAGTTTGGAGGCAAGAGATGGAGTGTGTATGAGGAACAATAAATGGCCAATTTGGCTGTGAAAGCAGAAGTAACATGATATGGCTTTTATTGTATAGGGAGCTACTAAAGATTGAAGATTGAGATGCTGAAACTGAGGCCTAAAGAGATTAAGTGATTTGCCCAAGGTAAGTAAACAGCAGAGCTGTGCTTTATCCTCAGTATCCAAAGTCAGATTTCACCTTGGGGCATTTCCAAATAGCATCCTATGTGGGGCTCAGTTTGGGAGGATAACACCAGCAACAGTTCTTCCTCTTTGCTTCTGCTGCTGAATCCTTCTAGGTCTGGCTTTGACTCTCTCTCTCTCTCTCTCTCTCTCTCTCTCTCTCTCTCTCTCTCTCTCTCTCTCTCTCGCTCTCTCTCTCGCTCTCTCTCTCGCTCTCTCTCTCGCTCTCTCTCTCTCTCTCTCTCTCTCTCTCTCTCTCTCTCTCGCTCTCTCTCTCTCTCTCGCTCTCTCTCTCCCTCCTTCTCTTTCTTTCAACCCCTTTATCCTACAATTAAGAGAAGAATGCTGATTTGGCTAAAAGTCCCAAGTACTCAGACGCCCAGCTCAGTGCCCTTCCTATTAACTCTTTCCACATAGGTTCTTTTGTTGCTGTTGTGTGTTTTGTTTGTTTGTTTTTGGTTTTTTCTGCATAGGTTCTTGATCTGGTGATCATCTGGCCTGCTCTCTACTATTGATTTTCCATTTATACTTAGCAGTAAAATACTGGCATTAAATTTTTGCCTAACAGTAAGTGCCTAAAGTTTGGGGGTGGGGGAATTAGAAGGAAAAGCTACTGTATACAAAATTAACCTACTTAGTGAGTGCCTCTTATGTACAAAGCTACAGGATTTAAAGGGGGAAGATGCTTATTATTTACCTTCAAGGAGATTACAATCTTCTAGGGAGACTGTGATGTGTATGTTACATGACAGGTATAATGGTGGTACAGGAGAGATCTAGACAAAATATTCTAGGACTATGTGAAAGAGAGTATCTTTTTCAGCTGGGAGGGACACCAGGTAAAGCTTCACAGAGGAATGGGGCACCTGTTAGGCCTTCAAGGAATTCTGGAAAGCAAAGATGAGGAGAGAATTCATTCCAAGCCTGGCAATGTACTTCCTTGACTTCCTGGAGATGAGAGACCTTTGACTGGTCCAAACCCACATCAGCTGTTCTCAACCTTGCCTGCCATTCCACTTTGCCTTGCCTCCCTCCCTGGTTTTAGTTCCACTGAATAAGATGCCCGTCCTAGGATAAGCTCATCTCTTTTAACCTCATCACCATGAGGTTAAATGTTAAATCAAGTCCTGATTGACACCATCTCCCTCAGCTTCACCTCTTTTCTGATTGGAGGGTTGAAGGACAGAATACCAAACTCCTCCCAAAGCCTGCCTTTATAGAGGGCACATTCTTCTTATTGTTATTGTGGCTTGCCCTTCCTTCATGACATTGGGAAGGTGATAGTCATGACTTGCAGTGGAGCCAGTGGTAAGATCTACGTCAGGACAACTGGAGATGGCCCAGAATGTTTAAGGCAATTGGGGTTAAGAGACTTGCCCAGAGTCACACAGCTAGTAAGTGTCTAAGGGTCATATTTGAATTCAGGTCCTCCCAACTTCCAAACCAGTGCTCTATCCACTGTGTCACCTAGCTGCCCCTATAGAGGGTACAAATTAGACTTTCAACTCACCCCATTCTGGATCTGTTGCCTTTCCTGGTTTAAATTCCACTGAACAAGATGGCTTCATACCAGGTAACCCCTGGTGTCCCCAAACCCTTCCTAACTTCTTTTGTGCATTGTGTCCTCTCATTAGATTGTAAGCTCCTTGCAGCCAGATCCTTTCTTTTCCTCACTTGTATCCTGAGCATTTAACATCGTGCCTGGCACAGAGTAGGTGCTTAATAAATGTTTATTGAGTTGGATTGTATTTTCTACCAGCCAAGCACCTATTCTTTTGTTCATTATTAGAACCATTCTGGTTTAGAAGCATGAGATCTGGAGTCTCAATTCTCCTCCTGTTCGCTGGCTGTGTCATTTTTGGCATGGCACTTACTTGTCTGTGCATCAGTTTTCTCATCTATGAAATGAGGGATTGATTGAATAATTTCTAGGGTCTCTTCCAAAAATGGCTTTCTATGATTCTCTCTCTGGCTTAGGTGTCTTTCATGAGTTTGATCAGTGGGTCATAAGCTCTCCATAGGTCTATCACACCATGTACCTGCATGACAGGATTGATGGGAAGAAAGGACTTTTTTAAACCCTGAAGTTGCAGATGCTACTGTTGCTGCTGGTTTTTTCACCCAGAACAAAGCTTTCCACACACAGGGCACTCAGTAAGTTGTGATTAATGACAGCAGGTTTCCTTTTCTTCGCTTAGGGCAAGAACAGAACCACCATTAGCCAAACATTAAAGCTATTTTTTAGGCATTTAACAGAATACTCTGACACTGACTGTTCAACCTCCCATTTGCTTTTTAGAATTGCACCCTCTTCAACACAGGTAAATGAATTGGGCATGCTTAGCTTGGAGAAGACTGGGGGAAGAGACAGAAGAAACAGGACATGATAGCCATCTTCAAGGTTGTGAAGGATAGATTAGACATTCTGTGTGGCCTCAGAGGACAGAACCAATAGCAGTGGGTAGAAATAGTAAAGATTTAGTCTTGATGCAAGGAAAAAAATTCCTTAAAATCAGGGGAGCTGCTCCAAAGTGGAATGGACTATTTAGAGAGGGGCTGGAGTTCCCTCCTTGGAGGACTTGAAGTGAAGGCTGGATAACCACTGGTTGATATGTTTTAGTGGGGATTCCTTTTATATGTGATTGGACTAAATGACTGCCAAGGTCTCTTCCATTTCTCCACTTCTATGATTCACCTTTAGTTAGCTTAGGAGAAACTAACCACAGATAGAGCTTTAACGAGTGCCCTTGGAAATCTTTTAATAGCTATTTAGTCATAAGCTGATTCACCTGTTTTTCTTCCAATTTTACTCTTCTAACTGACTAATTTGGCTGGAGGAAGAGACAGGAAGAACTATGATTGAGCTTCAAGGTATTTGGGTAACTGGTATGAAAAAAGCAAGGACACTGATGTTCTTAGAAACTAACATCACCCCTAGTATCTGTCTGTTTTTATTCCCTCAACTAAGTGTCTGAGCTCAGTGCTTAGAGACAAGAGAATCTGGGTTTCTGTTCTGGTTCTGATAATTACTGCCTGTGTGACCTTGAGCAAGTCACATCATCTCTTCAGGCCTCAGTTCCCTCGTCTGTAAAATGAGGGGGTTGCATTAGATAACTTCCAAGGTCCTTTTAAGCTCCAAATCTATGATCCCATATGTATTTTTTTATGTGAGCTCTGAGTCTCTGTGATTAAAAAACAAAGTAGAAAAGCATTAGTTGTGCCATGGATGCTAGTAAAAAGGAGACCCACCAGTTCCTATTGTCATGAAATTTTAGGGCTGACCCTCCCATATTTACATACTTTTAGAAGCAAAGTTTTTTTGTGTGGGGAGATAGGATAGGAGGAAGAGTCAGATCCTTGCCTTCTACTCCTCTCTTCTTTGTTTCATTAATAGGACAAACAGTAAGGAAGGAAACAAGCATTTATTAAGTACCTACTATGTGCTTAGTATGATGATTAGAAATATGAGAGACCTAGTTCCTAGGTAATTTAATAATTTTATTAATATGGCCAGCAGGATGTTAATAAAAGGAGGACTACGGCATCTTTCTCAGACCAAAGACCCCTTCCTCATGATAGAGTCTTGGTTCATATACCTTCCCACTATAGGAGATCCATCATGAAGCAATCAAATCTAATTGGTTTACACGATTAGAAGTGGGTTATATTAAAATGAAGTCCAGGGATGACATCAGAGAAAGGAATGTAAGAAATCTACATTCAAACTGATCAGGGCAAAATCCTTTCATTTAGGTGTGGTTTAATCTCATCAATAATTCCTTGGGCAATTTAGACAAAAGGATCTGTCTCTACCATACTCTGGTTTGACCCAGATGAATCTTACTCTTTTTTTTAATAATAATAAAATTTTTATTTGAAGTTTTGAGTTCCAAATTCTATTCCTCCTTCCTTCCCTCACTGCTCCTTGAGGTGGTAAGCAATCAGATATAGGTTATACATGTGCAATTAGGTAAACATTACCATATTCATCATTTTGTACAAGAAAACTTGAATAAAAGAAAAAGAATAAAAGTGAAAAATAGAATTCTTTAGTCTGTATTCAATCACTATTAGTTCTTTCTTTGGAAGTAGATAGTATGTTTCTTCAATAGTCCTTTGGGATTGTCTTGGATCATTGTATTGCTGAGAATAGTTAAGTCATTCACAGTTCTTTATAAAAAATATTGCTGTCTCTGTGCACAATGTTCTCTTGGTTCTGCTCACTTCACTATAAATCAGTTCATACAAATCTTTCCAGGCCTTTCTGAAATCATCCTGCTTGTCATTTCTTATAACACAATAATATTCTATTGCAATCATATAGCACAGCTTGTTTAGCCATTCCCCAATTGATGAACATTCCTTTGATTTCCAGTTCTTAGCCACCACAAAAAGAGATGCTATAAATGTTTTTGTTCAAATAGGTCTTTTTCTCTTTTTTGGGACATCTTTGGGATATAAACCTAGTAGTGGTCTTGCTGGATCAAAGGGTATGCATAGTTCTATAGGCATAGTCCCAGATTGCTCTCCAGAATGGTTGGATCTTTTCACAACTCCATCAACAGTGGATTAGCTTCTCAGTTTTCCCATATCCTCTCCAACATCCAATATTTTTGCTTTTTGTTATATTTGTCACTCTGATAGGTGTGAGGTGATATCTCAGAGTTGTTTTAATTTGCATTTCTTTGATCAATAGTAATTTAGGGCATTTTTATATGGCTATAGATAGCTTTGATTTCTTTGCCTGAAACTGCCTGTTCATCTCCTTTGACCATTTATCAATTGGGGAATGACTTGTACTTTTATAAATTTGACTTAGTTCTCTATATATTTGAGAGATGAAGCCTTTATCAGAGATACTTTATTCAAAAATTCTTTCCCAATTTTCTGCTTCCCTTATAATCTTGTTTACACTAATTTTGTTTGTACAAAAACTTTTAAATTTTACATAATAAAAATATTATCTATGCTACATTTTGTTTTTGCTCTCTGTATCTTCTTTGGTACTAAATTCTTCCTTTGTCCATAAATCTGACAAATATTCCATGCTCTCTTAATTTGCTTACCCTTTATTTGTAAATCATATACCCATTTTGCCCTTATTTTAATATTCACTTTGAGATGTTTGTCTAGACCTAGTTTCTGCTGTACTATTTTCCAGTTTTTCCACCAGTTTTTGTCAAATAATGAATTTTTGTTCAAAAATATTGAATCTTTGGGTCTATCATATATTCGATGACTATAGTCATTTACTATAGTGTAATTTGTACCTATTCTATTTCACTGATCCACCTATTTCTTAGTATCAGATTATTTTGATAGTTACTGCTTTATAATATAGTTTGAGATCTGGTACTGCTAGACAACCTTTTGAATTTTTTCATTAATTCCTCTGTTATCCTTGAACTTTTGTTTTTCCAGATGAATTTGTTATTATTTTTTCTAGATCTATAAAATATTTGTTGATAGCTTGATTGGTATAGCACTAAATAAATACATTAACTTAAGATTTTCATTTTTATTATATTGGCTCAGCCTATCCATGAGCAATTAATATTTTTTCTCAGTGAACAATATTGTTGTCACTGGGCATAGCATTCTCCTGGCTCTGCTCATTTCAATATACATCAGTTCATATAAGTCTTTCTAGAAATTTCTGAAATCATCGTGCTTGTCATTTCTTATAGCACCATATAATATTCCATCACAAATATATACCACAGCTTGTTTAGCCATTCCCCAATTGATGGGCATTCTTTCGATTTCCAAATGAATCTTTCAGAGAGAACTTAGACCTTGGGTGGATGAGGGAAAAATGACTAAGAAGAAAGGGAAGATCTCTGGGTCCCTCAAGATATTGATTATTAATAATTATTTTTCACACTAGTCACTGTGCTAAGTGCTTTACAATTATCTCCTTTAATTCTCCCAACAAGCCTGGAAGGTAGGTACCATTTTACACTTGGAGAAACTGAGGCAGTCAGAGAGACTAAGTGACTTGTCCAGGGTCACACAGATTTGAACTCATCTTCCTGATTCCAGGCCCAGTGGCACCTAACTGCCTCCTGGTTTCTCCACACAGCTGCCCTTCTCTCTGCCCTGTTTGACTCATGTATCACCCCTCAGTGCTGAGAATTTGCAGGGGTGGTATTTGAGAGGTTCATGAGGTGATATGCCTACCTTACCATTTTGCTTGCTGAGCGTGTGTCCTATGAGGTAGCTAGGACTTTAAACTAAGTACAACCAGTTTATAACAAGTTTAAACTTGGTGTACATAGAGATAAGGAGTCACTAGAGAGCTTTAAGGAGTGAGTGATAGGGCTGAAGTTAAACGACAGTTGTTTTGGACAGTTTAGTTGTTATAAATGTTTTCTGAAATCAGAGACCACAGATTCCCCTTTGTTTATTGTTTCTGTATCTTTCAAAGCTGATTAAAGCATTGAGGACAATAATAAAGCAACACTGCAGATAACTTGCTTGCTTAGGGAAAATGATTTGCTGAGGACTAGGAAAGAGTAGAATAACTTTTCTTACCTCTCAGATCCTATTCTATAAATAGGCTCTTAGCATCTTTTGATTTGTTTGCAAAAAGTAATTGACATTTTGCTCTTAAAAATGAAATTCTCTTTTGGGACATTTAGTTTCTTCTTTCCTTATACATTTATGGCATTCTTCATCTTATTGGTTTGTTTATTTTTAAAAGAATAAAATGGAAAATTTATTTGAATAGAACCTCAGAGTTTGAAGGTTTTCTAGGGACCATATGGGTCCAAATGATATCTGGACAATAATCCCACTTGAGGTATCCACACTTGACAAGTGTGGACTGTCAGGAGCACTGGAATCTGTCCACCAGGAATTGACTTCCAACTCTGCACTTTCATTTGCTGTGCAACTGGTGGCAAATGACTTTCTCTTGCTGAGCCTCAGTGTTTCCATTTATCAAATAAGGGAATTGGGGCAGGTGATGTTTGCAGTCCTTTTCAGGACTAAATCCTATGAATCTTTGGAAGACTTCTTTCTGGTAATGGGGAATCTACTACTTCCAGACATTTTTGGAGAGCTCTAATTATGAAATTTTTTCTTTCCTATTCAAAATTAGAAAGGGGCCTTTCTGTTTATTCTACCTATTGCTCCAAGTCATGTTTTTTGGAGACAAATAGAATAGTCAAATCCCTTCTCCTCCTAACAGCCTCTAAACTACTTGGTGATAGCTTTCATGTCTTTCTTAAATCTCCTCTTCTCCAGGCTAAATACCCTCAATTTCTTCAAATGGTTTTCTAGCGGCATGGTTCCTAGCCCCATTCACCATTCTGGTTGCCCTTCACCAAATGTTTATCAATGGCTTTCCTAAACTATGCTGCCTCAGAACTGATCACAGTATTATTCCATCTATGATCTAACTAGCACAAAGTACAGAAGAACTCTTACCTTCCTCACTCTGGATACTCTATTAATGTGACCTAAAATTGTATTAGCTTTTTGTGGGTGCCAGGTCACTTATGTTGACTCATCTAGTCTACTCAAGCCCCAGGTCTTTTTCACACAAGCTGTTATCTAGTATGGTGGTTTTGGCCAGGCTCTGCTAAAATCCTCACTGTGCCCTGATTGCTACATATAGAGACATACTTTGTTTTTTGGTGGTTTTTTTTGTTTTTTTTTTTTTGTTTTTGGCGGGGCAGTGAGGGTTAAGTGACTTGCCCAGGGACACACAGCTAGTAAGTGTCAAGTGTCTGAGGTCAGATTTGAACTCAGGTCCTCCTGAATCCAGGGCCGGTACTTTATCTACTGTGCCACCTAGCCCCCTGGAGACATACTTTGATAGCAGTGGGCATGGTAAAGATTTAACTAGGTGGGAGAATGTAAACAAGCTTCGAAAATAGAAGGGGGAAGATGGAAAATTGATACTCCACTTTATTTTGTATTATTTGTTAATTGAAAATTGTATCTAATCACTGGAATCAAAATTTATGGATAAGATTTAGATTTAATTGTATAGGCCTTAGTAGTAGAGTTTGTAAGAGTTTAACTTTCCTGTTCCTCTGGGCTACAGATTGGACTTAATCTGTTTTACTTCAGAAGGGAGGAGTGGGGATAGGGGAATGAGTCAGCCTGGTCATAAAATGTTTTGCCTCTCACCTGACCACTATGGTGTAGGTGATGCCTGACATGGAATTTTCCAGAGCATATTGTTCAACTCTGTCTTTTCCCCATTGCCATGGGTTCTAGCATCCCCTCTTGTGAATCAGGCCAAGTATAAGCTCCTCCTTCCCTCTGCTAAATACCAGTTATAGTCTTAGTTTAGTTCCAATCACAGACTATTTCTGGTACCTCACAAAACCTGTTATCTTTCCAACTGTATAAAAAGGCTGCTTTGGCAGGCAAAAGTATCCTTGACTACTGAGGAATCTTGGATCTCTTTTTGTTGGAAATTCCTCACCTTGTTAATAAATTGATTATGCTTGGAATCTTGTGTCTCAGATTCTGTTTATTGCAGTTTTTCATTGCAATGGTATGTATGTACCAATGTATTAAAAACTGGAAGGCCATTTGAATCTGTGATGATTTTGCTTACTTGACTGCTGGCAATGAGATTGGGAATGGAGGCAAGATACTACAGAGGTGAGAAGATTTTAAATATTGAAGTTATATAAAAGCAATTTGGATTTTTTCATTGCACACTGGCTGGGAGTTCAAGCTGTATACAGTCAGTCCTCAACTCTGGCAGAAATAACATTCCTATAAAATGATACAAAAGTAAAAGAACCACGAATGTTGATATTATTGAATCTACGGGAAATAGGAGATTAGGTTCGCATGACCATCAAAACCTTTTGCTAGAGCTTACTGAAAATACTTTTCTGCATATAATACCTTATAACATACCATTAATTAATCCTGGAAATATGCACTTTTTAAAAACACAGTAACAATGAAATAACTCGTAAAATGCAGAAGATGGGAGAGGCAATGCAGAATGGGACTGGAAGGGTCAGGGGCAGGATGTCAGTTTAACCCTGAGATAAAAAAGAGAAAGGGGCAATCTGCTATCTCTAATCTCCCTTTCAGTGTGGTTCGACTGGTCTGTCTCCCTCCCCCCAAACTCCTGAAACTCCCAGGTGGGGTGTGGCTCTCTGAGGGCTTGACAAGGCACAGTGGGCTGTGCTGCTCCACCAGATAAACCTGCAGGGATGCTCAGAAGCCTGGGTACTGCAGCAGGGGAGGCAGGACACTTGTTCTGTCTTTTGTGCTGGGGAGAGGGATGGGGTCTCATTTACCTGCAGATTTAGTTACTTTTTGATTTTTTTGATTCCTTCATAATCACTTGAGTGGATTCATGAAAATTTTTATGAATTCTCTCCTTTTTTGTGGATATAAACGTGTACAAATCAGCCTCTCATTTTTTTTCTCTACTGCACATTGCCACAAATGTGCACAGTTGTCAATGTGAAAGTGAAGATGAGGTTACTAATAACATCAATGGAGTGCCTGAAGTCCTGAAATTTAAACTTGAGAATGTTGAGGATTTACTATATTTAGTTGAGAACACAGTATGTTAGAGGGAGAAAGAGAATAGTAATTGAGGCTAGATTCCTCCTGAGATATGAGCTAGTGAGTGAGAAGCCCTAGGTCGAAAAAGGGTAGAATATAGGCATGTCTTTCCCTGGGGTCAGCCATGTGGGTAAGCTGGGTTTGAAAGGAAAATCACTGACATGAGTGAGGAAGGAGCTAAAAGAAAGCCATGCTCCCTAAGGAAGAACCTAAGGAATAAAAGGGGGGAGACTTTTAGGGGTTCACTTGTTAACTCTGCTGGCTCAATGGATGCTGATGGCTCAGCTTACCTAGCTTGGTGGCACCACCTGCTGCTTATAGAGGCAAGAAAAAAACATGCCCTTGGCCAGACCACTAAATCTTTACCATCCAGTCATGCCTACAATATTACTTAGCCTTGCCACCCACCTTCTACCATCATGCCCCACTTACCATTACCAACATCTAGCTTCTGTACCTGCTAACTCTTTTAAATACCTTGGCTAATCTGCAGCCCCTCTCAAAAATGCTAATGCCACCACTCACACCTTCTTTTTTTGTTCCCCAAGGAAACCTTTATCAAATACTGGGCTTAACTAACTGCCTTTCTACCCTATCTTCCTCCAGTTATATAAATTTACCAGGAAATTAAGCATTTGGGTGAGAATGAAGTAAGTTAAAGCACCCCTCTGAGAACTCTATTCTGTATTCATTTTATGGGGCAAACTCCTACAGCACAGCAAGTAGAGTACTACTGTTTTTCAGACTGTTACTAAACCAGTTGCACATTTTATCATGCCATTTTCACACCTATAGGGCTTGTGAAATTGTACCTGTGAAGAACTTGTTTTCTTTCAGGTCCTTGCTAACTTTGTTTTCTTTCTGCTTTTCTCATTGCTTCACTTCCACTCATTTGATCAATCCAATTTTTAATCTTGGTTGGTGATTTGGCCTTGATCAGTGAATGTTCCTTGCCACTGTTATTGTCAAGTACTTCTTATCTATCTGTTAGGCTATCCTCTCTGTAATTAAAATATTGATTGCTATAGACTAAAATACATTTTACAAAGTCATTATTTTGAAGAGAAATAATAAATATTATAAGGCTGGCTAATATTGTGTGAGAAAATAATGGGCTTCTAGGGGACCCAGAGTCTTGACTGACCTTTCTTAAGGTCAACCCAGAGTCAGGAGAAGTTCAAAGCAAATGTAGTTGGACCTTGGACTGTGAATAGAGATAATTAGAGATTAAAACCACACCTACCTGAAAGCAGGGTCTGTCCTTTTGACTCTGACTTCAGCAGGTACTGCTCAGGACCATCCTCAAGTCTAGTAAACCAGTAGATTTCAATGATGTTAGTCAATTAGCTTTAAGCAGTGTGGAAGGGCCACCTCTCCTCCAGACCACAAGAAGCTTACACACACACACTCTCTCTCTTGGCCTGGGACTCTGAAGGGAGCAGATGCGTTTTTTTTTTTTTTTTACTCTCTCACCCTTCTGAACTGAGTCATGTGTTCCCTCTTTACTCATATTCGATATGCTTTAATAAATACTTAATGCCCCAAACTGGTGCTCTAGCCTCTAATTTCTAAGTAACAACATATTAGAAATCCCAGCTAAATTCCCTAAAACTTGGGATAGAGATAGGGTACCCCATAAATTTTCAAACAACACAATTGTCATTATCTATAAATTTTGAGTAAAAAACCAGTTTTATAAGTATTTTTTTCTAACCTTCATGAAAATCAGATGTATAGAATTAAATCTGTACCTCCCCAAACCATGGTTAATGTCTTTTAAAATCTGACTATCTTATAGTAATTTAATTTTTTCCCCATTTTTTGTTGATGCCATTAATTTAATTTTTAATTTTTTTTTTTAGTGAGGCAATTGGGATTAAGTGACTTGCCCAGGGTCACATAGCTAGTAAGTGTTAAATGTCTGAGGCCAGATTTGAACTCAGGTACTCCAGACTCCAGGGCTGGTACTCTATCCACTGTGCCACCTAGCTGCCCCAATTTTTAATTTTTTAATATCAAAATTATTTCCTGATATATTCCATCTCTCTAACTTAACATTACCCACTCCACAAAGAAAAACAATAAAGCAAAACTGACCCACAAAATAAGTCTGATAGTGTATGCCACATTCTACACCCACTGTCCTCCACCTGTCTACAAGAGAAAGGTTTATTATATCCTGTCTTAAAGATTTTTCATCTGCTTCCTTGGGCTAGGAGGATAAAAGAATCATTTTTTTTCTTCCTCTGAAGCCTGTTTCTTAATAAGGTAGTTTTTAAATAAGAAATTCAGTTCATGTCACTTTTTCAGTTTAATTTGTTTTTATCTAACTGGCAAAGGCTCTGAAAACATTTTACAGAATATGAGAATAAAATAATGAGAGGGTGTTTACAGGGTGATATAATCAGTCTTCAGAGTTGCGAGCCCAAAGTCCTCCATCCATTCCTTTCATGACTAAAATCCCTCTCTCATTGCCTTTTTGGCATACCTGCCCTTCAATGATCCAGAAAAAGGAGATAGTTTCCATCTGTTCCTTTAACTAGGGCAACTGTATTGTAGAAAAAATTATTACTAGACATTAATAGATTGCCACAAGTGGTCACAATACGTTATTTCCCTGTGATAACCCTTAAAAGAATAAACTCCTTGAAAACCAAGGGGCAATCCCATGGTGCCTCAGGTGCATGTGGTTCCCTTGTCTGATGCTTTAGGGAATTTTTTTCTAGCTGAAGAAATAGGTCCCTAGTCCCAATTTCTCTGAGAGCCTAGGTTTAGGAAAATTCCCAACATTTAGGCAGAGGTTTGGCTCTATGCCTTAATTTACATTCATATCCATCTCTACCCTGGCATCTTGGTAGCTGAGGTAAAAAAAAAAAACACCAAAAACATGGAAATGTTTGAGTAATGAAGCAGCAGATTATATCACGGTGTCTGTTGATAGATTGGTGAAACACACTCTTACAATGAACTCATTTCAAATTTAGGACAGTGTAATGACACCTCAAGTCCAAGTAGTTCTCTCTTAAGGGTTTGTTTTAGACAAAAAGTTTTGATTTCAGACACAATTGCTCTAAATCTCTGGTTGGGAAAATTCCTGATAGAAAGGCAGAATTTGGGCTATCTACTTAACATATCTTTATTGATCTCTATTAAACCCCTGGCTTCTTTGTGGTTGAGGCAAAATGCATTTTACTGGGAACACTTGACTAATGGACCATCAGGTTATATTACAGTGTCTGTGGGTAGATAGGCATTGGTTTTAGTTTTGTTACTGGCAGAAATGAATTTATTTGATGGAAAATGATTCAACATAGTACAACCTGTATGTAGTATAAAATGTCTCACTATTATTTGGTTATATTATTTGGTCTCACTATATATTTGGTTATCAAATCAAGTGGACACAAGGATGTACTGCATAACATACTGTAATGTGAGAAGCCTTTAATGGGCTATAACACCAGTATTATAAGAATGCTCTCCTTTATTTAATATTCAGAGATCATCTTTCACCAAGGCTCTATTAATAGCACTATCTGAGGCTTGATATGCTGTTATATATGTCACAACTAGTAATAAGAAAACTAAGACTGGCAGGGGAGAAGATTCTGGTTATGTTAGTGACAGCATCATTGAACAACCTAGAAAATCTGAACTTGCCAATAATGACTGATATTTCAGGCTGTTTTCCTTTTTTATAGGGCAATGAGGGTTAAGTGACTTGCCCAGGGTCACACAGCCAATAAGTATCAAGTGTCTGAGGCTGGATTTGAACTCAGGTCCTCCTGAATCCAGGACCAGTGCTTTATCCACTGTGCCACCTAGCTGCCCCAGCTGTTTTCCATGGTATCAGCATCATCCTGTAACCTAGATGAGATACTCTATATATGAAAACACTGAAAAAAACAGAATGCCATTGTGCAAAGCTGACCTAAGTGACTCATATTTGAAACTTGTTTGACTTTTGGGTACATGCACAACAAGCTTGTAGTCTGGAGATACCCTTGTGCTTATGTACTTAGATATGGGGAAAAGCTGAGGTAGCATAAAAAACAACACCCTGTCTCATCATATGTGTACCAGTCAGCATTTCCTTGTCCTTATATGGGAGTAATTTACTCCTATCTATAAAAGCTCTATGTGGTTTGAAATCACTGCCAGTCACACTCCAACTTCTTGCTGCCTTGGTGTGTAATAAAATATTTTTGCCTTCTTTCCAGAGTTTGCCTCATCGATCACGATGAGGTCTGAACCAAGATTTCCTTTTAAAAATTTTGGTGACTACTATGAAGTGATCTTTTGCTTGTATGACTGTCACTGGCTGAGTCTACTGTTTGATTCTACAGCTGGCACTTGGACCTTTGATTGAAGGTTGGAGTACTCCTGGTTATCTATAAAGTAGTTGGAAAATTAAACTCCCCAAACTCAGGAAAGATAGGGAGAAACTAGTCATGAGTCCAAAATTTAATTCTCTCATTGTGCATGAAGATATGGAAATGGGCTGAGGTATCACTTCACACCTATCAGAATGCATACCCATATCCAGCAATACCGCTGCTAGGTTTATATGCCAAAGACATCCCCCAAAAGAGGAAAAGACCTATTTGCACAAAAATATTTCTAGCAGCTCTTTTTGTGATGACTAAGGATTGGAAATCAAAGGCATGCCCATCAACTGGGGAATGGCTAAACAAACTTTGTTATATGATGGTGATGGGTTATTATTGTGCTATAAGAAATGACAAGCAGGATGACTTCAGAAAGACCTGGAAAGACATGTATGAAATGATGTATAGTGAAGTGAGCAGAATCAAGAGAACAATGTGAACAGGCACAGCAATATTGTTCGATGAAGAACTGTGAATGGCTTGACTATTCTCAACAATACTATGATCCAAGACAATCCCAAAGGACTATTGATAAAACATACTATCCACCTCCAAAGAAAGAACTGATATTCATGGAACAGACTGCTATTTTTCACTTTCTTTCATTTTTTCTCTCAATCAAGTTTTCTTGAACAAAATGACAAATATGGTAATGTTTTATATAATCATAAAAAATATATGGGAGTGGGCTCTGCATGTAGGGAAAGGCAATGGTGAATAATTGGTCTTAACCTGACATTAGGTTGCCAAGGGACAGAATGGTCAAAGTAAACCTGTAATATTAGGTAAGCTGTTAAAAGTTTGGGAAAAGGAAAAACTTCCAGTTCAACCAGGAATATCTAAAACTGACATGGCAAAGCTCAGCTTAAACTGGACTCGGTACTTAGCTAATTGTGGGAAACAAATTTGGCCAAATAAATATGGGAGCCTTGATGATGTTCAACTGTGCATGCAAAAAACCAGATTTGAAGAGCTAGAGCCTAGGCAAGTGGATTATTGGTAGTGTTGGGCAGTGCTTTCAAACTGAAACTTCTCCTCATGATCATGTCCATTAGAAGTGCTGGTCAAAACCACCAGGATACCACCATACAATCTGGATTCCAGAGCCAAAGACCATGGCATCCTTAAGAATCAACAGAGGAGAGTACATGTTACTGTTCTACCAGGAGACATTGTATCATGGCAGCGATCCATTCCACCCTGCCACTGTCATTAAGAAATTTAAGACCATCATAAGGAGCCACAACACCACTTGGGAGGGTATTGAGGAATTATTAGATGCCCTTCTCACAAAGGATGAGAAGGCAACGGTCCTGTCCTGTGCTGTAAAGTTAAAGGATGAGCATAACAAGACCACTTGGCCCAGAATGATTCCTGATTGGAATTAATAATAATGATGGGGACTGGGAAGTGTTCAGTGACACAAAAATGGCCCTCTTTGATCCTCTAGAGCCAGCGGTACAACAACCAATAAACTGGGGAAAATTCCATGCCATTATTCAAAATTTAGTTGAACATCCCAGTGCTTTGCACATTTGTTTGTGTGCTGCCACCCAGAAATTTTCTCAGTTGGATTCAGAAAATGAGCAGGATCTAAAAGCAATTGCTTCAGCTTATGTTAATCAATCAGCAGCCAACATTTGTAATTACTTTCATAAATTCTGCCCTGGCTAGAGTGGGAAAACTATTAGTGAATTCGTGGGAATTATGTCATAAGCATTTGAAGGGTGACAGGAGAAGGAATTTAAGAAAGAGAAGGAAGATAAGGTAAGGAAATGAAGATTTGAGGGGATGTCATGAAGGGGGTGATGCAGGAAGACAGAGGAGAAGGGGCTAAGGACCAGAAAGGGAGTTCAGAAAGCAAGGCAAGGGACAGTAGGTTTTTACTTTAAAAAGGAAAGGAACTTTAAGAGGGAAAAGTGAGTTGAGAGGAGGCCTCCAACAGGGTGACATCCGCCAGATAGTCCAAAGGAGGTTGCCATGAAGAACTATATGCTGTGTGGACCCCACCCCCCACCCCCACTGTCACCTTGGTGCCTGTTAGCCATCATGGGCACTAAACAGTCTATACCCTGTTTTGGATACTGATTATTTGCAATGATGGGAAGAGGGAGGAGTCTAGCACTTAGGGAACTCACCAAGGAACTAATAGCTTGTACAGATAAGAAACCCCCGAGTCCTTCATACCCTAAGAGGCCTCGAAGGAAGTAATCAGGAGAGAGAAGCAGATGATGGTCTCCCCACCCACTCTGGGACAGCTCAGTTATGTAAAAATATTTAACTGTTCTGTGAACTCCTGACTGGCTGTCTGACTGCTTTTAGCTGGTAAAACTATAGCAGGCTATTAGCTGCCTAAGCCAGTCTGCAAGGGCCCTTTAAAAATTCCCCCACTACTTCTCCCGGACTACAAGAAAAAAGATTAGGAAGTCTCTTTCAATTTAACTAAATGGGTTTATTTATGAGAACCAACTTAGAGATAAATGTAGAAATATGACCAGTGAATTTCTGCCAACAAACTCTCCACTTTCTCTTTTAACTTTCTCTCCTGCCACAGCCTTTGCTTATAACCTTGAGCTACATCTCCTTTCTCAGTCCTCTTAATGATCCCCTTTCTCAGTCTTCATTTGTCCCTTCACTTGTCCTCCCCAAGACCTCCTAGCGTCTTCACTACCTCTGTTCCTGAATATAAACCCTTCTTTCTCCCTGGACCCTTGGGCCGGCCCCACGTGCCAAGCTAATTTTGCTGGCTGCCCCAGGCCGGCAGAGCCCTGGGCCATGAGCCAGGAGCTGGGGGCTGGGCAGAGGAAGCTGGAGCATCCCTGAGGTTTTTCATGCACATCCCCACTGAGCTAGGCCTGGGCTAGGCATGGTTTGTGAGGCCTACGTGTCTGGGGTGGCTTCAGGGGACCAGCTGCGCTGGGGAGGGATGGCCCATTTGGGGCACCTGAGGCAAACTTCCCCTGCTCACAGTTATGGTAAGCCCCCTTTCCTTTTTGTACATGAATGGAGAGGGCTTGCATCAGACATACTCACCTGGAGGTTGGGGCCTCATGTTAGATCAAGATTTGGCCTGCCATGTACTACTGAATGACACCAAGGGCCATACTTTACTGCAGAAATAACCAAGTATTTTAGGGTTAACCTTTTTACCCATAATGATCAGGGAGAGTTGTATAGCTAGATAGGGAAGTTAAGACCCTTTGGGGAAAGCCATGACAGAAAACAGTTAAAATGGCTCAGGTACGTCACTTGGTGTTGTTCCAACTTAGAAATAATAGTAGGCACAATTGTGGATTGTCACTTTTTGAAATTCTCTTCACCTAAATGCCACCTAATGCCACCTATTACTACTTGGGGGCTGGACCCTCACAGCCTGAGCCTGGCCATAGGAGATGAAAGCCTGATAAGATATAAGAACGCTCTGTCTAGTTCTCTTTCACAGGTCTGGAAGGAGGCAGCTTTGATACAAATTCTGCCTTTCAAAGAGTCGGTACATACATTGGAGCCAAGGGAATACATGTGGATCCACAACTCCAGGAAGATATTTAGCCTTCAGTCTTCACAGACTGAACCTTTCCAGATCCTGCTGACCTGTCTTACCGCTATCAAGGTTATCAAAAGAATGACCAGGCTACATCACTTCCATGGGAAGCTTGGAGGATTGATTTCAGTCCAACCAAGGAAGTAGGCCCTGAGTGGCTAGTAGACCCAGTTAAGCTGCAAAGGGACCTGGACACCAACAAGTGGTCCTTGTCTGACTGTTTGTCTCTGATAACTAGGACCTTATTCCTCACCTGTAATTTAGCATGCATTTGTTTTCCATGCTTTCTGGCCTGTTTTGAGCATTTGAAGTTGGGGGAACAGAGGAACCCAATACTTACGTGAACTTGATCCAAAAAGCCAGCCACACCTTTAATTGGATTAATTGTGGACTATGTCTCCATGCCCCTTTAATTGGGCATAAGGCATGATATCCAGGAACCTTTGTGATTATGGGTTTATAGTCAATCCTGAAAACAAAAAATATGCCCTAGGCTGGAAAAATGAGTCCTACCGGCCCTTCATACTTGAGTAGAAGAGGGTTACAAACATATTTCAACATTTACCCTCACTGCAATTGTTCTATGCCAGGACTTTTAAAACTTTTTCTACTAAAGACCCCTTTTTGCCTGAGAAATTTTTACGTGACCATGGGTATATAGATATATATCATAGGTATACATAACTTTTTACTGTTTACGTGACTCCATATAGGGTTGTGAAACATAGTTTAAGAAGCTTTGCTGTATATTAGAGGAGTGTTAGGAGACACAAATGGGAAAGGCAGCCAGGCAATGTGGTGGCAGACAGGATGTAACTATACCATGGGGCTACATGAGAAAGTGACTGTTGGGGAAACAAGGGAACTTTACTACCCCAAGAATTGGTATTCACTGAGGCACTCCTTAGGATAGCCCCTCAAGGACTTTATGTTTGGTGCAGTAGCAAGGCATGCTATTGGTTTCCTCCAAATTGGCAGGGACGCTGCAAGATGGGTTGAGTTCTTTTTGGCCTTTGAGCCGTGTCTATCCTACCTTTGAGCATAAGCACATACCACACTCGATTTTGGCCACCAATTCTGCCTCTTGTAGGTGATAACAGAGAGTATCTTTGTAGCCGTGTTCTCTATTCAACACTGCCCATACCCTTATTTTCCTAAAGAGACCAAAGAGGTTTTTGCAAGTCTTTGTCAATGAGACCTATGGAGGAGCTTGGTGCTGAGGTCCATGTCCTCAGGGCTGTGGCCTTACAAAACTGACCATCTCTAGACCTCCTCCTGGTGGAGAGAGGAGGGGTGTGTGCCCTTATAGGTGCTGCATGTGGCTTCCTGACAACTTTAACAGCATTCAGACCTACTGGGACTCACTATGGAAAGCCAGGAATGTGTTCTGGGCAGAATGGAAGTGGCGAACATCATGGCTACCCGATTTTTCATGGCTGAAGTATTTGTTTGTAGTGTAATGGGGGAAATGTAATGGAGTTGGGTTAGGGGTTGGGGTTCTTAGGAATTCCTCTTTAAAGAATTACACCCTCTTGCACACAAAAGTAGTTAGAATAAGGTGGTAGTTTATTTAGGGGCAAGGGAAGGGAAGGGTGGGGGAAGGGAAACCATGAAAGAAATCCTTGGACTTCTCATGGGGAGATAGGCACAAAGCACGTGGCTCAGAGGTACCAATCTCCTCGAGCAGGAGAATGGCAGGTACTTTTATAGGACTGATGGGGGAAGGGGTGACCATTTGATTGTGGAAAGTTCCTTTAGTGAGGGAGGACCATCCCTCACTGGTGGTAGCTGGGGGAATTGGGTGAGGAGTGGAGGACTATCCTCCACCGGTTGTGACTAGAGGAGTTGGCTGAGGGGTGGCTATGGATCCCTCTTCAGGACACAAAGGCCGCAGCCACACCCAAATTTATCTCCCCAGGGTAAGAGAGACCAAAAGGAAGGGTGGGAATCTGAAGCTAGCTCAGTCCAATTTGGTTCCGCTTATCTGTCTAGGTATTATCTGTCCTCTGGTTTAGTTTCTCAAGGAGAAAGTTCCGTGATGTGCCCCAGAGAACTTCTGAGGTGCTCTGCACCCCATGACAGTAGGTTTTTCATCTGTCTTCCTCATAGGGATTGCTTTGCAGTGTTTTGCATGGTGTAAGGAACTACTCCAAAACTTACCCCGAAATTACAGGTGTCCTAGATTAAGAGGGTGCAGTTGAGGACAGAGGAGTGATGTAGATCCAATTATGGGGCTGTATCATTAGAATGATTAGCACCAAACAGGAGCTTTTGCAAGGCCAGCCTAAGGGACTCATGTTTTAACTTTGCTTGACCTTTGGGTCTACTCACAAGCAGTTTATGGAGGATGGCAGTCTGGAGATACCCTTGTGGATCCCTATGCACACAGGGACACATGGAAGAGCTGAAGTGGCATTAAAAACCTATCTCCTTGTCATACGTGCACCAGTCAGTGTTTTTTTGCCCTTACGTGAAAGTCATCTACTTCTGTCTATAAAAGTTATGCACAGTTTGAAATTGGTGCCGTCCGCATTCTAATTGCTTACTGCCTTGGTGTGCTAATAAAATATGTTTGCCTTTTTTCCTGAGTTTGCCTCATTGACCAGGGTGAGGTCCGAATGAAGATTTCCTTTCAACACCATGCAAATCCTATATATATATATAAAAACCAAACCAAACAGGTTGTTATATAGAAACTAGACTATAGGGGCAGCTAGGTGGTGCAGTGGATAGAGCACCAGCCCTGGATTCAGGAGGACCTGAGTTCAAATCTGGCCTCAGACACTTAACACTTACTAGCTGTGTGACTCTGGGCAAGTCACTTAACCCCAAATGCCTCACCCCCCCCCCCAAAAAAAGAAACCATACTATATAGAGATTTTTGGTTTTTGTCTGCAATGTTTTCCTTTAATTTAAAGCAATGTTGCAATTCATGTAGTCGTTTGTGTTTTTACCTTTCATTTACCAAATAATTTTAAGAAGTTACTAAGAGTAGAAGTGTATGTCAAAAACTAGTAAATTATACAGCAAATCAGTCATACTTTGGTAAGAAAAATGTCCTTTTAGTTGCTGCCATTTTATGTCAAAATGCATGGCATTTGGATCATTTTGCAATAAGAAAAATATGGCAATTCATTAAAGGAACTTTAGGGTTGTATTTTACAAGTCTAAAGTGATGATTCTGTGATATTTACATTTTCCAAAGGACTATATTTTTTACATTTTTGTGTTTAGACTGGCAGTAAATGTTTTCAGCAGAATAAAAAAAACCTCTCTCATCTTGTCTTGCTCTTATATCACTGTACTGTGCTTTAATGAAATCCATAATTTTTCCCTTGTTGATATGCCAACAAAAGACATAAAGATAAAATTACAATCAGAATATTGTTATTGTATGTACTGTAGCTGTAAAGTAAATATCCAGAATGGATGATTACTGAATAATAACTCAGAATGGCATGTAATCAAATGGGGAAAAGTTTGATAACAGGAGAAGAGGTGAAACAGAGAATTATGTCTTTATTTAACATAAAATGTCACCAGCAGGAAATTAATTTCCCTCATCAAAGAAATATGAACAAGTTTATTGCCAAATATATTCAGCTGGTAGCTAATAAGGTAGCCAGTATAGGAATAGAAATGCTTTACTTATGACCTTGAAAGGCACAGTCTTTTATTTCCTTTACAAGCCTTTTAATTTTGAATTGTGGAGGAAGCGTTTGATACTGCCCAAGAGGAACATGACCTACAAGGTAGGGTTTTTTTGATCTTTTTGTAAAAGGTACTGGGTTATCTTCATTGGTTGATGAAGGTAGGTTAACAAGCCTTTTCTGCTTATGGGATCAGATTTTTCAAGTATTGCTCTAGGAAGATCTTGCCGATGGAAATTTATCCAAATACTACATACTGAAACGGAGGGATCTTTATAACGTTCTTACGTGATGTCTTCCTCATCAACTCTAGAAATCCTTCTCAGAGCCCATCTTATTTCTTAGCCTTTTATAATCAAGCAAATTTGTGATCCTCAAGACAGGAGATTAGGAGCAACATAAGATATTGGGATAGACTGTGGGTATGTGTGGGGTGGGGAGCATGGAGGAAAGGGCAGTTAAGGCTGAAAAGGATTAAAAGGTAACAGAAAAAGGGTTGGTGGGATGTGTAAAAACATGCTCTGCCAATTTCTTAATTTTGCCAAGAGTTCCCTATGTCCAGGGACAGTCTTTATATGTTGCTATCACAGTAGAGGAAACAAGCATCTTTTAATAAGAAATAGAATTTTTAAAAAATCATTTTTTCTCTATCTTGGAGAGATTAATTTGGAAATAGAAGGCAAAAACTGCTGGGATTTTGCGATTGGATGTTAAATGTACCAAGATGCGTTTTCTCCCAGGGCAATGCCCTTAAGCATTGAAAGAATGAACATTTTATTAGTTTTTATTAGTTGGCTTGAGAAGAAACATTGACCACTCTTATGTTTCTAAGACTTTGAACCTGATTTCTTGAGAAGGGTGTGTTACCTCCAGAGCTTTCTTCTGCTCAGTCACATTCAATTGTTCCAACCAGAACTTTGCTTAATTATTAATTGCCTTAGAGAGGGGGCTAAGAGATCTGTTGGTGGTACAATACAACAGCCTATTTTGTGTCAGCATTTGGGGCAACAAACCCAGTGATCTGAAATGCTAGGGAAATGCTAATTTTCTGAGAGTGATGCCTAATTCTACTCTATTCTATTTGGACATCTCTGGAATGATGAGGTTATTGTTTGAAGAAGTGAATTAAAATTCTTAACGGGTCTACACATTATTAATATATTAACTATCTATGCCCTCCTAATAGGAGTGTAGCACCATGGGAGGAGGGGGGCTGACCTTGGAGCACAGAACTTGTACTCACAGCACCTGCTGAGTTTAAATCATCTTTGCTCCTTACTAAGTAGTACAGGTTGCCTTGGAGAAGTCACAGAAACTCTCTAGCCTCAGCTCATTTAGTAAAATGAGGAGATTGGATTGATTGAGCTCAGAGGTGCTTTGTTCCTGGCTCTAGGTCTATTGTTTTTAAGCCTTCTGCATTTCACAGTCTTCTTTTTAGATCTCCAGAGACAGACTAAAAGACTGTGCCTCAGGTGATAAAAATAGATTTTGGAACTGAGAGGGACCTGGGAGGTCATCTAGCCTAACGTCCTCATTTTATAGATGAAGAAACTAAAGCTCAGTGGGGTTGTGACTTACCTAAGGTCATACAAGTAATAAGTGCCAGGATTTGAACTCAAATTTATTTTAAATCGAACAATTTTTTCCCACTGCATTATGAATGGCCGGTATTCTTATTTTTACTTGAAATAAAACTCCATATGTGACAGCAAGGCAGTTGTATTTATTGCATCATAATCCTAATAATACCACTTTCATTTATTGATTGATATGTCTGCTTTGATTTATCATCTGAAGGCTGATCAGAGCATTTGATTCTGAATTCCCTTCTCTACTAAATCCAATCTTCCCCAGAAGCTTCTGCTTTTGCATTTAACTCTACCTTGGTTTGCAATATTTTCCCTGAAATATTTTTCAAACAGATTTGATTTTGTGACATTCCAACTCTAGAAGGTTAAATCCTAATCCCTAGAATACACCCGTAAGCTTAGCTGAGAAAGGTATTAAATATACAATTGCATCATCAGAGCAGAGAGATTGCAATATTGATGACATGGAGGAAAAAATTTGCGGGCAAAAAATAAGAACTATAAGCATCTTATCTCTTGTTCCCACTGTTACTGGGCTTAGGCGGAGTATCATTTGTGTTAGACATTTGAAAAAAAAGACCCAGTGTATTTAAACCAGAAGCTTGGATTTATTTTCTAGACCCTGGTTTGTAGATTTCTATTGCTTGAGCTTTTGCCTTAATCAAGCCTGGCAGTCCATCGTTAGGGGAAGCTGCCAGGTTACCTTTGGTCTGGCACTGAGTCTAGCCATCTGCTGTTGGTTTGGATTTCAAACACAGAGGGAGAGTACAAAGTCTAGCTAACCTGGAGGCAACAGCTGGTGGTGTCACTGGGAAAAAAAAAAATGATTGTGTTTGACATTGTCCTTTGGAAGCAGGCCGGGAGGTGAGCCAAATGCAATTTCTGTTTTATCTGGTGATTTCTACAGATGCCTGCGGGTAAGTTGAGGGTTTTAATGTCTAGTCTCACCCAGAACTTTCAGCTTCATGAATGAAGAGCTTTCCTTTAATGGATCTTATCAACAGAGTGCTCTTGGGGAAGGTCATTGGGTAGATTAGCATCAATCAAAGCTGATATTTCATAGTATGAAATGCCTTGTTGTTTAAGGATATATTGCAGGTATCCTATTAGTTGCAGCATATTCATCATCTAGTCTGAAACTAATAAACTCAATGACAGTGTTTGTCCTCATGTTAATGGGCACCAGGGAATTAAGGAACTAGATTTTATTTTATTCCAAACCAATAAAGTTGTGTTTGAGCATATGGAATTTTATTTTCATTCCAAACTACCTGCATTAAGTTATCTCCTACTCATGCTTTTATAATTGATCAAAAGGTTTTTTTTTTAAATTTTAAGAATTTCATCCCTCACCACCCCCAACTATAATGACATTTATCTAAATGTACTTACTTAACTGGATCTAACTGGAATGCAACAGTTGGGTTGGACTGGGGGAAGGAAGGAGATTTAAGAATATCCATTGAAATTTGTCCTCATTGAGTTCTTAAAGCCTTAGAAAATAGTGACAATTCACGTGATCCAGGTTAGATCCATGTCTTTAAAATCCGGGTTACAATAATTTGCCTTTTACATGCTTTCAGCTCTTCGTTATTCATGTTCACAGAAGTGAGAGGGCTGGGAACAAGGGCACAGGAAAATCCCAAGCTAAGAATCACCCCATAGCAGTGGTGGGGGAGGCAGTAGTCACTTTGGTTCAGCCACTTCTGTTTGCCTCTCACCTTACTACGATCCATTTCAAACCCTAATGGATTTCTTGGTATATGCATTTCTATTCCACTCTGGAAAGTGGTATCAAAGAATCAGTAATTATCTTTATCCTTTTGTTAGCCTCTAGCAAGACTCATGGCAGCTAGATGACTCAGTGGACAGAGGGCTGGGTCTGGGAAGACCTGAGTTCAAATATGGCCTCAGACCCTTACTAGCAGTGTGGCCTTGGACAAGTCACTTAACCTCCGTTTGTCTTAATCTGTTGGAGAAAGAAATGGTAAACCACTCCAGTATCTTTGCCAAGAAAACCTCATGCATCGTATTGGTTTGCTATATCTGTGGAGTCTCGAAGAGTACCACTGAACAACAACCACAACAAGAGACATGCTCTTGGCAAAAACACCTTAGTGTTAGATCCATCTCTATATTTCTTCTGGAGGTTTTTTCTCAGCAGTGTCCTCCCAACTTTTAATACAGCCAGTACACCCAGAAGACCTGTGGTTAATGCTGTTTATTAAGCCAGAGTGAATGAATAAAGCAAAGAAAGGTAAACAATAGTTCTCTCAACCCTAGAGGTCAAGTTTTCAGTCTTTGATGGGGAAGCCCAAGAGGAGAAAGGAGATACTAGATGACCAATTTAGAATCTAGTTCAGGGCTTTCTTCATTGGCTCCAGCAGGAACTATTGTTGCAAAGAAAGGCTAATCTAGTATCTTCTTTCTCCTCTTGGGCTTCCTCATCAAAGAAGTGTTTCCCCAATTCCACATGGCTTCTTAAGTCTTTCCTTCCTTCAGCTTCATGTCTCTTCTAGAGTTGGGATTCTTTTGGAGTTTATCTTTTGAACTCAGTGAATTGTCTTTTTCTTCTTTTTTTTTTCTGGGCAACGAGGGTTAAGTGACTTGCCCAGGGTCACACAGCTAGTAAGTGTCAAGTGTCTGAGGCTGGATTTGAACTCAGGTCCTCCTGAATCCAAGGCTGATGCTTTATGCACTGCGCCACCTAGCCGCCCCCTGAATTGTCTTTTAAAGGTCATTATGAAGCATATTCTATCATCCCTCATTTTATTTCTCCTTTCTCTTTTATATTTATTCAAGGGACTAATTCCCACTTCATATAAAGGAAGCCCCTGGCATAGACTGCATCTTTTACATTTAGTTTAACACCTCATTGTCAATCTCTTTTCAGTCCTGGGCTTTCAACGATCATTCCCTACAATGCCTCAGTCATTAATTTTGAGTTTGCAATGTATATGAGTGTGTTCATATGTATGTGTGTGAACATAGGCATTGCAGGCCTGATCATTACACCATCATATTGATTTATCTTTTGTTCAGTTGACTTGAGTAATTTTTTCCTTAACACCAGTAAGCTGGCCAGCAGGGAAACTAGGATAGGAGGTAGGGGAATCCAGGCCAAAATTTTAAATTCCCTGTCATTAAATCTGTCTGAATATAATGGAGAGAAAAGAGTATATGCCACTTTTAATATACAGAGCCCACTCTACGTATCAAGTGACCTGGAGTCAGGCCTGTCTCTCCTGTTGCTACTGCCAATGATGTTTGCCTGGGTTTCCATATTCACAAAGATGGAATTCTTTCTGGCCCTGCGGCATTTATGTGAGTGCTGATATCATCTTATGTGGTTTGTGGTCTTTGGCAAAAAGACATGTTATAAGTCCAAGGTTTTGCTTGCTTGGTTATTTACAGTGGATATAATAAGATGTGCAGCTAGGTGGCACAGTGGATAGCATTTTGGGCCTGGAATTGGGAAGACTCATCTTCCCGAGTTCAAATCTGACCTCAGACATTTACTAGCTGTGTGACCCTGTGCAAGTCACTTCATCCTTTTTGTCTCATCTGTAAAAAATGAGTTGGAGAAGGAAATGGCAAACCACTCCAGTATCTTTACCAAGAAAACTCCAAATGGGGTCGCAAAGAGTTGGAAAACATTTGTTCATCTGGGTATAGTTTCTCTGCCTCCCTATTTGTTGTAGTGTTTCCTGGTCAGAAGCATGGGTACTGCCTAAGGGAGGAGTTCCTGACTTCTTGATGACTAGCTTCTGAACTTGGGCCACTGGGAAGTCATGTCAAGTCTTATTTCACTGGACCAAATAAGATGTGAGCATGTTTTTTTAAAATTTATTATTTAATTAAATTAATTAATTTATTTTGTGAAGATGGGTTTGATACCTGTAAGGGCAAAAGTAGCCTGGCCAGGGGGCAGCTAGATGGTGCAGTGGATAGAGCACTGGCCTTGGAGTCAGGAGTACCTGAGTTCAAATCCGGCCTCAGACACTTAACACTTACTAGCTGTGTGATCCTGGGCAAGTCACTTAACCCCAACTGCCTCACACACACACACACACACACAAAGTAGCCTGGCCAGGGTGTTGCTTCTTGGCACTTCTTGGTAGCAAGGTCCTAAAGGTCTTCTAGAGGCTTTTTGTTTTGTTTTTGTTTTTGTCTTTTTGAAGGGCAATGAAGGTTAAGTGACTTGCCCAGGGTCACACAGCTAGTAAGTGTCAAGTGTCTGAGGCCAGATTTGAACTCAGGTCCTCTTGAATCCAGGGCCGGTGCTTTATCCACTGCGCCACCTAGCTGCCCCATCTAAAGTCATTTAAATGACCTTAGGACTGTTACTGGATGACTGGGACCCCGAAGAAGTGAGAAGGTTGGCATAGGCAGCACTAGAAGAAAAGAAAAACTAAAACAGAAGGGGCAGCTGGGTGGCACAGTGGATAGAGCACCGGCCCTGGAGTCAGGAGGACCTGAGTTCAAATCTGGCCTCAGACACTTGCCAACTTCCTAGCTGTGCGACCCTGGGCAAGTCATTTAACCCCGATTGCCTCACACCCCCCAAACCCCCGTCCCAAACTTAAACAGAAAAATAGCCCCCCTTCCTCTTCTATTCCTTGCAGCAACAATAATATAACTGCCCCTGATGAAGTGGCAAAATATAGAGGAAAATGCACACCAGACGTTTCAGGTTTTGCCTCTCCCCTTCAGATTGAGCCTCAGATCTTAAAGTGACCTGGTCCATATGGATGATGCCAAATCTTTGTAGTTTGCAGTAGGTCTCCCAATGTAAAGTGATGCATAGGAACAGTCCTGGAACGATTAGGGTCATGGCACAGTTGATGACATTTTAGGAGCAGTCACCAATTCTCATCAGAGATCAAGGTCATCAATACTAGGGCATCTGAGAAATCAGTACCCTCTTGCACAAAGCCTGTCTTGGTGCCAGGGTCAATACTGAGAATTGCCACTATGGAAATTTATTTTGATTTGGGGACCCTACCTTTAGGCTGAGATTAGAAAGCCTTAGACCCTCAGGGTCTCTTCTGTGTGGGAGGTGCTGGTGCCCCTCCTCCTCTGCTTCAGCTGAGCCAAAAAGCCCCGTGGGCTGTACAAGATGCCAGGTCAGACAGCTGGGGGAGGGGGCCCCAGCTCCCTCCACCCTGAGAGAATCTACCCCAGAGATCCTGGGCTCGTCCAGGCCGGGCTCTGGCATAGCTCATGCCGAGGTCCCAGGTGCACAGCATGGGGCATGGGCCCGAGCCGCAGCCCTGGGTGGCGGATTAGCTTGGTGTATATGGGGGTGAAAAAAGCCCTGAGATCTGAGTGGAGAAAAGTAAAATATATATAGACCTGGGAGTTAGACTCAGATTAAGAGAGCAGAAAGGCTGGAGCACTAAGAGATGGGGGAAGGAGAAAAAAGCTAAGAGCAAGAAGGGACAGAGGCCAGAGGACTAGAAGAGAGGCTGGCAGACAAGAACAGAGAGGAGACTGACAAGATTAGAAGAACAGAGAGGAGACTGACAAGATTAGAAGAACAGAGAGGAGGCTGACAAGATTAAGAGAAGAAGGACGCAGGGGAAGGCTAAAGGATTAGGAGCAAGGGAGAGGCCGGAAGGTTAAGAGGTTGGAGAGGAATGGACAGAAAGGGGCTACGAGGAGGGAACGGAGACTAGAGATGCTGGAAGGCGGCCAGAAGATTAAGAGGAAAGTTAGAAAGGCCCAGCAGGTGGAAAGAGACGCCTGGAACGCAGTCCGGTCGTACATTTTATTTCCCTGTATTCATAATTTTAAATTGTATCTCAGCTCCCAGCCAGAACCTCTCCTTCATTGGGAGCCTCATGGAGAAGGATACCAAAGCTTTGCTTTCATCAAGGCCTCTTCTTAGGGAGTGATCCCCTTCTTTTTCTGCAGGACAGTTTTATCTCCTTTCTGTCACCAGAAAGTCCACTACTTCCCAATAGTGCCACCTCTTGGGCTTTTAATTCCTTCCTGGGAAAGAGTTGTCTAGTTACCACTGGTTACTTCATTGTCACCAATGTAGAAGACTTCATCACTTCTAGATTACATTAAGCAAAAGGCTATTCTGGGCCCGTCTTTGCTGTTGCTCATGCCAGTGTCTCTTCCTCTAGAGTCTGTGCTGCTGTTCTTTCTGCTGCCTAGCATCGCCAGGGCCAGAACGCTGCCGTCTTTCAGCACCTAAGTGCTGCTCTCTGGTGCAGGAGCTCTAGCAATGTCCTCCAGTGCCAGGTTAGGCGCTATTGTAGATGCTGCCACTTTGGGGACTTGAGTATTATCCTTCTCTTAATCCCCATGCTTGGGCTCAGTGCCTACTCTCCTGTTGGCAGATAATACTGTTCTGATCGAACCCAACCTTAAGACTCTGCAGCTATCATTACTGAATTTCCTCTTACTAGATAGATTATGCCCATCATTCAAGCCTATTGAGATATTTTTTTGGATTCTAACACTGTCATCCACCATGTTAAATATCTCTCTCAATTTCGTGTACTCTGCAAATTTAAGTATGTCATCTATGCCTTTACCCAAATTGTTGATAAACATTTTTTCTTTTCTTTCTTTCTTTTTTTTTTTTTGGTGAGGCAATTGGGGTTAAGTGACTTGCCTAGGGTCACACAGCTAGTAAGTGTTAAGTGTCTGAGGCTGGATTTGAACTCAGGTCTTCCTGAATCTAGGGCTAGTGCTCTATCCACTGTGCCACTTAGCTGCCCCGTGCCACCTACCTGCCCTGATAAACATTTTTAAGAAGCATAGATTCCCTAGGACATTCTATTAGTAACCCCTTCCAAGTTAACATATAACCATTTATGATTACTCTTTGGGTCTGTCCATTTACATGGTCCTAAATCTTCCTGGCTATTTTATTGCTTTACCCACATTTCTCCATCATGTCTCAAAGGATACCACAACTGATTTTGTTAAATTCTTTGTGGGAATGTCAATAAACTACACAACATTTCTCCAATCTACCAGTCTAGTAACCTTTTACGAAAAGGATAATCAGTCTGTTGTGACCTGTTTGTGATGAAGTGATCCTGGTTCTTTGTAATAGCTTTGTTTCTTAGATATTAACTATATTTCCTCTGATAATATATTCTAGAATTTTTTAGGATCTGAAATCAAGCTTACTTGCCTATACTTTGTATACTACTTTCTTACCCTTTTTGAAAAGAATCATATTTCTATTTCTCCAGTTCCATGACACCTCTTTCATTCACCACAAGCTTTCAAGTATCAATGATGGTCACTCAGCAATCATGGCTGTCAATTCTTGATTTTATTTTAATTAATCAATCAATCAATTAATTTATTTTTTCAGGACAATGAGGCTTAAGTGACTTGCCCAGGGTCACACAGCTAGTAAGTGTCAAGTGTCTGAGGCCAGATTTGAACTCAGGTCCTTCTGAATCCAGGGCCAGTGCTTTATCCACCGTGCTACCTAGCTGCTCCCATGTCTGTCAATTCTGATAGAATGTATACACATTGAGGGCAAGGACTGCTTCATTTTGGTCTTTGTCCTCCAAATACCTGGCACGATAAGTGCCGAATAAATGTTCACTAATTGAGGGATTGTTTTTTTCAATACCCTAAGGTGTAGCTGGTATAGATCTGGTAACTTGAACTCATCAAGGGTGGATAGCTAGGCGATCAATCACTTATTAACTCTGCTTAGATTGGGTATTGACTGTATATTACCATTTTTTCCCCTGTCTTTTCCAATGCAAAGGTAATTTTCCACAGCAGAGAAAACAAACAAAATAAGGAATTGGGTAGTTTTGCCCTATCACCAGGATCCATGGTCATAATTCCATCTACACTAAAAACTGCAGTGTTCTAAGCCCTTCTTTGTTCTTCCTCTTTCTTATAATAAAGCTAAAACACTCATTATATTTGTCCAAGATAATCTTTCCTCCAAATTCCTGACCTGCATTTCCAGCTGTCTGCTACACTGGCACCTCTAACTCAAGAAGTCCCAGACTGAATTATTATCTTCTCAAAATCTGTCCTGCCTTTGGCATTCTAATTTCTCTCTAGAGCATCTCTCTAGAGCATCTTTGAAGTCATCTTTGACTCTTCTGGTTCTTTTACCCGTACACCAATCACTTACCAAGTCCTGCTGATTGCCTCTCCATGATATGTCAGATGTGTGGCTGTATCACTCTCACGTCCCCTGATATAGCTTAGACCCTCATCTTTCATCTGGACTATTCTAATATTCTCTAGTTTCTATTTTCTCCAAACCATCCCACAAACAGCCAAGAAAATAATATTTCTAATGTATTTGCCACTGCTCCCATGATTCCCTGTTGCCTTAACAGCAAGTAGAAACTCTGACCCGACACTTAAGTCTTTCCAAAACCTGAACTCTGACCTACTTTTTCTGATTCATTTCACTCTATTACCTTTCATACCCTCCATGTTCTTGTCAAATCGTACTGTTTCCTGCCATCCAAACATATGCTGCTATCTCCCAACTTCAGCATTCACACAGGGCATTCCCACATGTTTAGAATACATTCCTGCCACATCTCTGCCTACTGAAATCCTTTTTTTTCCAAGACATCCAGATGTCACTTCCTCCCCAAAGCCTTTTTCTGATTCCCCTAAGCTAAAATTTAAATTGATTTCTCCTTCTTTAAATTGTTTAAGCCCTTTGCCCACGTCTCTAATTTGTCCTTATTCAATCTTACTTTGTGTTATATTTATTTGTTCAGATGTTTTATTCCCTCTCCCCCACTACTTCTATTAAATTGTAAGCTCCTTAAAAGACATTTGTTTCTCATCTTAGAGTGGCATTGAGTATTCATTTGAAGTCGGGAAGATCAGGGTGCAAATCCTAACTTACTTAACTGTGCAGACTTGGACTTGTCACTTAACCTTTCTGATACTCAGTTTCCTCAAGTGTAAACTGGGAATAAGAACTATATCTACCTTCCAGTGTTGTTGGGAAGATCAGATGAGATAATGTATGCAGAGCATTTTCCAGACCTTCAAAAGCTACATAAATATGAATTTTATCCTTATTATATCCATCATCTACCATCGTGCTTTGCATAAAGTAGAAGCTCAATAAATAAATGTGGTGAAGAGGAAAGACTTGGAATCAGAAGTCCTGAGTTTGAGTCTTGGTTCTGCCACTTATTACTTGTATAACTTCAGGTGGGATGTCTATCTTCTTTTGGGTCTCAGTTTCCTCAGTTGTAAGGTGAAGGGGTTGAAATAGATGACCTTTGAGGTCCTTTCAAGCTCTGGAACTCTGGTGCCATGATCTTATGATCTAATTTGAATTGGAAGATAATTATTCTTTTGCCATTTATTGAGCCAGCTTTTCCTCATGCCTCAATTACTTCATCAGTTTTAGTAGGACCCTATTGGAAACTGTGTTAGTGCTTTCTGAAGTCATTGCTTCAGGATATAGTCCTAAGTTGCACCCTAGTGGCAGTGGAAATATATGACTATATTGGCTGTTAGTGGTTCCGGAATAGGAAATTCTATTAAGCCAAATTACTTTAAGCATAAGGTGTTTTACTGCTAATAGTGATTTGGTTAAGCTTGTAGGATTAAGTACAATGAAATAACATCATAAATAGTGTCCTCATGGTGGAGAAAAGTTACCGTGGCCACCCAATTTACAGAAGGGGTATGGCAATATCTCTGGGAGGGGATGGCTCATTGAACATTAACAATGTATGGGTGCCCCTTTCCCCCGCCCCCCAACAGAGACTCAAACTCCCATTTACTTTAGAGGAGTCATGGACTTTTAAAATGTCTTTTTCATGGAATTACAAGTACGAGCTGAATCTTCAGGAGCAGAGTACTTTGTATTTATCCCCATAATCCCCAAGTATCAGCAAGGTATTGAGTCTTTTAATTAAGTTAGCTTAATTACATTCTTTATTATAAGGCTAGGTAAAGTAATATCTTGTATAATCAGTCCTCTGTCATCTAAAACAAAGTTCAGCTCAAATGCTACTTCCTACATGAAGCTTTTTCTAATTCCTCCAGCTACTAGGGTTCCCCCATCCCCTTATTCCAAAGCAATGACCTTATTTCATTTTGTATATGTTTTGTATGTGAGAAAGCATGACACAGTAGACCTCAGAGTCAGGAGATCTGGCTCCAAGCCCTTTCTCCAACATGCATTGACTGTTGGCCCTGAGTAAGTGCTTTTACCTTGAGGTCATCTAGGCAACTCTCTAACAGAAGGAATCAAGAAGACCTGGGTTTCAACCCTTCTTAAGATACCAGCTGTACAACCTTCAGCAAGTCCTTTAAATCTCTCATGTATTAAACAAGAACTTGAACTCACCCTGAACGCTAGATCTCTTCTCACCCTAAATCTGTGATCTCAAGGTAAAGAGGAGGTACTTATCTTTATAAGTGGAGGGGCATTCTTCACTGGGGATTCCCTAATTCCAATGAAATCATAGGATGAGTCTCTTATTTCCTAAATACTTATGTGTACTCATGTTGTCTCCCCATAAGGCAGGGTATATGTTATTGTTTTTGTATCCCCAGTGCCTAACAGTGCCCACCACATAGTAGGTACTTAATAAATGCTTGTTGATTTATTTATCAAGTGAGGAATAACAAGGATAATCCAAAACACATTACAACCAAAATATTGTATGATGACTTTATAATATATTATGTAGACCTATTAGTTTCTAAAATTGCTTTGTGTTGGGTTTGCTATCCAATAAGACTGTGTGACCCTAGGCGAGTCACATAATCTTTAGGGCCCTTAGGCCCTGGGAATACCAAGACAAAAAGGAAACAATCCTTGCACTTTAAAACTTTTTGTTTTACTGTATTAAAATACACACACACACATATCCTCCCCCTTCCCCCACCATGGTTTCTAGAACGAAAGAATTGATAGTCCTATAGCCCCTGGCCCTATAAGACAACACTTGGACTATTTTGTTTGATGTTGAGCAGGAGAGGGCACCAAGGTTGGTGAAGGATCTTGGAATCATTCCCTATGAAGATCAATTAAAAGAACTGGGGAAAATTAGCTTGAAGAAGGAGATGCAGGAAGGATGTGATACTTACCTTCAAGTATTTGAAGGATTGTCATATGGCAGAGGGACTGGGCTTGTTCTGCTGCTCCCCAGAGCAGACTTTCTGCACCCAGCTTTGAGAAGCTCCTCCACCAGCCATTTACCCAACTATACAGCATTCTTTCTGTCTTAGAATTTTAAGATTCTCCTGGAGAGAAAGCATCCAACAGAAAGCTTTCATTTCACATCTTCCTTATAAGTAACTGACGTGGTATAACTTGAAATCAAAATTGAACCTGCCATTGAATTCGTTTTCTTATCAAAGTTAGGGAGTAGGACATGATTACACACCCATGTCTTCGTAGGAGAAATGAAAAGAGCTCTGACAGTCATTTCTAGTAATAAAAGTGAGCTGCTATTGAAAAAACTATCCAAGTCAATGAAATAATTATTGAGCTCTTATTTGGGAAATCTGCTTGGTGGTGTTATTCCTCTGAGAGTATTCACCTGAGAAGGAAATGCTTGGATAATATGAGAAAAATTCCAACTACCTTATTTTTAAGAGATGCTTCATTCTTTTATATGATGATAGACAGTTTATTTCTAAATAATAACCCAGGGACAAGTTTCCCATTCATCATTCCCCCTTCAGCATCATTATTTTCACTCAAAGTGTCATTTATTATAAAATGGTTAAGATTGCAATAGCTATGGTATATGTCATCTACTTTGTCAGAGATGTCTGTTTTTCCTACTTGTAGATTACTCTGAAGGAGCCATTGTGTTGTGGTAGACAAAGCACTGAAGTCAGGGTCAAGGGACCTACTCTGCCACTTACTATTTATGGGATTTTGAGCAAGTCACCTCATCTTGTTGGGTTTCAGTCTCCTTATCTGTAAAATAAAGGGGTTGAATGAACTAGGTGCCTTTGAATTCCTCTTTTAGCTCTTCATCTACAATCTTATTTCTGTTTTTTTTTTGTGGGAAGATGTGATTTTTTTCTAAAAATTGTGGGAGGTTTGTGTGAACCAGTTGGTAATTCAGTTGAATAAATGAATGGGTGAATAAATGGGACTACTGTAGCTGAACAGAACCAACAGTGCCTATATTAATCCTGAATCTGTTCTCCTTGGTATCTTTTTGCTTTAAAAGACCAAGCTTTTTCATTCCTATTAATCCATATTATTAGTGCTTAATTCTGGTAAAAATGCAGCGCTGCCAGTTTTCATTCATTTTAATGTAATTTCTGCTTCTTGCTGGATAATAACATTGATTTTGTTTCAAGAAGATTAGAAATTTTCCAAAATGATGATGAGAATTGTAGATAGATTCTCATGTTTTTTGCCTCCTTTGTCTATTATGGTCCTTTCCTGAATTTTATACCTAAATTAGTCTTTTAAGTGTTTTTTTTTTCTCAGAAATAAGTGCTATTAAATAAAATGGGTAACTTTAGTGAAACCAGGCAGATCAAGTAACAATAAAATAAAATGTGGAATAATTATCAAAAGAATAAAGCCAGCTTTTCAACATCAATTGCAACAAATAATCAGGGAGAAAAATGTGTCTCCTTAACCCCCTGCGATCTGGCATCTGTTACCATCATTTCACTAAAGGTGTTCTCTCAAAGGTTACTGATGACCTCTTCATCGCTAAATCTCCTAGCATTTTTTCCCTATTAGACTCCTCTGCTGTATTTAATGTTATTGATCATCTTGAAATTCTCCTCTCTTTTGGCTTTAGTGACATGGTGACATCTGGTTCTTTTACATCTCTGACTTCTTCCTTTTTTCTTTTGCCTCTTCTCATTTCCTAACTATAATGCTTTCCTAGGGCTCAGTTCTTGGCCCTCTATTTTTTAAATGTACTTTCTCTCTTGGTGAGTTCATTTGTTATTATGGTTTCAATTATTTCCTCTATGCAAATGACTTCCACAACTACGTTTTCACTCTTTTCCCCCCTTAGGATTTAGGCCCAAATCTCCAATGATTTACTGGACATGTCTTCCCATTATTTCAAACTAAACACGTCCAAAACTGAATGAATATACCACACCCCAGAATAAGCTCCCCTTGCTTAGATTACTCCTTCTGTCTCTAGCACCAACAGAATCTTACAACTGAAGAATTGGAGGCCATTTAACTCAACTCTTACCAAAATCATGAGTTCTAACAACAACATCCATGACAAGTGGTGATACAGCCTCCATTTGAAGAACTACCATGACAAAGAAACTCATTACCCCATGAGATAATCTATTCCATTAATGGATGGTCCTAATTCTTAAGTTTCTTCAGTTCATGGTTAAATAGCATAGTTACCAATCCTCTTTGTGCTTTTCTGAATGTGCTACATCTCATCATATTTCTTCTAAAACGTGACATCTGGAATTGAACACAATACTCCAGATATGATCTGAATGTAGATGTGGTGGTGGTGGTGAAAGAGTGGTCATATTAACTTTTTTGGTTGGCATACCACATTGTTCACTCACAATCTGGCTCCAGTCTACTTTTCCGGGATTACTACATATTATTTTCTCGTCATACATGCTACATTTTAACCAAATTGTTTTGCTTGCCACTATTCTGTAACTTTTGTCTTAGAGAATTGCTCAGGGACACTGAGAAATATATTATGTTGATCATAACATAATATAATTATAATATAATATTCATAATATAATCCACAATTTATATATATATCAGACATATATAATACACATAGCAATTATACACACATATATAATATAATACAAAACAATTACAATTCATTTATAAATAAAACCACCGGTCCTCCATCTGTTAAATTTCATCTTGGCATCTTCAATTTACTCTTTCAGCCTGTCAAATCCTTTTGGATTCTAATGATACCATCCAGTTTATTAGCTATCCTTCTTAGCTTCATACCATCAAATTTGATAAGATCTTAATCTATGGAATAATCTAAGTGATTTATTCAAAGAAAAACAATCATAACAGGACCAATGGTGGAACCCTGTGGCACTTCCTAGAGATGTTCTGCCAAGTCAGCTTTGATATATTGATGAATAAATGAAGGAAGAAAACACATTTATTAAATTCTTCCTATGTGATAAGTACTGTTCTGTGGATATAAATAAAACAAGCTAGAAAGTTCCTGTTCTGAAGGACCTCACACTTTAATTGTGAGAGACAACACATAAGAGACACGCTTTTATTTATTTATTTTTAATTTTTTAAATTAAAAATTTTTAAGAGACATACTTTGAAATTTAATCTGCATAATGGACATTTTTCTCCATCATTTTTTAAAAGTCTGAACAATCAAGAATACAATAATTCAAGCCTTGCTTTGTAGCATTTTCTGATTTCTTATGTGTAAATGCTCACGCTAGAAATTAAAAAATTGGCTTTTATGAGCAGGTTTGGCTGACCCCTGGACATAGGGCAGATGGAAGGACCCAGAAGCCTTAACGATGCAATGGTGCTGTAAATGGCCAGACCCAGGGGTCCTTATGTTACATAAGTTGTTAAGGTGACAGTGTTTATTCAACCAGTTCTAAATCCATCTAATGTACTATCATCTAGCCGATATCTCTTCAACTTGTCCACAAGGACATTGTGGGAGATTTTTGTCAAATGTTTTCCTAATGACCAGATACATTATGTTTATGACATTCTTCTGCTCTGCTAGACAAGTAACCCTTTAAAAAAAGGAAATGAAGTTAGTCTTGCATGAATTGCTCTTAATGAATCCATGTTGGCTCATAGTGATTACCTTCTCCCTGCCTAAGTGCTCCCAAACTGCCTCTTTAATAATCCACTGTAGAATTTTTTTTTGAAACCAGAAACTGACCTTAAGTTTCAGTCACCTTCTTCTCCTTTTTAAATATTGGGAAAATATTTGCCTATCTCCAGTTTTATTGGATCCCTCTCTCTCTCTCTTTCTTATTTTTCTTTTTAAAGACGTGATTCTTTAGAAATCTCTGACAGTAGTTAAGAAAGTTCTTTGAGTGTTTTGGGATGTAATTTATCTAATTCTGGTGACTTGAATTTATGAAGGGCAGTTTGTTTTTTTTACTACTATTTTCTTTGTGTGTGTGTGTGTGTGTGTGTGTTTTTAAAGTGAGGCAATTGGGGTTAAGTGACTTGCCCAGGGTCACACAGCTAGGAAGTGTTAAGTGTCTGAGGCCGGATTTGAACTCAGGTACTCCTGACTCCTGGCCGGTGCTCTATCCACTGTGCCACCTAGCTGCCCCTTTACTACTATTTTCTGGCTTATTTTGGATTTCACTTTGTTGTTAATTAATTTTGGTTTATTCTTCTGCTCTCCAAAGATTATTCCATTTGGCAGAGAGAACAAAAATATCATAGTATAACAGTGCTTTGTATATAATAAACATTTAATACATGCAATACAATCAATCATTCATTATAACAGTTTTTCCTTTTCTCTACAATCCATTATCGTATTCTCATGCACTATAAATGGGTTCCTATTCCTTCCTTTATATTCCACTTAACATTTCACATGGATTATTTATGCCTGCTCTGTGGTAGAGCATTTCAAGCTCACATTGGTCTGATTGGTCACAGTCGGACACATTGTACCTTGATGCTAACATAGTGATGTCATTCTGGCCATCTTTTTGTTGTTTGTTTTTTGCAGGGCAATGAGGGTTAAGTGACTTGCCCAGGGTCAAACAGCTAGTAAGTGTCAAATGTCTGAGGCCGGATTTGAACTCAGATCTTTTTGAAACCAGGGCTGGTGCTCTGTCCACTCCACCACCTAGCTGCCCCCCATTTTGGCCCTCTTTGAGAATGAAGGACAGGAGCCAACCAACCAACATTTCAATATAATTTCAAAAGGGCCTCTTTTCATTTCATTTTTGCAGATCTAAATTTCTCTTGGACTTAGCCTAGTTCTGAACTCTGAATTCTGCTCTCCTGAAGCATAAGAAAAACATACAATTGTCATCAATGTTCCCTTCTTTGTCTATAACACATTCTAAGTTGCTAAGGTCACTTCCTCTCAAGATTCCCATTATTTGTACTTCATTGAACTGTTCTCCCTGATGATTCAGAATCACATGTAGAGTAGAAGTATCCCAATTTGCTTTCTCTGTCTTCTGAAAAATTAACTTATTAGCAAGGCTAGCCAAGAATGTATCAGTTATTTGGATTTTATCAAAGAGAGTCGTTCAGCAGGGGTCTGGATACTTGCGATCCTCCACCCCAACTACTTCATTTCTCGCTTTGTTAAGGGGGGCTAAAATTCTAGCTTGTCTGTCTAAAATCTAATGAGTGGTCGCCAATAAATTATGAGCTTTATCAAGAGTTAGACTTTTAAGCATTTATTAAGGAGAATAAGAATTTGGTAAAGAGAAAGAGAAAGGCCTAGATTCCTCTATCTATTTTTTTTGGTTTGTTTTTGTTTTTTGCAGGGCAATGGGGGTTAAGTGACTTGCTCAGGGTCACACAGCTAGTAAGTGTTAAGTGTCTGAGATCAGATTTGAACTCAGGTCCTCCTGAATCCAAGGCTGGTGCTTTATCCACTGTGCCATCTAGCTGCCCTGATTCCTCTATTAAAGGAAGAGAGCATTCCTAGCTTCTCTCTCCACCAGAGTCCACAGGAAAGAGAGCGAGTCAGAGCACCAGGCTCCCCCTTCTTCCTCCCACAAGCAAATGTCACTTCCTGAGGCCAAAGAAAAGACACATGTTCTTACCCTCAGAGACCTTCACCTCATGGAGGAGCTTTTCTACAGTAAGTCTCCAGCAGGTGGCGTCATTCTAATTGTTACAGCTTCTAGTTTTACAATCTATGAGGAGTTTATCATTCAATTTCTCCAGCTGGCCTGGTCGCTTGTGGTTTGCTCCTATCACAATATCAGCTCTGCTTCTCCTTTCTTTGGTCTTCACACAAATGATTTGCAATATGTGGTCACCCTGGGATCTCTGTGTGCTCTCTGTACTACCTCAGACTACCTTGGATTACATTTAGTTATGTGCTTTATATATACCTCTCCAGGAGAATGTAAGCTACTTGAGGGCAAACACTTTTTTTTTTTTATCCTCAGTATGTGGACACAAGGCCTTGTAAATAAACACTTGATCAATGTTTGTTGAGTCAAAATTGAATGGAAAGTTCTTCCCTTCAGGAGCATGGACTTTCACACTGGTGATTCCTGCCTCTACCCCCAAAAAGGACTGTGATTTTCACACTGTCTTTAAAATAAAGCACAAAATTCACTGTGTCTGTTCTTTCATTGGCCTGTGAAATGTTATAGGTTGCACTTATTTTTGGTCTCAGTGCTACATATCCATTAAGCTTCTGAATGAGTCAATCAATAAGGATTTATTAAGTGTCTCCTACATGCCAGGCTGGGGAAGGAAATCATCTTTACTCATTTCATCCTACTCCCTGTAGTACAAGACTAAGTGAAAATAATATTCTACCTATGGCACTTACTTAGTTCTTCACAGTTAGAGTGTCTCATGCAAACCCAGTCAAAAAGGAATAGCAAAGGGGGCAGCTAGGTGGCACAGTGGATTAAGCACTGGCCCTGGATTTAGGAGGACCTGAGTTCAAATCCAGTCTCAGACACTTGACACTTACTAGCTGTGTGATCCTGGGCAAGTCACTTAACCCTCATTGCCCTGCAAAAAACAAACAAACAAAGAAACAAAGGAATAGCAAGGAGCCCAAGTAAATGCTTGCTCTTTTTTGGGGGAGATGCTGGGAAAAAATACATGATAATCTTTATTAGAAATGGCTGCCAGGTATTTTACTGGGTGACTCTATCTCTTTTTGTTAGTGCTAGGTCTGTGCATTTTAATTTTCATCTTTTTTAACAGTTTGCCTACAGAAACATAGATACAATGTTATACATGAGGAAAAAAAGAGTCCCCCCCTCCCTCCCCACACTTGAAGAACCCTTTTAGGCCATATTGCTAATATTGTCTAATAGAAAACATATTTGCGATGGCCTATGGAGCCTGGAATAGAGAAGACCCAGGGAGGACCTGAGAGCTGTCTTTGATTATTCGATGACTACCATTTGGATCAGAGATTGGACTTGTTCTGTCTGGGCTCAGGGTAGAATTATTTTCAATATAGAAGTGGCAGATAGGGGAAATTGAGATTTGATGTCAGGGCAAAAAAATTGCTGACCATTAGAGGTATCCAAAGGTAGATTGTGCTGCCTTCGAAGTTTGCGGATTTCCCTTCATTGGAGGTCTGTGCTGAGGCTGGGTTACTTCTTATTGGATAGCCATTATAGCGGAGATTTCTTTCTGAGCATAGGGTGGATAAGACCACTTCCAACTCTGAGATTCTTTTATGGTATTGTTTCTGATGTAACATTGTACCCTGGCTCCTTATATCTAACATATTCCAGCCACGAATTATAGCCCACCAAGTTTCACTGATATGTTGGACTTTTTCACAATTCTTGGAGTCATTTACCATCTCTTTCTCTTCTTTATTTTCTATATCAGGTCATTCACTACAAACTGCCAAGTTTTCAATTGTTCACCTAGTAAACATTTATTCAGTACTTAGCTATACCCAGAATTGTGCTGATTGCCTACATTCTTTGTTCTCTTGGTCTTTCTGCTTAAAGCTTTTTGCAAGATATTTGCCTCCTTGAGGGCAGGGCTTTATATAAAACATCATAAACTTCTTGAAGCCAGAAACTATCTACTTGGTGAACAAGATTAGGAAGCCCTGTAGGGTTAATGAGGTCAAAGTGTTTTAGGTAATTGCCTAGAGCACAGAGGGATAACTGACTTGCCCAGGGCCACACTGCCTAGTAGGTGTCAGAAGTGGCAGGCCTTCCTGACTGTGAGACTATCCCTCCACTAGGCCACACTGCCTCCCCCAGTCCTCTCTCCCCCTTTTTATTCATCTATATAAACAATACATATCATAATTCCTTGACTTTCCTCACTCCCAGAACTGAACACAACATTTCCAATGTGGTCCAACTAGTGAAGAGGACAATGGCACCATTGGCTTCCCACAGTCAGATATTGTTGTTCTAGGGCCAATGACATCATGGGGTGATGTCTTGACTTGTGTGTGAATTAGATTTAAGTGATGCAGAATCGGACCAAGCTATCAGCCTCACTCTGTCTTCCAGTCATCAAAATCCAGTGGCAAGACAAGTCAAGATGACTGACTGGTGATGACGCAGGATGTGGTAGATGATCTTGGTATCTTAGATGTCTGACCAAGCGCTAAATCCTCCACAGTGTCTGTCTCAGCAGTCTTCATAACCATTGGAACAAATTGTTCTCAACCGTTCATTCTGTTGAAGGGAAGTCTTCAGTCAGTACACAATGCTTCTAGTAATCTTGCTTTTTACTTACTTCATATATATTTCTAGTTTACATATCCATGTCAATTCTACTTCCCCTGAGTAGAATTTAAGCTCATTGAAGGCAAGATTTTTTTTGGAGGGGGGGGGGATAAGCACCTAGCCCATTGTCTTGTAATGTGATGGGCACCTTGTTGTTTGTCCATTCTCCAAGAGGACCATGACATCAGGGTGATGTCATGACTTGTGCTGACTCAAACTTGTCAGGGAGGGTTGTGCAAGGTTACCAACCTCACTCTCTCTGCTGAAGCCATCTGGGTCTAGTGGTTATATATCTCTATCTCTATCTCTATCTCTATCTCTATCTCTATCATCTCTATCTCTATCTCTATCTCTATCTCTATCTCTATCTCTATCTCTATCTCTATCTCTATCTCTATCTCTATCTCTATCTCTATCTCTATCTCTATCTCAGTATGTCTGCATGTTTAAGGCAATTGGGGTTAAATGATTTGCCCAGGGTCACACAGCTGGTAAGTTTCTGGGGTGAGATGGAACTCAGGTCCTACCAACTTCAGAGTTGGTGCTCTATCCACTGCACCACCTCTCTGCCCCTTAGGCACATACCCAATATTTATTGAATTGAATTGACTGGATCTGAGAGATGCTTCAGCCACACATGAATCTTGACTGTATGCATTTTTACTTATAGGGCTCTCAATGCATTTTTCCTGGTCCTGTATCCCTCCCTCCATGGATGGGGTTGTAACATGTGGAAGAATATACTCTTGTATGTATGAGGGGATTTTTCTTGTTCCTTATTTTATTATGTGGTTTAATGAATGCTTCACAATAATGTGTTCTTTGGCTGGCTGGGAAATGAATGAGAGAAAAAGCATTTTTAAGCACCTACTCTGTGCAGAGCACTATGCTGAAGCCTAAGGAGACAAATAGAAAAATACGACAGCTTCTGCTCTGAAGAAGAACCACGGCAGAGGGCTGTAACTATGAGGAAATCATGCATTTGAGGCAAATTCAATCAAGACAGGGCAGGACTTGGTATTATCAACATAAAGGGCAGTGGAACTGGAGGGTACAGACATGTCTGGAAAGGCCCATCACCTAAAGTATATGACCTGCAATCCTGCTCGGGGGTGAGGAAAAAAGTAGTTCCTGTAGGAATGATGTCTGAGGATGGTAGCACGGGAGAGATTTAACTATGTGGCTTATCAAGGACCATGAGGCAGCAGGTCAATACAGGTACAGTCTTTTCCCCCAGCTCTTGATCTTTATCAGTGTTAGCACCCTAGGGTAAAGCCCCAGTTGCTCCATGCTAGTTAAAGCTCTGCTTTAATTAAATGTAATTAAAAAACAACAACAAGAAACCTTTTGAGCAGGGTAGTAACAGTGACAACACTGGCAATTATGTGCAGGATAACAGAGATCTTGTAAGAAATTGCTTAGGAACTTGGTGATTGATCATTGGACAGCCTTGTCCAGTGGATCAATACCTTGGGTGAAAACAAGGTAATTCTGGGCAGCTAGATGGTGCAGTGGATAAAGCACTGCCCTTGGATTCAGGAGGACCTGAGTTCAAATCCAGCCTCAGACACTTGCCACTTACTAGCTGTGTGACCTTGGGCAAGTCACTTAACCCTCATTGCCCCACAAAAAAAAAGAAAACAAGGTAGTTCTGTCAAGGATCAAGCAACTGATATAGGAAGGATATTGCAAAGGATATAGCAACTGAATGAGCAGGTGTTGCATATAGTTCTTTTGGGTATGTTCAGAAAGTAGTCACTACTATGGGTGGGGATGGGGGGAGGGAGAGAGATAGAGACAGAAAGAGACAGAGAAAAACAGAGAGAGAGAGAGAGAGAGAGAGGGGGGGGGGAGAGGGAGAGTCTTTGTTCTATTGGTATTTCTGTATAAAGCTTTTCACAAAATATTTACCTCCTGGGATGAAGGTGGAAGATTAGAGTCATGTATGGAAATGGGGTTGCTATTGCAGTCATCTAATTGATGGTGGGTCCCTAGATGGGGTGGGGGTCATAGTAAATCAGGTAACAGTGATACTTAAGAATTTGAGGAAATGAAAAGTAGAGCCTCCTGAAAAGATCGGAAAACCCATGCTTTCAGAATAGCCAACAAAGGTATAATATACAACATTGAAGTGTTGGGATCCCAGTGTCTAAAGTATAGTTGGCCTTAGATTCAATTACATAAATCTGATGAAAAAGTGCAACTCATCAGTATGAGTCCTGACAGATTCTTTTCTCCCTTGATGATGTTGTTGGCTTTTAGTTATTTCATACCATCAGGATATGAGTATCAATTCATTATTCAACAAACATTTATTAACTGTATAGGCAATGGGCATACCATGACAAAAAAAGAATCGGTTCCAGCCCTTAAAGAAAGACAATATTCACTGTTTCTCTAGTATTGTAGATAAAAAATGGCACACCCCTTCAATTAGTAAAGGAAAAAAAATGAACAAATGCTTTGTATATCTCTCTTCTGTGTATATAAATTTGTCCTTGCTCACAGAAAGCTTGCTTCTATATCTCAGAGAAATTGTATTGAAATCTTTTTTTTTAATCCTCCTGCACAATCTGATTTTGCAGACTAACACCAAAGTAACTCACAGGATCTCAATTACAAATCAGCACAGTGCCAGCCATCCACACCAACTGCTACCAGCTGGGCAGCAAAGGCAGCCTAAGTGAAGCAGCACATTGTTATAGGCAAAAACCACTGGGTTTGCTTGTCCTATGGGCTGCCAAAAAGCCAAGCCATGTTCTTGATTCAGGCTCTTCTTTAAGACAATAGAAGCAAGAGATCACCTATGTGGAGTCATGAGGAGATGTTCGTCCCATGCCACTTTCTCTCCCGGCATTTGCTCCGCTGGTCTAGACGGAAGAAATCACAGTGTGGGTAGCCAGTCAACACTGCGTTTTCAGCAGCCTCCCATGGAATGGATCTGTCAAGAGCCCCTCAAGCTGGCTCGATGCCTCCCTTCCTTTTTGTGCCATTTTTATGATTTTTGGAAACGCAAGTCACACAAAGGGAGATTAAAAAGCACAGATGCTTTTGTACAAGCAGGTAAAAATCATCCTGTGTTTTTTCTATCAGTCAGAATAAAGGCTAACTTTGTGGAGAGATGATAGAGCATCTATTAAGCGCATACTGTAAGCCAGCTACCTTCCTAAGCACGGGAGATACGAATACAAACAAGCTAGATAGTACTTGTCCTCTAGAAGCTTACATTCTAATTGAGGAAGAAAGCACACAGATAGGGAACTGGAAAGGGTGGTGAACAATGGGACCAGCATACTCTGGGGTTTGGTGGAGTCTTGGTCCCAGGCAAGATAAGGGGAAATGCTCACCTATCAGAACCCAGAGTGGTTCCTGGGGAGAAAGTCAAGGTTCCAATGGGGAGGAGATGAGGGTGATGGCCCGAGTACTAGCAGCAGAGTTTTGAGGCACCACATAGACTTTTTTTTTTTTTTTTTGCGGGGCAATGGGGGTTAAGTGACTTGCCCAGGGTCACACAACTAGTAAATGTCAAGTGTCTGAGGCCGAATTTGAACTCAGGAACTCCTGAATCCAGGGCCGGTGCTTTATCCACTGTGTCACCTAGCTGCCCCCACCACATAGACTTTTAGCATGGCTGTCACCAGGTAAGCAGTGGTGCTTGCTCAATTATTAGTTGTGCTTATTTCATAATTGAGAGCAATACATTTGTGTTCATGTATACTTGTATGATATTTATATATGCACATACACAAATATGAGTGTAAAGAGGAATATATAACATATATCATGATTTAGAGTAGCAGGGATATTATCAACTTAGGTGGATTTTAAATATATGTGTATGTACAGACATGTGTATATGCATACATATACATATACACCTTCCATCCACACATATTTATGAAGTGAGGACCACAAAAGGAGACCATCCCCTTCCTCACCTCTTGGGGTAGGTATAGGTGCTCTTTATTTTTCTTTTTCATTTTATAGAAAAATATTATTTATTTTTTATATTATTTAAAAAAAATGAGTTCCAAATTCTCTCCCTCCTTCCAGACCCTCCCCCACTGACTGAGAAGGCAAGCAATGATATCAATTATCCATTAGGTTTAGGTGCTCTTGATGAGGTACTTCCAGGAGGAGATGGCTCTTTCCCTTCCCCTCCATAGTTGGGAGAATTGGAGGGTGAATTGTCAGTGGTTAAGAAGACTGGGCCCAGGGGCCACTAGGTGGTGCAGTGGATAGAGCACCGGCCTTGGAGTCAGGAGGACCTGAGTTAAAATTGTGTGATTCTAGGCAAGTCACTTAACCCCAATTGCCTCATCAAAAAAAAAAAAAAAAAGAAGAAGACTGGGCCCAATGGTAACTACAAAAGGACAAATAGGACACTGGAGAAGTTGACAAAAGATCTAGGACCTAGAGAAGGACTCTTCCCCAGGGGCCTATTGATAAATACATGAGGGTGTGTGCATATATACACACATACATGATATTTGTATATGTATATGCACATATATCGGTGGAAAAATGAATAGGTAACATATGTCTTTAGATTTTTACATAATACACATATATTTCAATATTTATACACATAAATACAGTTTAATACTCTAGTGATCTATGCTTTTATTAGCGGAAAATTAACCAAAGGTAGGATTTTATCTGGTCAAGGACAGATGTTATTAGCCAGCCTAGGTTCAGTAGAAGGAAACGATATAACCATCTCTGACTCAAAATGAGATAAAAACGAATGCTTGTCCTACTTTATAAAGGTTTGATTTGCAAACCTTAAGCTATACGGATGTGTGAGTAATTATTAGGAACTCACTAGTGGACAATTGCAAATAGTTATACTGAATCTAAAGGTTTGCTTGCTGACCTTTTTTCTACCTGTTCGTCAGACAGGCCATTTCATGGTTTCTTTTCCATCTTTTCCAACTTAATGTCATCATTTTTTTTCTTTATAATTTTGTTACATTTTTTGGAGTGCTATGGATCTCTCCATTTACATTGTTGTGGTTATTGTTTTTATTGTTTTCTTGACTCTGCTCTCTTTATTCTGCATCAGTTTGTATAGTTATTTCCATGTTTCTCTGTATTCATCACACACATCATTTTTTACAGTATAGTAGTATTTTCCATTCAACTCACTATAATTTGTTTAGCCATTCTCCACTTGATAAATATCCACTTTGTTTCTACTTCTTAGCTATCACAAAAGTGTTGCTATAAATATTTTTGGAGCATATGCGGACTTTTTTCTTATCCATGGCTTCTTTGGGGTAGCCATTTGTTATGTAGTATGTATGGTATTTCCCTGCTATGGCCTTTCTGTTACAAGAACACCCTCCTTCTTCTCTTAGGAACTATAAGCCTTCCAGTCTGATCTCTGTCCTCTGCTTGACTCTGAACTGCTTTTTAAAAGGAGTTTTTACATAATGTGACTTGTTAACCAAAAAATCCTAAATCCATGAGACATACCTTGAAATTGGATTTAATACAAGAGGAATGAACATGTGTATGGAACTCCTATACCAAGTGTGAAGGAGTCTGCAATCCAGGCAGAAGCTTGAATATTTATAAATGACAAAAAGGGGAAGTCTTGTGGGAAGAGTGTAGGGCAAAACCCTCCCAAATGGGAATGGCATAGGAGAAGGAAGGGAGAAGTAAGGGAGGATGAGCTAGGGGGAGCAGGAGGGCTTGGGAACCTTGGCCCGTGGAGGGAGAATGTTCTGTTTATCTGAAAGGCTTCCATTTGCACAGTTTATCAGTCTGATGCAGACTGGGTCATGCCTATCTCGTAGCTGCTTCTACTCTCAAGGACACACCAAGAGTCCAGCTATGGAAAACAGGGCGAGTCAAGAAGACAGGTTAAGTTGACTTCAGAGAAACAGACTACAACTCCTTCCAACTCTTCCTAAGTCATTCACATAGGGTACCTATATCACAGTGAACAATCCCATCATTTTTTTTTTTTTTGGTGAGGCAATTGGGGTTAAATGACTTGCCCAGGGTCACACAGCTAGTAAGTGTTAAGTGTCTGAGGCCGGATTTGAACCCAGGTACTCCTGACTCCAGGGCTGGTGCTCTATCCACTGCGCCACCTAGCTGCCCCACAATCCCATCATTTTTAGCACACAGTTTCTTTGAGGGTGCCCATTTATTGTTCCTGACATTTTGGAGACAATCCAATGAAAATATGCTTTTGGATATAAGCTCTCTGAAGGCAGGCACTTTTTTTGTTTTTGTCATTGAATCTACAGTATAAGGCATAATGCCTGGAACCTAGGAGGCTTTTATTAAATACCATTACACTGAAATGGTTAAATGAAGTGAAACAGGTTTCTTCTCACAAAATCTGCTAATGAATTAGTATCGATTTTATATGGTGCTATGATTGCTTTTCCTCATCAAAGATCATGGGATCATGTCTTACATCCTCAGCACCTTGCACATAATGAATGTTAAGGAAAATTTGATGAGTTTATTATACATATATTTTTAGTTTTCAAAGCAGAGCAATGACTAGAATGGGTCAACTTGGGCTTTGCCCCCAGGGTGTTAAAATTTTGAGGGTGATCATAGCATTCGTAGTGCCTTAGAAGCACAGAAACAGCACCAAGTTAGCCATAAAAAGGGTGAAAATAGGAAGCTGCCAGAGATTTCTTCCTGGGTGGATATCTTCAAAATGAGTTCTCCCTGTCCAAATATTTCCATGGTCCATCCCTTCTGTGTGGTAGATGGCTTCCCCAATATTATTTGATATATTTTGTGCTAGTTGCTCCAGGTTAAAAAAAGTTGCTAGATAAAGTTCTGCTTGGATGGAAGGGTATATAAGTAACCTGCACTTTTAGTATTTTCTGCAGTGATCTGCCATCCCTTAGAAACACTTTTACTAGAGGCTCAGCACCCAAGGAAATTGCCCAGCTTGTTAATGGTGGTAGTCTTACCCTGCATTTTGACCTGTGGGCTAACCTAACCTTTTTGTCAACTTTCATAATATTGCATTCTGAATCAGAAAAATGGCCCCTAGAAGAGATGGGTTCATGCTAGTGGCAGGTGAAATATTTCTCACTTAGTTAACGACTAAAGTTCCTTGGAATCCTTGTGCTTGAAAAGAGGAGTAAGTGTTTTTTTCTTTTTCCTGTTAAATTCAAGGCCCTTTTGTGTCTGGTTTGCTCTCCCTAATGAGCTTGGATAGCATCACTGCCTCTCCTGCCTCCTGCTTCTTTCCCTCCTGGTGTTCCCTTTTATTAGATCCCCTGATCTCTTTATGTGTGTTCATTCACTTCCTGCACTTATTTTCTAAAGCACTTCTTTCCAAGTTAACTCTTGCTTTCCAGGCCTTCCTTAAGCATGCCAAAGTGTCTGTGTCAGCTGCTACTTGCATATTGACAAGAACTATTGTTGAATGATGAGATTTAGATATGAAGAGATAATCATATTGAAAGTATGTCTGCTGATGTTCCCTTAGTATCAGTTTTGCCTGGAAATAAACTGTGAATCTTATCATCTTATTTTTAAGAGTTCTTCTTATTTTTCTTGCTCATTATATATATATATATATATATATGTATATATATATGTATATGTATATATATATATATATATATATATATGTATGTATGTTTACACACACAAACATGAAGGATCTATGGCTTTGTCAGTTTGAGGAACCTTCTTCCTTAGAATCTCCCAATGGAGGCAGATGGTAACCTATCTATGACCTAGAAGAAATGCCCTAGGGATTTGCTTGAGTAAAATAGAGGTTAAGTGATTTGTTCAAACTTGTACAGCTAGTAAATGTCAGAAATAGGATTTGAAACTAGGTCTGCTTGTCTTCAAGCCAAGTGTCCCATTAACTGCACCATGAGCCCTCATTTTGATAATATTTAAAAGAAGGAAGAAAAACACATGCACACACACCAAGTACATATATAAGTATTTGTGGCATAAATAGAAAGAATATATACAAATAAAAACAAGGTAATTAAATACAGGATAGGGAGGTAAGACACTAAGAATTGAAGGGATCAGACAGGTTTCATGTAGATAGAACATCTTAAGTTAGCTGGGTTTGTAAAGGAAAAAACCGGGACTATGAAATGGTGAAGAGAGTCGCATGTGTGAGGAGTCAAGGAAAGGCAATTTCTTTTGGTTGGATGAGAGAGTGTGGAAGGGGAGTAATATACAGTGAGGCTGGAAAGATATGTTGAAGCCAGGTCATAAAGGGTTTTCAAAGTAAAAAGTGAGCTTATATTTTATCTCAGAGGCAGTAGGGAGCCATTGTAATTTATTGAGTAGGGGAGTCACAAGGTTGGATCTGTATTTAAGGAAAATCTCTGGCAGCTGTGTGGAGAATAGATTAGAATAGGGAGATAATTGAGGCATTAAGACCAACTTGGAGACAGTTGTAAGATGACCAAGGCCTGAAGAGAGTAGCTTGTTTGAGTAGAGAGAAAGGATTGGATATGAGAAATATTATGGAGGTAAAAATGGCAAAATTTAATAATAATAATAGCATCTATATAGCCCTCTAAGGTTTGCAAAACGCTTTATACTTGATCTTCACAACACCCCTGTAGAGTAGATGTTATTATTATCTTCATTTTACAGGTGAGAAGGCTGGGGCACAGAGAGGTAAGTGACTTGCCCAGGGTCACACAGCTTGTGAGTATCAGAAGTGGGATTTGAACTTAGTTTTTTTCCCCTCACTCCAAGTCTAGCACTTTATCCAATGAGCCACCTACCTGCCCAGACAACTGGTTGGATATGTATCTAGGGTGTGGGAGAGTAAGGAATTGAAAATAATGGAGTGATTATGAACCTGGAAGGATAGAGATGCTTTTAAAAGAGAAAAGCTAAGAAGAGGAGTGAATGGAAGAGGAAAAAGATAATGACTTCAGTTTTGGACATGATAAGTTTGAGATGTCTCTAGGACATCCAGTTTAGAATGACCATGAGGCAGTTGGTTATGTTGTAATAAAGATCAGTGGAGAGATTCATGAACAAATTGAGAAGACAGGACTCGTCAGAAATGTGTGTGTGTGTGTGTGTGTGTGTGTGTGTGTGTGTGTGTGTGTGTATAGTATAGAGATAATAATTAAGCCAAGAGGAGGTGATGGTTTTATGAAGAGAAAGAGTAGAGACATAAATGAAGAGGATTTAGGACAGAGCCTTGGGGAGAACAACCCACAGTAAGAGGGCATGGATTATAAACCAGCAAAGCAGATTGAGAAGGAATGATTGATCAGCCATATAGGAGGAAAATCAGGAAAGACCACCATCATGAAAACCCTGAGAAGGTACAGCATCTGGGTGGAGAAGGTGGTCAACAGTGTACAATGCAGGAAACAGGTGAAGAAGGATGAAGACTGAGCAAAGATCATCAGAACAGGTAATTAAGATATCATTGGTAACTCTGGAGAGAGCAATTTCAGCTTAGTGATAGATCAAAAGTCAGATTGCAAAATAGTTGAAGTGTGAATTATAGGAGTGGAAGTAGAGGCAGCGAGTGTGGTTAGTTTATTCTAGGAGTTTGGCTGAAAAAGTGAAAGAAAGCTCTAAGAGAGTAGATTGAGGGGATGGTAGAGTCTGTTGAAAGTTTTTTTTTAAAGAATGGGGGAGACTTGGGTATGTTTGATGGCAGTAGGGCATAAGCTATAGATATAGAAGAAGAGCAGCATAGGGCTTGGGAAGGAAAGGGAATAAACACTTTACCAACATTTTCTCATTTGGGTCTCATAACAACCCTGCAAGTTAGGGGATATTACTATCCTCACTTAACAGTTGAGGAAACTGAGGCAAACAGAAGTTAAATGGCATGCCCAGGGTCACATAGCTAACAAAACATCTAACGATGGATTTGAACTTGTCTTCTTGACTTTAGGATAGCACTCTATCCACTGTACCACCTTGCTGCCTCGCTGCTGAGGAGTGTGTTATCATTTGTCCTTGGAAAGTTAAATTGACAGATAGCTGAACAAGTTGTAATATATAAAGCAATGAAATCTTAATGTTCTTTATATTAGAAATACAATAAGAAATGACAACTCTAAAGAATTCAGAGAAGTATAGGATGACTTGCAAGAATTGATGAAGAGGAAAAAAAAAGAACAAGAACAATGTGCAGAATTACCATGATGATATAAAGGAAAGTTACACCCAAAGGCATCAAAACATGGACTAAATGCATGACCAGTTGTTGCATATCCACTTACTTCTACTTTTTTGCTATCCACAAAAAGTATTATTAGGATTTATGGATATTTTGGTATATATGGAACTTTTCTTTCTGTCATTTGCCTCTTTGAGCCCCTGTAGTGGAGTTTCTGGGTCACACATTTTCTTGTTTTTTAATGATTTTTTATTGATCTTCTTTGCCAAGAGCCAACATAGTTTAGTGGATAGAGAGCTGACCTTGAGACTTCACTTCAATTCCACTTCTGACACATACTGGCTTTGTGATCGCAGCCAACTTATTTAACCTCTCCTTGCCTTAGGTAACTCTCTAAGATTGTAAATCCTGCCAGCCAAGTTCAGACAGCAGTTACTATTATAGCTGGAACCAAGGGAGAGACTCTTTGTTCTACCTGTCTTTTTGTACAAAACCTTCTGCCAATTCTTTGTCTCCTGCTAGTGGTGGAAGACTATGGTCACGTAAACCAGCAGGATAACTGTTGTCTACAGGCAACATGCCACCCCCTACAATGGATGGTAATGAGATTGATACCCTCATTGGTAGAGGGAGTTCTCTATATCAATGAAATCTCAAGTCCAATAAATATATCCCCCTGCTCTTCCCTATCCAGAAAACTATCCATTGAAACAAAGAATAAAAAATAGAAAGGGGGAAAAAGCAGGTCAGCATCTATACACATAAATCAACTGAGTCGGACATTGTTTATGATTTTCTATACCCTTAATTCCCTACCTCTGTAAAGAAGGAAGGGTTCAAATTTTATCACCTCTTCTTTGGGGATAAGCTTGGTCATTATATGTTACATAATTTTTGTTGTTTAATTTACACTGAAATGAAATTGTGTTTTCACTGCTTTTTAAAACAAATTGAAAGAAATGTTCTTTTATCTATCTTCATCCTTATTATTGGGACTCACATTGATATTACAATCTAAGGTTGTGAAGTACTTTCCTCAGAGCAGTCCTGTGAGGTAGGGAACATTGTCCTACCCCTTTGACAAAGGAGGAAACTGATACTGAGCGATCAGAGAGGTGAAGTAACTTTCCCTAGGATCACATATTCACTTCTTGTCTTATCTCTTCTTTTTATCTTTCCTCTGACAAGAAGTAGGAAATGTGACCTTAGTTAAGGGGGCGGAAGATTATTGCTGTATCCAAATTTATACAATTATTTTGCTAAGGTTCATAAATGTTATTGTGCTTCATAAAGTGATACAATTTAGCTCAATGACTAATAATAAAATACACATCGTAGCAGTCAATATGAGAAGAAATAAAACCGCAAGTCATAAAATCCCTAATGAAAGACACGCATTGTAGAATCAGCTTGTATGAAGTCATATTTGAAAGATTAGGGGAAGAAACCAGAGAAAGGGAACACTTGATTATTTCCTGGGTTCCAACTCCTTTTATAACATGGAGTAGTATGGCTGATTCTAGTAAGAAATCCCATCCATGCTTCATAACATTAGTGATCTAGAAGCAGAGGGGACCTTTGGTATCATATAGTCCAACCCCGTCATTTTAAAGATAAAGACACTGAAGTAGTCAGACAATTTATTAAGTGCTTAAAGTGTACTGGGCAGTATGCTAAGTTATCAAGGAAGGCAAAAGGATTGTCTTTGATCTTAAGCAACTCACATTCTGATGGAGGTGACATTATACATACACACGTGCATACAAGTATGCTCAGAGTAAGTTGGAGGTAATATCAGAGGAAAGACACTGGTATTGGGTGACTGGGGGTATAGTAAAGGACTCTTTTTTTTTTTGGTGAGGCAATTGGGGTTAAGTGACTTGCCCAGGGTCACACAGCTAGTAAGTGTTAAGTGTCTGAGGCCGGATTTGAACTCAGGTACTCCTGACTCCAGGGCTGGTGCTCTATCCATTGTGCCACCTAGCTGCCCCCAAAAGGACTCTTATAGAAGATTGGATTTGAGTTGAGTCCTGAAGGAAGCCGGGAGATCCTGAAGACAGAGTGGCCAGAGAGATTAAAAAAAAAAAACAGAAAACAAAAACCCAAACTGTCCAAGGTTCACATGTAGCAGAAGCAGAATTTGAATCCAGATCCCCTGACTCCAAATCCCTCACTTTTCTTCCCATTGTATCTCCTATGCATGGGCATAACTGCCCATCTATTCATTGTAGTGAAGAATCTGTGATTTCTTCAGTGTGGGAACTACCTCCACCAATGCAGATCATAACCTTTATGGTTTAGTAGGTAAAACTTAGCACACTCCCTGGCACATAGTAGGTGCTTAATAAATGTTTATTGAATTGAATTACTTGAGGCTCTGAGTGGTTAAGTGACTTGCCCATAATCACACAGCAGGGATATGTCAGAAGTGGGATTTGAATCTGTGTCTAATTCCAATCCCAATACTCTATGCATTTTCCCATGCTGTTTCTTCCTTTGCTCATTAGAAAGTAAATTGAGAATACCTTTAAAGGAAAACTTAGCATTAAATTTAGGTAGATTTTTCTTAATGATGGCCAATTTTCTCCTATTCTTAATATAAAAGGCACAGGGATACACTTCTTCCCCCCATATCTAGCTGGCAATTTAAGATAATCTGTTGCATTAGGCATTTATTGTTCGTCACAATATATTTTGACTCTATTCGTACCTTTCTCTCAGTCTATGAAATTACTAAACGCTCTAATTTATAGTCCTGGATTTATGGAATGCAATAAATAGTACTTGCCTCAAAACATTCATAGTGATTTAACATTCTATTGACCCCTGAATTATATCTATTCATGCTTATTGACGGGTACTGCTCAGCCAGAAGTGTGGAAGAAGATAGAAGAAGAGAATAAGCCAGTGTCAAATCTATTGATAGAGAAGTGCCAGTCGGGATAGACCTCAGAGTGCTGCCCCTTCCTCATCCTCAATATTTTTGTCTCGGGAAAAGAAAGTAAAAAATGAATACAAGGAGGCTGTGGAGGGGAAAGGAGGTCTCATGGGAGTAATTGGCATGGTGTATGTATATATCGGGGGAGGAGCTTTATCTTGTGTGTGCTCAGGACAAATTCTATCAATAGAGCTGTGATTTCATCAAGGTGAATATTTCCTTCAACAGTGCAGATCACAACCTAGCTGTGTTTCTTCATCCTGTGAAATTCATGGCTGTGTCCTCCCATGAATTCTCCTTCAGGATCTACTGCATGTTTTTGTTTGTTTCATTTTGACAGTTTCTGGGTATCACGCAGCAGCACTTGAGCAGTGTGTCTCTTATCCCTCCCTCTCTGCCTATGCGTTGCATATTAGATTTCCTGGATTGCGTTCTTTATGCTAATTTTTCCTGGATGTCATTGTTAGAAACATGCTTCAGCCTACTCACCCAATGAATCTCTCTAATACCCTTTGGGTAATCGCCCAAAAGGTTCTGATTTCTCGGAGACTGGGATGTCACATGTGATTTGTAACACATAGCACCACTGAGAAGATATTCCTTTTAAAAAAGATATTTTTTTGTGTCAGTGAAGCGTTTGGAATGACTGGATGACTATGTAAGGTATAGTGGAGAACATGGTAAATTTGGACTCAGGGGATCTTAGTTCATATTCTAGCTTTGCCACTTAATCCCAATGTGGCCTCCTGGTATTTTTCTTAGCCTCTCTGGGCCTGTTTCTTATTTGTAAAATGTGGTGAGGTTGGACTTAGGTGATCTCTAAGGTTGTTTATAGTCTAAATCTATGATTGCATGATTCTATGGACAGTTTTACCCATGCCCTTTTTCTTGTTCAAATTTGAACCCAATTTATTGTTTGCCTGCAGTGCCTGATGGGTTAACCCAATGGAATGCCTAACCAATTTCATGTCATACTCAATATAATAGGTATTTTTTCTGATATGAATAATTAATGTGATATTTTTTGAGTCATCATGGATCTCAGTGAGGAGACCCTGTAAGATTCTGAGCCCAGATGCAATCAGCATAATATGATCTGCAAATAGAATTATATGGAGGATCTCATACTTACCAGTACTTACAGGGCCTGTCTCTTCCATTTGGACTTTGTATAGGATACTAACATAGTCATAAGAAATTCTTTGTTGGAGGAGATATTGTAAGGCTGTATTTTACCAGGCTGAATCATTTAAAAATATATATTGATAATCAACAGACAGAAATTCAGTGGGATTTTGTATTCGCTACACCTGTAAAGTGATTAGACTGTGAGCCTTTCAGAGCAAGGACTGTCTTTTGTCTTTCGTTGTATCCCAAGCACTTAGCACTGTGGTAGGTGTTTAATAAAGGCTTATTAACTGACTAAAGATGTGGTTGTTTTAGAAAAAAACATTTGGGAAAGCTTGCTTCTTTCCTTGTCATACTGTGATAAAGTATACTCTTAAAATGTGTGTCATTCATGTGAAAAAAGGTTTATATGAAGATGAGAAAGGTGTGGGACTTTGGTAGTTGTTGTCTTTTTAATCACCTTTTCTTGGCAGTTAAAAGAGCCCATGATTTTTTTTTTTTTTTGGTAATGATTTTCTATTTCCCTCTCCTTCAAGTACCTTGGTTATATCTTTAAAAGAAATACCAACTTATACATAATAGATGTGCAGTTTCATGTGCAATCATCTTTTTTCTTTTTTTGCAGGGCAATGAGGGTTAAGTGACTTGCCCAGGGTCACACAGTTAAGTGTCAAGTGTCTGTAGCTAGATTTAAACTCAGGTCCTCCTGAATCCAAGGCCGGTGATTTATCCACTGCACCACCTAGCTGCCCCCTGCAATCATCTTTTTAAAAAATAAATTATACTATCATGGAAATGTTCCATGAATTAAAAAATAAAATAAATTGGGGGCAGCTAGGCAGTGCAGTGGATAAAGCACCAGCTTTGGATTCAGGAGGACCTGAGTTCAAATTCGGCTTCAGACACTTGACACTTAGTAGCTGTGTGACCCTGGGCAAGTCATTTAACCCTTATTGCCCCACAAGCCCCCCCAATAAAACCCCCCAAAACCAAAACAATGACAACAACAACAAATCAAATAAGTTTTTTGAGGCAATTGGGGTTAAGTGACTTGCCCAGGGTCACACAGCTAGTAAGTGTTAAGTGTCTGAGGTCGGATTTGAACTCAGGTCCTCCTGAATCCAGGGCTGGTGCTCTATCCACTATACCACCTAGCTGCTCCAAATCAAATAATTTTTTTAAAAGTACCTTGAAAATTGAAACATTTGAAAAGATGTTTTCTCTAGCCTGAGTTTCCTCCATGGCTTTTAATCTTTCTAAGTGCCGCTTCTATCTTCTCATCTATCACACAGGATGGTGAAATATGATGTTTTCATTATTTTTGATGATGAAAAAAGATCATCATAGAGAAGCTGATAAATCTGTTCTGTTTTTCATTGATTTGTTTTCTTCTTTTCAGTTTTATCTCTATATATTTTTGAGATGATGTAGCATAGTTGCATGTTTTCCCAAACTTTCTGAAGATTTGTTTTTTCTTCTCTTTCTTTTTACTCTTTTTATGAATCAATGTTGCCTACAATCTACTTTGCTTTATGTGATCAAAGTGTGCTTAAACTCTAAGCCACATAGAATCCTAAATGGAGAGCTTGAAAGGAGTGCCCCGAGTGTTGGTTCAACACTCCATTTTCAAATGAGGAAATTGAGCCTTAGGAAGGCTAAATGACTTGTCCAGGGTCACCCTGGTACTTACCATCTGAGGCAGGATTTGAACCTATGTTTTTTTATTCCAGAGCTAGTGTTTCTTCCATTGTGTCAATCAGGGTTGTTGTTTCTGCCATGTCTTTCCACTTGGCAAGATCAAGTAATTTCTTCCCTTTTGCCCTCCCTATGGTGACCGCTTTATATTGATCAAAGCAGTAGGAGAGGGATGATAATTGATGTAAATATAACTGCCTTGTCCATTTCCCATTTTAAATGTTTACCACTTATTCGAATATGGTAGACTGGGGATGTTGTAATTGTATACAGTGTCTTTTCATTTTTAGTTCTCATAACTTGTTGTTGATTTAATTTTTTTCCTCTTAATTTGTTGTTGATTTTATCTTTTTTTTTTCTGATGAGTCAATGGTTGGGTAGCACAAAGACTGCTGATTCCTAAATGACTTCTCTGTAACCACTCCTTTCCTATCTGTTAAGATGTTGTCAATTCCATTTTGGCAGGTGATGTTCAATACTTAACACCATTCAAATATTTTCTTGAATAAAATATTTGTGATTTATAACGTTGGGTAGCCTATACACCTTTGCCCTCTTTCATTCCTTAATTCTGACCCATATTTTTGCACACATCTTTCTAACTCTCTCTTACCCACTTTTGCCCTGATGTCACCAAGTAGCAAAATGTATGTTCATTTGGTTGGGAGGAGATTGCTAAATTCTTTGTAATTTCTCCACTTCTTCATTTTCTAAAATAGATATTGTTTTGGTAACTTTATGGTAGGCTTTTTTGCTCATGCTCCTATGAGTACTGCAAGGTGAGATCACCAAGTGTCCTAAGAAATTATTTTGCTTTGTGTGTTTCTGTGTGTGTTTTTTGATTATACTATGAGACCAGCAATCTCCATTCCTTTATTTGTTTCTCCATGGAGAATCTAGTGAACTGTTATTTTTCATTTTTTTCACCAACTTGCATATGCTTTCTAGTTTCTTTTTCAAAAAAAATCTATCAACCCATTTGTTGGACATTGGGCAAAAATCTTACAGTTATGATACCAACAGTTAAATTCATGTGTATAGATGGTCTTTCTTTTTAAGTCAGTAAACAACATTTTACTGGAATATTTCATAACAGAGAAATTCTGTCTGAAGTGTAAAGCTACTGTCTTACACAAGATGGAGAGAATCATTTCCAAGACTAATATGGATACAATAAATATGGAGTTTTACATAGCAATCTGTACACAGAAACTTTCCCCTATGACCATAAAAATTTACATTTAACAGTGGAACATATAATTTGATCATTTGATTTGACATAAGATGTTTTACTTTCTTTTTTTTTTTTTTTTTGGTGAGGCAATTGGGGTCAAGTGACTTGCCCAGGTTCACACAGCCAGCAAGTGTCAAGTGTCTGAGGTCGGACCTGAACTCAGGTCCTCCTGAATCCAGGGCCAGCGCTCCATCCACTGCGCCACCTAGCCGCCCCGATGTTTTACTTTCTAAACTGAAGCAGCTACCTGGTTTTTATATGCATATATATGTGTATATATGTATGGATTATGATGTTTAAAATCTAATTGCTATGACTAAAAAATCTAGTTTGGCATTCTGATTCTCACAGGATATATATATATATATAATATATATTCAACAATATGTACAAGTTTCTAAACATATAACTCCAAAAAGGCACAATTGTCTATACAACATGTACAAAAATGGTTGGAGCTGACAGGAAACAATTGTTGGTCAAAATTTCATGATTGTACAAAGATTAATAATGAATTTGTGTTAGAAAAAATGTGCTTTAAGGAAAGATAGGTTTGCAAACAAACCATTAAGTTATAAAAAAATCTGGGTTGCTATTACGCTCATCACCATCACTGCTGACATCACCAGACTGCACTGTATCCTGCCTCCTGGGCAAGCCTGGAGGATATGTACCTGCCTCTTTGGAGGGCATGTGGGATGACCTGACTGTGTAGTTCCACCTTCAGACTACACACTCTGGAGGGGCTGTGAGTAGATGCTCTTTTAAGCTGTGTGATGTTTGTGAGTGAGATTTTCCCCATCCTTTAGTTATAAGAGATTTACCATAGTCGTAAGTGATTTAATTAAGATAATAATCAATATATTAACTAAAATTGGGATTTATTATATTTAGATATTATTTTGTTACAATTATGGTCAATAGGTTAAGTCTCTCTTCTGACTAACATTCCAATGTCAAGCATTAAGTAATATCATAAGATACAGTAGTCGGCAATACTATATTTTATTTTTGTAAATTAAATTAAATTAAAAACTTTTTTTTTTTTTGGCGAGGCAGTGAGGGTTAAGTGACTTGCCCAGGGTCACACAGCTAGTAAGTGTCAAGTGTCTGAGGCCGGATTTGAACTCAGGTCCTCCTGAATCCAGGGCCAGCACTCTATCCACTGCGCCACCTAGCTGCCCCCAATACTATATTTTAGAAACCACGAGTGACGTACTTGACTCAAGGAGTTCATGTAGCTCACCAGTGGCCTGCTTGCATAATAGGAGGGGGTCATGCAGCGTGACTATGACCCACCCTGTTGTCATCATAAGACTTTGATAAGAGTATTGGAAAATGCTGACATTATGCTCACTAGGCAGTTTCCCATATTTCCTAAGAATATGCTTTAATTTTAGAAGTGCACCTAATTAAGATCGATACTATGTAACTTCTGGAAGGGTATATAAACCCATGGATTTTGTAACCTCTGGATGACTGGCCTTGTTGGGGGACTAAACCCCTCTCAAGAAACCTATTTACTTCAGCCTGGAAACTTTGTTGTTTCTGTTCCTCCGTCGGACTTAGAAAACTTCCTGACATGTTTGGTGGTCTCTGCTGCCTTTTCCACTACCCTGTCACCATCAGTGAAAAAGTGGAAGGGGTGTCATACAGAACTGAAATCTTTTTTATACTTGTTTCTGTTTCATTGATTGTCATGGGCAAAAAATTCATCACCTAGTAGCCAACCCACTGACAAAGGACTTCTCTATATTTATGTTTATCTTCACACAGTTTGTTGCTTTGACTGTACTTGAAGTCAGCCTAGATCAGAACTTCTCAGAGCTTGCGATCCATTGTCATAGCCTTTGAGATCTCAGGGCCATATCCCGGATTAAGCCTCACAATGGTGTTTTTTTGAAAGGTGTGGGGAATTATGACAGAAATAATAGCTGTGATTATATAGCATTTTAAGGTTTGCAAAGTCTATTGTCTACATTATCATGCACGGGTGGATTTATTTTTACTTTTTGAAAACACTTGGGATTTGGTTGGTGTTAGTAGACACTCGGTGAAGAAGCTTCCTCTCCTAATGCAGGTCAGCATCTCTGGGTCCTGGAGAGCTGCCTAGGGCATTGAGAAAGTTGAGTAACTTTTTAAGGGATATACATCGTGTCAGAGGTGGGGCTTGAAGTAAGGTGTTTTTGACTCCAAGACTGGTTCTCTATCCACAACACCACACCTCTTTTTAGACTGATTTATGTACAGTCAGCTCTGCTCTAACACTTATTTAGAAAATAGGAATTTGTTCGAACACGACTGATATATTAAGGGACAATTTGAACATAATGTGAGTTTTGCATTTGCTTATGTATTATCCTACAGTATGGGGTGGGGAGGGTGGGATGGTGGGATGGGGAGGGCTGCTAGATTGCAGTGGGGCCTGTGTGAAGAGGTGTCTGTCTCTGGTGAAAGCTATTGGGATGGGGCAAGGGCTTAACACTCAGGTTGACAGAGAAGTAGGGTCTGGAGAGTAGGGCATGTAAAATAAGAGAAGGCTCATCCCCTTCACCCACTGAGCCAGAACTACTATGTTATGGCTCCATCCTCTTTGATCCCACCATAGTTTTCCTACCCATGAGCCATCTGCCCAGGGATAAGCCCTACAGAACATGGTTGTGGTATACCACTTCAGTGTAAATGGGCAGGGCACCCCCCTTGGGGGATGATTCCCCGGAGTGCCTCCCAGAGAAGGCCAGTAGGTCTCCCACCCAGGAGGATGACCATCCTACCTTTGTAGCATCTGGTGTTGCTGGTGATCCAGATCTCACAGTGGCGGTTCTTCTTGTCACTACAGTGGTCCCATGAGACTCAATTCAGAAGCCCACTTCCAACTCCAGGTCTTTGTCAAGCTAAAGTTCTATATTTATCATGTATCTTCTGGTACAGGGGCAGTTGGAGGCAGGGGTGCTGGTTCATACCCACACATGCTACCCTACCCCACCTTCCCAACCATGGGAACTAGGGGACAGATCAAACAGGAGTCCAAGGTCAAGGAGCCATCTCTATTTGTCGTAGTAGTTCTGTATTTCTTAACCATTGAACATGTGTAAACCTGTGCTACTATTTTTATTAGCTTCCTGTCTTTTGAAATTTGTCACTGAAAAAGTTGTTAAGTATTGTACTCCTAACTCTATTATCCCCATAACCCCCATAATATCATCCTCCAAAAGCCCTATGACTTTTATTGAATAGTTTTGCACAGTGCTATGATTTTTAGGAAGTAGGTTCCAGATTATAGCAGAATTGACTGTATATATCCTATACAGTCATAACTCTCTTGATTAAAAGTTGGACATAGGGACTATGTTGGATATGGTTCATTATGTCTGTGACCCTTAAGTTTTTCTCATCTATAAAATAAGGTTGAAGATGGTAAAGTCTTTTTAACTTTCTTTGATCCTATTTCTCTAATGTGGCATGCTTTTTCAGAAAGAGCCCTGGGTTTTATTTTTTTTCTTTCATCATCTGGCTTCTGGAGAGTGGGGGTATTGGCTTGGTCATTCTTCCCAGACCCATGATGACATTTTACTTATATTTTGCTTTGAGGACAAATATTAGTGTTCTTGCATGGTACTTAGAAGTAGAAAATTAATGGAATTAATATTCAGTAATTGCCAGTTAAGAAATATTAGAGGTGATATTTATAGCATCCGATTTCATACATTCCTTCTTGCTTGTTATCTAGGAAGGGGAGCATGGCATTTTCTTTAACATGGGAACCGAATTTCAGTTATCTAAAGATGTCTACTATTGTTATCTGCGAATCTACCAAGAGGTGGCAGTAAAATGCTGTTCTAACTCAGAGACCATGTGGTTAGAAAAAACAGTAACTTGATTGTCGTGAAAATTTCATTGCCCTTTTCTCTTAGGAATACTTTTTTGTTGGCTATTCCTGGATCAGCTAGGGGTGTTTAGGGATGAGCTTAGCTGAATATATGCTCCAAGAGAAGCAGGATCCAAATGGTAGGTACCTTTTAAAAGATACCCCTAAGCACAATCTGTGTTTTGACAATGGAATGTAACTTATCATAGGCTCTAAGGTACAATGGAATGTAACACATGTAGGCAGTTTCTCTCTAGCTAAGAAAGAGTCAAAGGATCATAGACTGTTAAAACTCTAAGAGAATTTAGAGATAAGCTAGTCCATTCTGGGCAACTAGGTGGCACAGTGGGTAGAGTGCTGAGCCTGGAGTCAGGAAGACTCATCTTCCTAAGTTCAAATCTGGCCTCATACACTTAATAGTTCTGTGCTCTGGCCAGGTAACTTAACTCTGTTTACCTCAGTTTCCTTATCTGTAACATGAGCTGTAGAAAGAAATGGAAGACCATTCTAATGTCTTTGCTAAGAAAACTCCAAATGGGGTCATGAAGAGTTGCACACAACTGAAATGACTGAATGATTATAGTCCAATCTAGATTTGGACTTCTGAAGAACTGGGTTTAAATCTTGACTATTTAATGTGTACAAAGCTATGCTATTATTTTAAAATTCGGTTTCTAACTTTTTTTTGGTCACTGACAATGTTTTTGAGTATTATACTCCTAACCTTATTATCCCTTTAAACCCTATGGTTTTTATTGAATAATTTTGTATAGTGCTGTGATTTTTAGGAAGCATATGCCAGATTATAGCAGAATTGTCTATATATGTCATATATATATATGTCATAGCTGTATTGATTAAAATACATATTAACTGTTTGATCCTGATGAAATCACTTAACTCCTCAATGTCCCAGATGACCTGCTGAGAAGTTGCAGAGCAGTGTACATTGGTAGGAAGAGTTTTCTTACTATACCCATCAAATCAAATCAAGCCCCCCCCAAAGGTAAAATAATTAATTGGGGCAGATAGGCTGCACAGTTAATAGGCTGGGCCTGGAGTCAGAAAAATTCATCTTTCTGAGTTAAAATCTGGCCTCACACTTACTAGCTGTGTGACCTTATACAAGTCGCTTAACCTTGTTTGCCTCGGTTCTTCTTCTGTAAAATGATCTGGAGAAGGAAATGACAAACCATTCTAGTATCTTTGCAAAAATCCACACCAAATGGGCTTATGAAGGGTCAGACATGATTGAACAATAACTGAACAACCACAAAATGATTGACAAATAGAGAATAATAATGATAATTGACATATGTGTCAGTTTAAAGTCTGCACATCATTTTAGGTGCATTGTCTCATTTGCATCCCACAAATAATCCTATGATGTAGGTATGGCAGGTATCAATAGCTCAGTTTTGCAAATGGGAAACTGAATGTCAGAGTCCAGAGTCACATAGCTTCGGAATATTATAGGCATGGTTTGAACTTAGGTCTTTATTATTTCAGGTTAAACACTCTATCTACTCTACTGTGTCTTTCTGGTTGTTGACTGACATGACCCAGGAATCTGTTCTCATATGTACCTTCCAAAAATTTTCCCCATTTCTTCTACTAGTGTCCATATTTTTGACTCTTTAAGTCTAAATATATATATTTATTTCATTTTAATAATTATCTTTCCCTTGCTCTGAGATGCTATTTGCAACTGGGTAGTTCCAGGTTTTGTTTTGTTTTTTGCAAATACTGTGATTTTCTTGTTTCCAAAACTTTTGCCTATTAATAAAAGATGTTGAAGGATTTAAAACGCACTACAGAAGTTCTTAACTACAGTTAAGTAGTCTTTATCTTCAAACTACACTAAGACTTTGGGATCACCCTGTAAAAATAGCAATGAGCATCAAATACACAAACCAAACTTCTCTTTTTCAGTTATATCATATCTTTGTTGGTTATAACCTAATTTCTGGTTCCAGGGCCATTTGCCTGTCTGAGTTATGCTTTAAGGAATTATCTAAATTCAGGCCCTTTGTTCATATCAGAGGCAGAGTTCATTGACATATATTGTGTGATGACTTTTATTTCAGCAAGAATGAAAATTCCCCAAATGGATATATATCTCTATAAATATATACCCTAGCATTTGCAAACTTCTAAGGAATTAAGAAAATCACAGATATATTGCTTATTGCGTGATTCAAGTGCTAGATCTAAGTATTATCTTCATAGTTAAGGATGGAGCTATCCACTGTGACTGAGGTCCGGAAAAAATACATGAGATGACTGGCAGCCTTTGACATCCCATGTATGCAGAAAGACTCATTCTTATGTTGAATAACAGAATCTTAATTTTGAGGAGGATGTAATTAGAGCCAATACTAGAACAGAAATTCCTTTCACAATATTGGAAACTACCACATAGCTAATTAGGGTTTTACTCCAAGGAAAAAAGGAAAGCATGCTTTCCTTTTGTGGTGACCACCTTTACTATTCATGTACCTATGGTCTTTTAGAACATGGGCTGGGGGGCAGCTAGGTGGCACAGTGGATAGAGCACCAGCCCTGGTGTCAGGAGGACCTGAGTTCAAATCCGGCCTCAGACACTTGACCTTGGGCAAGTCACTTAACCCCAATTGCCTCTCAACCCCCCCCAAAAAACAAAACAAAACAAAAAAACAAACCATGGGCTGGCCATCAGCTCCCAGGTTCCCATGGAGCCTCTTAATGTTGTGTCTTCTGCCTCCCAAACTCTGCTGAAGTCAGAAGCAAGGCTCTCTGGGAGATAGGCTGCCCCTCCTGCAGACACAACTGCTCCTGATGGATACTATCTTACATTCCACTAGCCCCTTGCCCAATTCCTACTGAAATATACACGTCCCAGTTACAGTTTTAGCTGGTTATAGCTCTGTCACTTAGCCCCTGCTTGGAAACCTCCAGTGTGGGAGAATGCGTTGCTTCTTAATTCAGCCTGTGTCACTTTTAGACATCTCTAATTGTTGGGAAATTATTCCTTACAGCAACTCCAAATCAGTTTCTCTGTTACTAGTTCTGCCCTCTGGGGCCAAACAGAACAAGATGAACCCTTCTTCTTTATTAAAGTCTTTCAAATACTTGAAGAAAGGAGTCATATCTGCTGTAAATTTATTCTTCTCCAGGCAAAATATCTTCAGGTTTTTTTCATGTGGTGTTGTCTCCAGCCCTCTGTCATCCTGGTCACACCTCTTTGGATGTGCGCCAGCTTAGCAGTTTCTTTATTCAAGTATTGCACAGACTAGTGCTTAATAAATGTTTGTTGGATTGAATTCAATTTTTGAATTGTGCCAGCCCATATTGACTACTGTACTCCAGAACTGGTATCATACTTGGTATGACCAAGGCAGAGTACATTTGATCTATCATTTCCATCATTCTGGACACTATGCCTCTGTTACAAACTAAGATGATACAAACTTTTTTTCTTGGTTCCTATAGAACTTGCAGTCCACTAACATAATAGGATTTCAATATGCAAGAGCCTTTAGAGACAGTATATTCCAACTACCTCATTTTTATGATGTTGTTCAGTTGTGTTTAACTCTCTGTGACCACACATAGGGTTTTCTTGGCAAAGATACTGGAGTGGTTTGCCATTTCCTTCTCCAGTGGATTAGGCAAGCAGGGTAAATGACCTGCCAAGCATCACAAAGGTAATTAATGAGTGTCTGAATCTGGATTTGAACTCGGGTCTTCCTGACTCCAAGCCCAATGCTCTATCTACTGAGCCGCCTAGCTGCCTCACCTCATGTTGCAGATGCATATCTTATGGATAATATTTAAAGTGTTTTTTATAAAGTTTGGTTCTAGATAAATGCTGGATATCATTATTATTATTATTACGACTTATCATTATGATGCAGTAACTGAGGCTCAGAGTCTTATCTTACCCATGTTCACAAAGGTAGAAATAGTAGCAAAAGGATATAAACTCTGGTCCTTGGACTCTGAATACAGCGATCTTCCTAATATTCTAAAACCTCTAGATATTTTCCCCAAATCTGTCATCTAGTTACACTTCCTTGTTCTTGTACTCATTAAATTGACTTTTTGAACTCAGGAGTAGGGTTTTACATTTGTCCCCATTAAATTTCATATTAGAAGTTTCAGCCTATTGGTTAAATCTGCAGAACTTTTTGGATCTGTCATTTGGTGGGATGATTTTTCCCCAGCTTCATGTTTATTTGCAAATGTGATGAGTCTTCCTTTTATGCCTTCATCAAATCATTGAGTAGAATGTTCCAAAAATATGAGGCCAAGATCCAAGGGGGACTCCGCTAGAAACCCTCATGTCAAGCTGCCATCAAACCACTCATGATTACTCTTTGGGCCTAATCATTTAATCTGTTCCAATTCCAGCTAACCATACTAGTGTCTAGCTCACATTTCTCCATCTTTTCAACAAAAAATACAGTGATGACTTAGGAGTTACCAAGCTTCTTATGGTTTGTGATTGCTATGGGGAGTGATTCTCTGTAAGTAATAAAAACTCAAAACACTGTAACCTGTGTACTTTCTCGCTACAAGCAGGATTTGATTTTTATGTTTACTGGGCATTAAACTATTTTTGCTTTGTTTGTTCATTTGCTTTTTAGACCATGTTCATCTCTCACCCAGCCTGGAAGGATGGCAATTACTCAAGAGCATGATCTCAGTTCTAACCAGCACAAGACCTTTAATCTGTTCTGTTTCCCTTCTGGTTGACCCACCTCTCCTGGGAGCTTACCATATTGGTGCCACATTTAATGTGGATACACAAGCGGCTTTAGCCCTACTACAGCTCAGAACTCCTGCACATGAGAAGTACACTAACCTCAGCTTCACCAGTAGCAGGGATTATAGGCATGTCCGACCCAGTGTTGCTAAGAAACTCATTAATCACAGCCAAAACAACAACAAAAGACCCTGCACGGTGTTTGGAGCCATGTAGAGAAAAAATAAACATGGTGGCTTTGTGCTGATACAGTAACCAAATATTCTCTTGGAATAAAGCAAACTTCAGATGGGGATAGGCACTTTTATGGTGGGGACCATATGATCTATGACTATCCCTTTTTATATATAAAGAACATAAGACCTATCTGATGTGTCCAAGGATTTGAGCAGACTGTAAACAACTCCTTAGGGTTTTTTTGGGGGGGCGGGGCAATGAGGGTTAAGTGACTTGCCCAGGGTCACACAGCTAGTAAGTGTCAAGTGTCTGTGGCCGGATTTGAACTCAGGTCCTCCTGAATCCAGGGCTGATGCTTTATCCACTGCACCACCCAGCTGCCCCTCCTTAGGGTTTTTGAAGGACCACTTTGTTATCTAGTCATCATCATCACCATATTTGGCACCATCACCACCAATATCATTATTTTCATTTTCATTATCAAATGCATGAATGTAAAGCGCTTTGTAAACCTAAAAGATACACACACACACACACACACACACACAGTGACATATTAGCTATCATAACCCTGTTACCATTACTTGGAGAGCTTAAAGGGGGCCAAGTCAAGAATGATGCAGAATGACCCAGTTTCTTTTTGAGGAGTGCTCCAAATAATTTTTGTTTAGATAAGAATGGGGGCTAGCTAGGTGGCACAGTGGATAAAGCACTGGCCCTGGATTCAGGAGTACCTGAGTTCAAATCCGGCCTCAGACACTTGACACTTACTAGCTCTGTGACCCTGGGCAAGTCACTTAACCCCCATTGCCCTGCCAAAAAAAAAAAAAAAGATAAGAATGGGGCTTGAAAGCTTCTGAGGTCCCTTTCAGTTCTGAAATTCTGTTTTTTTTTTTTTAATTATTCAAGACAACTGAGGTTAAATGGCTTTTCCAGGGTCACACAGCTAGTACGTGTCAAGTATCTGAGGTCAGATTTCAACTCAGAGCCGCTTAAAATTCTGTGGTTTTTTTTTTTTTGTGATTGATGAGATGCCTTGTTTGACTTAGTTGTGTGTTCTTAGGTCTACGCTAGAACTTTTTTTTAAAAAAAGGAAAAATGTAGACAGTTTTGGCAATGTTAGTGTGTTTGAATTCTGATGGTTTCTTTTGGTGCTGTTCTTCATTTCATTGTTTTCATTCCCCCTCCCCCTTCTCCATCCCTGCCCCCAATCCTGTGTTTTAAGCTTTAGTCTTCTGCAACAATTGAGTGAACACAGCAAGATAGGGTCAGAGATTGAAAATAAATTACAATGCCAGAGAGTCAGTTTTAGGTAGGGGAAGGGCCAGAAGATTGTGAATTAAGTGCAATTTGTTTTCTATGTCTCTACTCTGCAAATGCTTGGATTCTGAGATGTCTAGCCCTTTTTACTTTCTCTTCTTCAAAACTGTCCTTTTGGTCATCTATTCTCACGAAGCCCTACTCTCAGGTTCACGTTTAGGTATAAATAACTGATGTTGGCTTAAACGTGTAGAGCTCATGTGTACAGGTAGGTATATATGTATGCATGCATACATGTCAGTTGGACTGGTTTGGTCCCAGCCCCTATAATACATGGAAGTTAAGGCTTAACTGAACCAGAGACCTGGTGTACCTCCTGTTTCAGCTGCTTTTATGCTGTGACAGTTAGAATTAAGTTTCTTGGCTCCCTTCCCCTCATTCCTCATTCTTTCTGCACAGCTACTGGTGATGGGTCAGTCTCTTATTCATGCTACATTTTGTCCAAAGACTCTATATAAGTTTGAATTCTGACTGGCATGGGGCCTGTAATCTGAGTGAATATCTTGCTATATACCTAAGCCACTAAGTCTGAGGCCTACTCATTGAGCTAGAGACAGTGAGGACTGCATATCCGTGCTGTTTCCCACTGGGACATTTTCTATGATAATTGCTATCCCTGTGTGGCATTGTTATTCTTTGGGAACAACTTCCTCTCCTTTTGCACAGCAATCTATGTGTATGTATTGGACAGACATTAAAACAAAATGAAAAAAGAAAACAATGATTTGGGCCCAGAGTTGAACAGAATAAAGAGAAGGGACCATATTGCTTTTAGGAAATTGTATTCTTTGAATGATCCCAATCTTCTCCTCAAAACAGAGTCCTCTTCTTAATACTAATAATCTTCCAGTGATGTTGTATATCTCTGATCTCTGTCATGGAACAGCCTAGTCTCTGAAGAACTGAAGTCAGTTAACGAGAGACAGAGAGAGAGAGAGAGAGAGCGTGAGCGAGCAAGCGTGGGGCGGGGCATGTGGGTGTGAGTAGTCTGTAACATGATTAGAACAAGGAATTATGAAGAAGTGGTATAAAGACTATCATTAAATAAATTATGCCTGAAGGGAGAAGACAGGCTGGTCACATGGCAAGAGGGAATGTTATCTGATGGATAGTCAGTGTGTTTCATGGTATTCTTAGAATGCCAAGAGAGCTTGAGTAAGGCCTCCACCATCTTGGATGGACCCATTGTGGTAGACTGATGTGAAGACATGGACAAAAGGCACATAGATAGGCAGGCATGAATAGGCTGCTATTTCAAACACACTAACATTACCAAAACTGTCCACATTTTTCCTTTTTTTTAAAAAAAAAGTTCTAGCCTAGACCTAAGACCACACAACTAAGTCAAACAAGGCATCTTATCAATCACAGAAAAGCACAAAATTTCAAGAGGCTCTGAGTTCAAATCTGGAATCAGATACTTGACACTACTAGCTGTGTGACCCTGGAAAAGTCATTTAACCTCAGTTGTCTTGAATAATTAAAAAAAAAAACACCAACCCCCCCCCCCATCTCATAGATGAGATCACAGGCTCCACTTGTGAATGAGTATTTGAGATGAACTTAAAGGTCAACTCTTTAAAGGAAGTTTATTTTAATAGGAACCAAGGCCATAAAGTAAAGGGATGAGTCACTGCCAGAATTTCCAGCACTTGTCAATAGAGATGGGAGAATTTGAGGGAGGGCCACTAGGGCCTTTGTAGTACCCCTGAAATCATATTACATAGACAGGTGTTTTTTTTTTTTTTTTTTTTTTTTAGTGAGGCAATTGGGGTTAAGTAACTTGCCCAGGGTCACACAGCTAGTAAGTGTTAAGTGTCTGAGGCTGGATTTGAACTCAGGTACTCCTGATTCCAGGGCCGGTGCTCTATCCACTGCGCCACGTAGCTGCCCCACATAGACAGTTTTTAACTTCCTTCTCATAGAATATTTGGGAAGTATGGGTCTCTAAGATATGGGTGGAAGGTGTAATCCATCTCCCTCACTTTTTCCTCTTCCTCTCTTTTCATCTCTACCCTTTCTCTTTTTAACCTTACTTGATCCTCTGTCCTGCACTGGCTGATCTCAAAGCTGGAGATAGGAAGCAGTATCATTTAAATGTGATTTGAATCCAGAAAGGGTATATTTTTTTTCTCTACCCAAGACATGAAAACCTCTAATATTATGCTTCTTCCCCTCCCCCACCCCAGTCTTCAATTGGGCTGTAAGACCATTGATAAATGTTCCTTCTTGGTTTTGATGTTCATGGTATGATGGACCCCTTGAATATTTTTGAAATTTCCTCAGCCTTCAACTTGTCCAGAATGTGAAGAATGGCTAGAACAGAGCTGGCCTGGGAGTCAGGAGACTTGCGTTCTAATCCTGTCTCTGCTGTTGAAAATCATCTCTCTGGGATTCAGTATCTTCATTTATAAGATGAGGCTTGGCCTTTTCCCACTCAGTTTGGGGACTCAAAGGTTCAGAGATCTACAACTAGAAGGGACCACAGAGGTCATTTAGTCCAACCCTGTCATTTTATAGGTGAAGAAACTAAGGCCTAGGGAGGTGAGTGACTTTTCCATGGTCACACATGCAGTCAGCATCAATGGTAGGAGTACTAGATTGGCTTCCCTGGGACAACACTGATGTGTATTGGAGGGTGAGAGAGAGCCGACATTTTCCTCCTTGGCCTAGGATATCTGGTAGGCCACAAGCCACGCTTTATCCTAACCAACCGCCTAGTCCTTTCTCAAAAATAGTCTTGAAGACAGAAACTATGTCATTTTTTTTTTGTTTGTTTTTTAGTGAGGCAATTGGGGTTAAGTGACTTGCCCAGAGTCACACAGCTAGTAAGTGTTAAGTGTCTGAGACCGGATTTGAACTCAGGTCCTCCTGACTCCAGGGCTGGTGCTCTATCCACTGCGCCATCTAGTTGCCCAAAACTATGTCATTTTTATGCTTGTATCCTTAGAAAATAGCCCAGTGCCTAGCCCACAGTCGGTGTTTAATCAATGCTTACTAACTGGCAATCTCTTTGGTCTTCTGCCATTCTCGTATTCTTTTATTCTATGATTCAATTTGTTCCCTAAAACCAAAGAGGATAAAAAAATACTTTTTTTTCCTGCCATAATAATTTGAGATCTAGCAAGTGATACAGAACTTAGGTACCTTTCTTAAGAATCACTACTCTGGGGGCAGCTAGGTGGTGAAGTGGATAAAGCACTGGCCCTGAATTCAGGAGGACCTGAGCTCAAATCTGGCCTCAGACACTTGACACTAGCTGTGTGACCCTGGGCAAGTCACTTAACCCGCATTGCCCTGCCCCAGCCCCCCCAAAAAGAATCATTTCTCTGGTGAGTAATGTTCATCATAAGCCAATGGACATCTCTTTACAATCCCAGAGATTCAGTGGTTTCTTCCCCCAGCATATTAAAAAGAGCTAAAATCAGACTACTGTCTAATCATCAGCTATGTAAGCTTATCCCCCTTATCACTTAATTAATCAAGCCTGATAGAAAGTTAAAGTAGAATGTTCTTTTCTCTCAGAAGAAATCCCTTCTAAAAATAATCCAAAGGACAATAGAGCTAGACTTTCACCAGTCAGAGAACTTTTAGGAAAATGAATAAATTGTTTTTATTTGGTGGGGGGTGGGTGCTGTTTTTATTCTTTAAGTGTTCTACGTTCGTAGATTTTAGAGAGTTAAGTGAAGAAAATCTCATGGACCACTAAAATTTATAATACTCTTAATGATTAGGCCTCTCTACAGAGTCTTTTTATTGCAATAGGGCAGCAGGGAGCTTTGGAATAAGCACAGTATTATTGCTAGGGTGCATAGTTTTGGTTTTCATGAATGTTTCCCCTCCTCTCTTTCTTTTAGACACTGCTTAATTAGTTTCTGGCCCTGGCCTAGAGGGTCCCTGTGCATGGCTGTCCTGAACCAGTGAAAAAGCCTCTGTCAGAAGATGCTGACTCAGCACCACAGGATTTTGCCCTAGTTGTCTGTTGGGTAAGTGGTTTTATTTTTAACTCCGCTGGCTGTTACAAATGGTGGCTGCAGTCACCTTGGAAAATTGAGCCCTGGCTATCAGAACACAGTGTTGGTTTCATTCTTTGGTCTCCTTTTTCTTTAGCTAACAAGCTAACTTAAGGTTTCTGTGCATTTCCTTTGCTATTAGGAGTAGGGGATAAAATGAGTGAAAAAGATGGTTGTAGGAAAAGGATTGCATCTACATAGGTTTTACTCTTGTTACAGGCTAGCTGTAGGAACAAACCCAGACTTCCAAATTGGTACTATAGTTTGATAACATTGGGAAGGGTTCTAGGTTGTTGTCCAGTCATTTTTCTTTTGCGTCTGACTCTTCATGACCCCATTTGGAGTTTTCTTGGCAAAGATACTGGAGTAGTTTGCCATTCTTTCTCCAGCTTATTATACAGATGAGGAAACTGAGGCAAACAGAATTAAGTGACTAACCTAGGGTCATATAGCTAATTATCCTACAAGGTCAGATGTGAAGTCAGGAAGATGAGTCTTCCTGATTCCAAGCCCAGTGCTCTATTCGCTGTGCCACCCAGCTGACATTGGGAAGGGTTCTGTGTCAATTGGCTATTTTCTATGAGGCAGAGAAATTATTTTGGGACCTAAGTGGGGGGTTGTTGATTGTTACTAAGACCAGCTGGTCTCATTCAGTGTGTTTAAAAACATAACATAGATTTCGTTAATTTACCTTGGAGTCATATCCTTAGTTTCAATGAAATGGGAGTGTGTAAAGCAGAAATCCAGATTGAAAGAATTGTTCCTAAGATGATGGATTTGGCACTTCAGAAGTCCCGGATTCAAATCCCATCTCTGGCTCATAATTGTATGACCTTGGGCAAGTCCCTTCTCCTCAATTACCCTTCCCTTATTTGTCAAATAAAGGGATAGGAAGAGATGACCTCTCTGATTCCTTTCAACTTTAAGACAGTATTCCTGTGACATCCTTGTCTTAGCCATTTGTAGGAGAGTTAGAGTTAAAAACGACAAATGCAGTAACATATGTATATGCTTATAGAAAAGAGGCAGAAACTGTCTACAAGTGTAGTATAACCTTGATTTAAACTGGATTCTTTTCCTTTGCTTTTCATGGGAAAAACATGCATTTTTTTCCTCAGGTTCACAGCATGTGAGTTCTGTTTCCATGTGTCAAAGTTCCTTGAAGTCCATAGCAGTTGCCATGTCCTGGGCTTTCCTGTGGTTTTCAGATATCCTTAGTAAATCTAGCCCTACATAATTAGGAGTGGACCAACTTATCAATAGCTGGCTTCCATTGGGAAGTTATGTTGGTGGGATTGACACTTGAGGGATTTATACTTGGACTCTCTTTAGCCTGCAAGCCAGGGTTTCTTAAGTATTTCCAAACCTTTGAAGTAGTTGAGTGTGGATTGGAAAAAAATGTCACCAACTTTATTTTTTATTTTTTAATCTTTTTATGATTATGTAAAACATGACCCTGTTTGTCATTTTGTACAAGAAAACTCCATTAAAAGAAAAATGAAAGTGAAAATTAGCATGCTTCAGAAGTCTATTCCATCAATATCAGTTCTTTCTTTGGAGGTGAAGATTATGTTTCATCAGTAGTCCTTTGGGATTGTCTTGGATCATTGTATTGTTGAGAATCATCAAGTCATTCCTAGTTCTTCATCAAACAATATTGCTGTCTCTGTGCACAATGTTCTCCTGGTTCTGCTCACTTCACTATACATCAGTCCATACAAGTCTTTCCAGGCCTTTCTGAAATCATCCTGCTTGTCATTTATTATAGCACAATAATATTCCATCACCATCATATTTCACAGTTTGTTTAGCCATTCCCCAATTGATGGACATTCCTTTGTTTTCCAATTCTTAGCCACCACAAAAAGAGCTGCTATAAATATTTTTGTACAAATTGGTCTTTTTTTCTTTTGGGGGGGATATCTTTGGGATACAAACCTAGCAAACCCGGATCAAAGAGTATGCACAGTTCTATAGCCCTTTGGGCATAGTTCCAAATTACTCTCCAGAATGGTTGGATCTTTTCACAACTCCACCAACAGAGGATTAGCTTCCCAGCTTTCCTACATCCCCTCCAACATCCACTATTTTCCATTATTCTTATGTTTGCCACTCTGATAGGTGTGAGGTGATACCTCAGTTACCAACTTTATTTTCAAATAACCTCATATGATATTGGACCCCCAAACTATGTATTTCAGATAAACTATAGTTTTTTTCAGTCAAATGATAGGCTGCTTTGCTGGAAGGAAGCCTGAAATGGATGGCTAGCTTAGTGGAAGAATTCAATTGTACAATGTGTCTTACAATGTGTCTACAATGCAAGTTCTTGTGTTAAGCAGTGTGTAATATAGATGAAGTTTACAGTTAGAATAAATACAATTAATTTTTGATCATCCATATTTTGTGAGGTAAAAAGCTATGGATGAGAAACACTAATGGATATTCTTGAAGTTGTGCTTTTTTAAACCAACTTTGGGATAAATGATAAAATACAGACATATCAACATTCAAATAAAATACCCAAACACTCATCTAGACATACCTTGTGCAAATCACTTTCTTTCTTTGCTCCTCAGTTTCCTCATTTGTAAATGAAAGGGTGGACTAGATGGTCTCTGAGGTCTCTTCCAGTTCTAGGTCTATGATCATTTTGGATTTGAATCCTAGTTGATCATGAGGAACTTCACTTGGCCCATCAAATCCTGTTTCCTTATCTAGAAAAGGAGAAGGTTGGATTGGCTAGCCTCTGAAGATCCTGCAGTTTAAAAAACCTGTTGATCTAAGATCCTTTGACCTTCATTCCTTAGAAGCCTAGCTCTGATTTTCTTCCAACCCACTCATATAGCTGGTGGTCTGAAACCCAAGTTGTTGAAAAACAGAGATGAAATTCTGGGCCTCTATGGATCTTTGAGAAAATGAAATTTACTTGTGGGTAGTAGAAATTTGGCTGTAATTTAAAAATAATGAAGGGGCAGCTAGATGGTGCAGTGGATAGAGCACCGGCCCTGGATTCAGGAGTACCTGAGTTCAAATCCGGTCTCAGATACTTAACACTTACTAGCTGTGTGACCCTGGGCAAGTCACTTAACCCCAATTGCCTCACTAAAAAAAAATAATGACAAGCAAACAAGAATGGTGATCCTTACTACTACAAGGAGTACTGTTTCCCAATCCTCTCAAAACCTTCCCCATCTTGGAGAGAGTGAGAAGCTAAGTAGGTCAATCAATATATCAATCAACTATAATTTATATAGTCCCGACTATATGCAAGGCTCATAGGAATCATAGATCTCTAAGTAGAAGGTACCTTAGAGCCTAGTCCAAACACTCTGTTTTACAAAAAAACAAAAACAAAAATAAAACAAAAACCCCAACAGACCCTGATATCCTTGGAGATTAAGTGATTTGACTAATGTTACATAGGTAGACTAGGTATTATGGGAGATGCAAAGGAAACAATGAAGTAGAAGACAGATTTATATTGCCCTCAAGGAGTTTATAATCTCATTGAGAACATGTGACAAAATGTAAATACATGAAAAGGTAAAAGTCAAGTTGTCAGATATTTAATTAAAGGTGATTATGATGTGCCAGACACAGTGCTAAATACAAGGTATATTAAAAAACACCTAATCCTTGCCCCTAAGAAGCTTACATTCTAATGGGGAAGGCAAGAAGTAAACATCTCTGTACAGAGATGTAAGGTATTCTGAGTAGAGAAGGCATCAGCAGTTTAGTGGGGGATGGGAGGAATGCCTGGGAAAGACCTCCTGGAGTAGGTGAGATTTGAGTTGTATTGAAGGAATACAGGAAAACTAAGAACATACCAGGCAAGAGAGGAGATGATGCTAATCTCAGAGGGAAGTCGCTAAGATTAAGAAGAACTGGGGAAAGCTTCTTTTGGAAGATGGAATTTGAAGGAAGCCAGGAGGCAGAGAGGTCAAGGATGAAGACTGAGAAAAAGCCATTTGATTTGGCAATTAAGAGATCTCTGGTGAATTTGATGAAGGAAGTTGAATGAAAGGGTCAGAAGCCAGATGCAAAAGGGTCAGAAGAAGGTGAGAGGAGAGGAATGGGGGGGGCATAATGGAGAGGGCTTTTTCACAGAGTTTAGCCCTGAAGGGGAGGAGAGATATATGATAGTATTCCATGCTAGTGGGGGTGGTAGAATAAAATGAGGGTTTAACAAAAATAAGCATGTAGCCAAGTGTCCCAGCTGGGGTTAGTATCCCAGGCAAGCCAACTACTCTTTCTTAGGTACCCATCACCTTAGAAATATGGGTGGCACCCTCTTTTCCAACTCTTCCCTTTGCAGTCCCAGTGTATGACTTTGTCAGTGCCTCCACAGTGCCTGCCCCTTGGGACCAAACCAACTTTCAGAGAAAAAAATGAGGGGAGTGAACTTGTCTGAGGTACTTGACTCTGAGGGGAGGGTCCTGGTTTTTTTTTTTTTTTTTTTTTACCACTCCTCCTTATTCATAGCTCAGACATTACCTATTGGTATGGACCTAATGGTCTATATTCACATGGTCTAATCTTTCTATGCTATTAGTAGCTTTGTAAAATTATTTACTAAAAAAAAAAAAAAGTCTTTCTCATTTGACTCAGCTCCCAGCCAGGAAAAAAAAGTCTGGCATTTTGGACTCAGGTTCATGTGTTGGTCCTTTAAAAAAAATCTCTTTATCAATTCCTACTATTCACTCATTCTCCCTCTTGCAAATGAGGAGACATATAGATCAAAAGACAGTTAGGACTGATCCTATTTTTTATTTAGAGCAAACTAGCTTTGATGCTCATTTAAACAGCAAGTAAACAACTTTAAAGAACAAACAACTCTGGACTTAGCCATCTGTTCTCTTGGATAAAAAAGGAGTGGGGAAGGGGAGACAGTACTTTATAGTCTGATCCCTATTCATTTATGTGGAAAGACAAAAACCATAAGTAGCTTAGATTCCCAATCTTGTTTTTATAATAAACATTTTTATTTAAAGTTTTGAGTTCTGGGGGTAGCTAGGTGGTGCAGTGGATAGAGCACTGGCCCTGGAGTCAGGAGTTCAAATCCAGCCTCAGACACTTAACACTTACTAGCTGTGTGACCGTGGGCAAGTCACTTAACCCCAATTGCCTCACTAAAAAAACAAAACAAAAACAAAAACAAAAACGAAAACAAAAATAAAGCTTTGAGTTCCAAATTCTATCTCTCCTTCCCTTCGCTCCCTTCTTCCCTCCCTGAGGCAGTAAAGCAATTTGGAGACTCTTTAGAGTCTCTAAATTTCTCATTTTGGCCACTGAAAGTAAAGGTGGCTGCATCACCGTGGCCTGAGCCAGGAGACCCACAAACTGCTGCACTGTGGCTCCAGCCACAGCACCCGCGGCAGTTTGTCTTAATGTTCAACTCTAGACTCACATCACAAAACAGCTGCTTGGTGCTCTCTCTTTTGGCTTCCATTTGAACCTCAAGATTTCCCCCCTCTCTTTTCTCTCTCCATTGTCTCTTCTCTCTGTCTCTGTCTCTCTCTGCTTCCATCTTGCTGCTCTGTGGTTGCAGTCATTCTGCATAGTAATAGCTTCAGTGCCTCCCAATACAGGAAGAAACAACTGGGAACTTTCTCTTTCTCTGCCTGCAGACGAAAACCAGTCTCCTCTAGATTTTGCTACAACAACATGAGTTAAATAACAACATGAGATAAAGATACTAAAGCTTTCACAGGACTTGGTGAATCAGTATGGACACTTGCTCCCCTGGAGCAGATCACAGCCCTCACACATCTTCTTACATACTTTCTTATCCTGTGCAGTTCTTGCTCTGTATATATCCATAGATCCTTCATAGAGGGCCTGCAAAACATATTAGAAATATTCCTTTGTTTTTTCAGCATATTGGTGGTGCCAATGTACCATTTGGGCTATTGGAAATTAATTGCTAAATAAGTGGCATTAACAATTAGTGCTAGAAGTGGAGGGTAGTATGAGATGACAATGTTTTTCCAGACCCAAGAAGGCTTCATGAAGGATGTGGGACTTGAGATTGGTTTTGAAGGAGAGATAGGATTTGATTGATGGAAGAGAAGAGGGTAATCTCTTTTGGTCATCTCAACAGCTCTAAGGGTTCGATTTTCATCACTATTCAGATAATTATGAAATCTTCTCATACAGCCTTCATCTCTCTCTTGAATTCTAGTCCACATCACCAGCTACATAATCCAATAAACACTTTCAACTAAACATGTCTGAAATGGAGTTCATATTTCCCTTTAAATCTACTCCTTTCTTGAACTTTCTTCTTTTTTTTCAAGAACATCATTATTCTTTCAGAGTTTCATTCAGGTTTACAACTTCAGAGTTATCCTCGATTCTTCTTTAACCTTCACCTTCTCTTATTGTCATTTAGCTGCTAAGTTTTCTCTCCACTCATATGGCCATCAGCCTGGATCAGTCTCTCATTGCCTCTTTTTAAAGTTTTTTTTCTTGGGTGGGGCAATGAGGGTTAAGTGACTTGCCCAGGGTCACACAGCTAGTAAGTGTCAAGTGTCTGAGGCCAAATTTGAACTCAGGTTCTCCTGAATCCAGGGCCAATGCTTTATCTGCTGCAACACCTAGCTTCCTTCATTGCCTCTTACTTGTATATCCTTCTAATTGGTCTTCTTGTATTCATCCTCTACTGTCTCCAATAAATCCTCTGCATAGATGTGAAATTGATTTTCCTAAAAGCACAAGTCTGACTATGTCACTGTTCTGCTCAAGAAGCTTCAGTAGCTCCCTATTTATTGCCTTTTAGACAAAATATGAACCCTTCTAATGGATATTTAAAGCCCTTCTTAAACTGCCTTTAACCTTTCTTTTTCAAAATTAAAAATTTTATATTGTTTCAATTAGCCAGCATTTCTTTTTTTTCCCCTCTCTCTTCCATCTTCTCTCCATTGGGGAGGGAGGAACACTTGTAACAAAAGTGCATAGTTAAGAAAAACAAATACCCCCATTGTCATTGAAAAAGCATGTCTCATTCTACATATTTAATCTTTCACCTCTCTGACAAGAGGTGGTAACCATTCATTATCCCTGCTATTCTCTGGAATCGTGTTTAGTCATTGCATTGATCAATATTCTTAATTCTTTCAAAGTTGTTGGTTTTTACAATATGTACAATAAAAAAGACTAAACAACAAGGGCATCTAGGTGGCACAGTGAATAGAGCACCGGCCCTAGATTCAGGAGGACCTGAGTTCAAATCTGGCCTCAGATACTTAACAATTACTAGCTGTGTGATCCTGGGTAAGTCACTTAACCCCAATTACTTCACACACACACACACACACACACACACACACAAAGACTATGCAATATCTACAATAGTATAAGTTGTTCTGCTCATTCTGCTCACCTAGGTTTCTCTGAAACGGTCCCTTTCATTGTTGTTTTTAATGGCATTAGAGTATAATCCATTATATCCATGGAAAAAGACCTATATGTCAATCTGTCTTTCTGAATTGATTTCACATGGTTCTCTTAGTGTACTCTATGTTTAAGGTAAATGGCTTTTTTTGCAGTTCCACATACATGGTGTTCCACTATCCACTTTTTCACAGGCTGTCCCCCATGTCTGTAATACTTCCTCTCCTTACTTCTGTTTCTTAGAATTCCGAGATCCCTCAGTTTAATTGCTGTCTTGAATATGAAGGCTTTCTTGACACTCCAAGTTTTTAGTCTTCTTCCCTACTAAATTACTTTGTATTTACTTTGGACATATTTTTCTTTTTTGTTTGTTTGTTAGTTTTTTTGTTTTTTGTGTTCTTTTTTTGCAGGCAATGGAGGTTAAGTGACTTGCCCAGGGTCACACAGCTAGTAAGTGTCAAGTGTCTGAGTCCGATTTGAACTCAGGTCTTCTTGAATCCAGGGCCGGTACTTTATCCACTGTGCCACCTAGCTGCCCCTTTGTACATATTTTTCAATTTTTTCTCTCAGTACATGTATTTTCCCCCTCAGAAGACTATAAGCTCCTGGAGGGCAGGGACTGTTTCCTATCCACAGGATCTGGAACAGAGTAGATGTTTAATAAATGCATGAAGAAAGATCCCTCCGTCTTTGGCTCTTAACACTTCCTTTTGTATAGCCTAAGCAACATAGCTATAGTGGAGTCCCAGCATTTCCCTCTATCATCCCATACGCCTGTGCCAAGGGGCATGAAGTCATGTTTTTCTCCCTTATCGTTACCCAAATTAGAGCATAAAACATTCAAGAGCTTTTAATAGCCTGGGGCCCAGTATGCTGAGGGAAAAAAAGGCTACTCATAGATAAATGGACAGTTATTTCATATTGGCTCATAGAATTTAGAACTAGATGAGATTTTAGAGATGAAGTAGTCCAGATCCCTCATTTTACAAACAGTAGTTAAAGGAGAGGTTAAATGACTTGTCTAACATTACCCATATGGCAAATAGAAGAGTCAGGCAGTTTGGCCTTTGGTTGATCCATAGCTAATGGCACTGGATTCAGGTTTCTCTTTTATGTCTAGGAGGATATGAGAAACGTGCTTCCCTACATGTAGAAGGAAGGAAGTCCTTGTTCTCTCTGCCTCTATCACTCTCCTATTCAGTTAATACCTGCCCCTGTGAAGAATACATTTTAGTTACAGGCAGTCAGTTAATTATCACATTCCACTGGAGAGTGTAGAGTCATTCAGTGGTGGAATCTCTTTTCCCATGTTCTATGGCTACTTCCCTCTCATTTCCATTGCAAGAATGAGAACTGTTTGTTTGTGGAAGGTATAACATGTCATCAGGGCTGGACTTAGTAGGGATAGAGCCTATGGTTTTGTGTCTACCTTAACTTTCCCCTCAATTTTTATCCAGGTGAAATCAGGTTAAAATGAGCATCAAATGAATTCTTGAAGGAGAAAAAAAATCATAAGATATCCTGCAGGTTTTATGTGAAAGTGTGTGTGTGCGCGCGCGAGTGCGTGTGTGTGTATGTGTGTATTCCCATTATTTTACCTTGCTGATGGAGGAGAGCAGGGATCAGGTCTTTGGTTTATGGACTGGTCTAGTCTCAGGTATCTCTTAGTACCGACTTACAAGATTGTTATTTCCTCCCCCCCCCAGGTACATCCCTGAGTAACTCCCTGGTTTATAGCAGGAGGGAGACGTACCTCCTATTTTAAAGTACAGGATAGTACCTGGGCCAGTTTCCTCTCTGAACTCTGGGGACAGTTCTCTGTGTGGTCTATGCTGTGACCTGTCTGAGTAGGCCTATCACTCAGCACCAGAAAGGTAAGCAGGGGTAATATGAACAGGCTTCTCTAGCAGACCCAAGTACTCCAATGTCCTTCATGCTGCTGACTCTGGCATTGCAATTGTTATCAGAGCTGTGATTGCAATCACGCTCTCGGTGGGCATGTCACAGCTCCAGTTATATTGCAGATGGTTGACACCTAGGCCAACAGAAAATGTGCTTAATCCATGGGACAAGAAATAGGATAACAGATTCTTACAAAACCTCCAGGGACAGCAGGTCCTGAAGCCCATGCCAAATCCATTTTAATTTCTGCAAATTCCAAAGCAGCAAAGAATCAAGGACAGGAACTGTAGCTAACAAGAGAAAGGGGGTACAGGAGTAGCAGTATGCTGTTAGCTTACTATATCACCGTCTTTCTGCTCTTTACCATCCCCCATGTAATTCTCTGCATCCTGGACCAAATATTTCTATGCCAGAAAAACCAGAATATTTGGAACCCTTAGATAACCAGAATTTCTTTGTTTATTTGCTCTCTCTTCACTCTAATTTCATGAGAAAGACAAATGATGGGGCAGCTAGGTGGTGCAGTGGATGGAACACCGGCCCTGGAGTTAGGAGTACCTGAGTTCAGATCCAGTCTCAGACACTTAACACTTACTAGCTGTGTGACCCTGGGCAAGTCACTTAACCCCAATTGCCTCACTAAAAAAAAAAAAAAAAAAAAAAAGAAAGACAAATGACAAAAAAATCCAAGTTGATATCAATCAACAAAGGATGCTTGCTAGTTGAACCCCAATTGTTCTTGACATAGTAATATTTAGTGAGGACCCTTGTAAGCACATGGACTTCTGGGAAATTTGTAGCTTAGTAAAAACTTGGAGGGTGAATAGAGATTGAAGCTATGCTTTTATTGGAACAGGGAGCTGTCAAGTGAGCAAAATGCCCCTATCAATGTAAGTCAGAACCTTTTCTGAATCTTATAGTCTTAGAGAGTATCCTAGATGACTTAATGATTATGTGACTTGCCTAGGGTCACACAGTTGGCATATGTCAGAGTTGGAACCTTTAAACCTGTAATTCCTGGCTTTGAAGGCATAGTATACCATGCTGTTTCTAACTTACAAATCTTTATAAAAGGATGTATAGAGACTATACTTTTAAATAGTAACCCTAATGACACAGACACACATTTCTATAATGGATGGAATTTAATTTTGTATCCAGGGCCCTGGTGGTGCTTCTATGTTGACATGATGCAAAATAAAGTTATTCTATCTCTGTACAAATGAGAGGCAAATAAAGGGGAAGGGAGAGAGAAAGAAAGGGGGTAGAGAGAGAAAGAGAGAGAGGGAGAGACAGAGCCAGAGACAGACAGATACAGAGACAGATAGAGACACACAGAGAAAGACAGAGAGAGACAGAGAGAGAGAGAGAAACTAGAAGAAGCATGGAATTGCTGCTTGCTGTTCTTTTCCCACCCTGTCAAAGTGCATCTTCAAGTATTTCCCACTATTCTTAGTCTAGTCAGGTCTTATTTAATTATCTTCCCTTTTGGTAGAGTTACCATTTATTCCTTAGTAGCCCTTGAGGGTTAGAGGTAACATGCATTCTGCATTCCAATCTCTATACCATGTCTGCAGGCTGGTCATAAGTCAATTTATGAACAAGTTAGTTTAAGGAAGGTCCAACTTAGTTATCAACAGCAAATTCCAGTCATATGATTCATGGTTGTCTACTTCATTGAGACCTTTGGAGTTTAGGATTAGAGAGGTGGGTTATTATGTGCTGCTAAATATTTCTCAGGTAATGTAGTATTGATTGATAACGAAATTATTCTCAAGTGTAGCTGAGAAGCCACACTACCAACCTCTTTGTCAATTGTTATAGTCTCCAAATGGGCCATTCCTCCTTTGTCTCCCATTTCTGATCAATATTTTGTACCAATCCTCCTATAGATTTTGTTATGTCACTCTCTTCTGATTAAAACAGGGCTCCCTGGCTCTCCATTGCTCACAGGGTAAGGCTCAGACTACTTTCCTTGTTATTTGAGGAATGGAAAGAATACTAGCTCTTGAGTTGCAGAACACAGGTTTAAATTTTACCTTTGATGACTACGACCATGGGCCAGTCATCCTTCTTGGGGTTTACTTCCTCCTCTTTAAAATGAGTCTTGGATTAGACAACTTCTGAGGTACCTCTAGCTTGATATGCCCGTTCTCTTCTGTTTGATCTTGTCTCCATTCAATCCTTCCCTCCATGTAATCTAAGCTCCATTCAAACTGTGCTGCCCCGTCTCCAGAGGACATGTCCTTTGTGATCATACTTTTTTACTTTTCCTCATGATGTCTCCCATGCATACAATGTCCTTCTTTCTTTGATATTTATCCATTCATTAAATGCTACTTCTTCCATGAAGATTTTGGTAGTAACCTTTCCCCTTGAACCTCATGTAGTGCTTTATTTTGAAGCCTTTAATGCAGTTATCACAGGGCCATAGGATTTAGAGTGAGTGCTCAGAGGTCGTCTAGCCCAGAGGATCTTAAAGTGCATGCGCGGGTGTGTGTGTGTCCTGGCCCTTTGTCAGTCTGGTGAAACCATGGACCCCTTCTCAGAAGGTGTACTATAGTTATCTGTGTTTATTACTTTTTTCCCAGCTAGATTTCAAGCTCCATGAGGAAAGGAACTGTGTCTTATTTTCATTTTGCTTAGTTAGGACTGTGCACTGTATACTCGACAGCCTCCTAGTAAATTTTTTTAACCAAGTTGATTAAAATAAATGAAAATATTTTAGGTAGGTTTAGTAGAATACCCTATTTTTTGAGCATGCCCATTAATCAAGGTTTTACTGGGTCAATGTTGCTTTTCCTTCCCTCCTCTTTTAAAAAAATACATCTTCTTATCTCACCATGCTGTATTGCCACCATGAAGCTCCAGGCAAAAAAGACTTGGTTGGAAAATTATTCATAGGTTAGTATTTGGAACTTTCTCAATCTAGTTGCTGCTTGACTGTTCAGAGCTGTTGTTAAATGGAGAAGCTAGATGCTGAGATTTATTGATGGCAGAAAGGAAGAAAGAGAGAGAGAGAAAAAAGAAAGAAAAAAGAGAAAAGAGCAACCCTAAACCCAACTAAAGTGTTATCTTTGTTGCCCAGGAAGAAACATTTAAATAATTCACATGTGAACTTTGGCACCATGCTGCATGCTCAGATCACCTTATGCAACCCCAGACCCCCTGAAAGCTAGCCATCTGTTTGGCTTATGTAAAAATATAGGCCCAATAAAGCTTTAATGGTTTCAATTAAAATGCCAGTGGCCAAGAAAGTGAGCACGTAGTAAAAGGAGCTATACTCAAGACAAGCAGGTTCATTGGCAAGGCTTTTTACAGAGGGCTCAGCTCCCTTGTTTGATTGAAAAGAAAAGGGCCAGGCTAGAAGAGAATCCATAGAATTGTCCTCTCAAGTTGAGCGGACTTAGATGTCTTGTTCAAAAGCCTCCATGAAGCATTTCTTTTTGTTGCAGGACAATTCACTGACCGTGTAAAGTTTAACAGGGCTTTGTACTGGGAACCTTACTGGACATGGCAGGCTACATACAGAATCAAACTGCTGATGACTTGCATTGAAAATTGTTGGATGATCTAAGTCAGATACTTCCCATGGCTGACTTCAGAAGAGCAGTCAGAGTCGGTAGAAAACTTGGCATTTTTAGATGAGAGTACATCTTGAACATTTTACTTTGCAGAGCACATCCTGCTTTTAAATAATCCCCTATAAAAAGCAGACGAAATTGAAGAGCACAACTTTGGCATCTTGAATATTCATCAAGTCAGACAATTTGCTGTTTTGAAACCTGGATCTTCCTTTCTTGCCATCATTTTCCCATAGGATCCTCCTAAACCCTCCTATTGGGAGAAAGGAGTCCCCTTCCAAAGGGACTGACTGGCTACATCTGGCAAAATTGGTAAGAAAGAGGCCGGAAGAAAACTACTTGAGATTGTAACTTTCAATTTTCCTACTTTTTGTTCAATTTTGGAAACCTTTGAATTCCTTGTACCTGCAAAAAGTCAAAAGGCAGCCCATTAATGAGCTCAGCTTCCTTTGCTCCCCACTCCTGCCACTCACAGTTTCATTTTTCAAGTATTTGAAAGTTCAGCAGTCACAGAACGCTAACAAATTCATGGTATTTGCTAGTGGGTGGTAATAGACAGTGTTGGTAGGGTGCACAAGTTCTATAGGACTCTTTCCCTGCCCTGCTCCACCTCCATGTCTTCAGAGGGAAGCTAAAATCTTGCAGATATCAGGTTTGTTATTTGCAAGCTCTTGACTTTGGGCATCATTTGTTGTCCTAGTAACACAACTAACACAAGCAATGACAAAGCATATGTTTTAAACTTGGCAATTTATCTCCACTAAAGGTTGTGGTGTGTCTTTTGTAGAACTAGATGAGGCCATTCTAAGAACCCGATGCTAGTTTTTCCATGTAAAATAGGTTAACTTACCTTTTCATTACTTTTTTGGGGGATGACGGTGGCACATTAGATATAAAATAGGAAACTAAGTGATAGGATTATAAAGAGCTGAAAGGAACCTCAGATGTCATCCAACACCACTCCTTTTACAAATGAGAAAACTGAGGTTCGAGGAAGCTAAATGACTTGATCTTTTTTTTTTCTTTTGGTAATAATTTATTTTATTTTCCAATTACAGGTAAAGATTGTTTTCAACTCATTTTTGTCATATTTTGAGTTCCAAATTTTTCTTCTTTCCTCCCTTCCTTCCCCACTTCCTAAGACAGCAATCAGATATAGGTTATACATGTACAATCATGTTTCACACACACACACACACATACACACATACATATACATCTATATACATATACACACATATATATTTCCATATTAGTAAATGACTTGCTCTTGATAAAATTGTTACTACATCTCAGAGGTGGGACCCGTACCCAGATTGTCTGACTTCAGGATCTCTGTTCTTTCCATTGTACAAGTATCAGAGTACAAGAGTATAAGTGCTCTAATGTTTCTAAAGAACTATGTTGTCATTCATATGGGAACTTCTTTTACATATGTGGATTATAACCCCTGTAGACCTTTATAGACAGTCTTCATCATCCATCATCCACAGAAGCAACTCTTTTAGAGAAGGGACTAACCATCTCCATCAACTACTGAAGAACTATCACCTAAGAGGCAGCCAAGACAGCAAGCTACCTAAAATAGCATGGTACCCTGTGAGAAAGTCAGAAGGGAGCCTACACTTGGCCAATCAAACCACTGCCATCCCCTCAACTACTGTCTCCCCTGCAGACCTTAATAGAGAAAGCTCGGAGCCCTGGGTCTGACCTCAGATCATTGGTCCTGCTTCTAGGATTTGTCCCATAGCCATCATCCCGAGAAATCGCGCCTCTGCAGAGGCACTCTGGCAACTGCTTCTGCTGGTACTACAGACATAGCTACTTAGAAAAAGAAAAGACTTAGAAAATTCCCACCATAGCTTAAAAAATGCCAAATGGCTCAACATCAGAAACTGATATGACTTTTTCAGTGGAAATGACATAAAATAAGAAGCATCACCACCTGCTTTCCTGCTATACCTTAAGGAACACGGGACCTTTTCATCTGATTTGTAGCCCAAATCTTCTATATGTGATTTTACCTCTACTTGAATGTGAGCTCCTTGATAACAGAGATAAGCATCATGCTTTGCACATGGTGCTTAATGAATGTTTTTCATTAAATTCATGATTTGCTTTGCTAAAAATTACTACCTTTTAGCTTGGTTTCTTGTTATGAACATTTAGCTGCTCTAGTTCTTGAATAACTGTTACACAATTCATCAAAGAGGAATCCATGAAATAATAAAGATGAACATAAAACCTAATTCTCTCTTCTCCCTTTCAGTCCCTATCTGTCAGGGTCCCTGAACTCCTTCCTCAGTTCTTGAGAGGGACTCAAGAGTATGAACCACTTGATCACAGAGAATATGAGGTATTTCCTCCTTGAGTCAGCTGGAGTCCCCTGAACACAAGGACAGTCCTGTAGAGTCATAGGAGATGGCCTTTCTATTTGATTCAGTGGCAGAAAGTTTTTTGAGGGAATTATGATAGTTCTCTGTATGATAGAGACTAAACTTGGCCTTGAAAAGATGACACTGCTCTAGCAGCTAGACAGTTTCTGAGAAAATTTGGAGGCATCAGAATAAAGCTTTGAGGAAAAAATAGACATGGACTTTAAATGCAACTATTCCTAGGGAGCTATCCATGGTATTAGAATGCCTCCACCTAATCCTAACTCTTTCACTAATAGAATGAACCTGCCTTTTGAAAAAAAAATGCTCACACTCTTGACTATACCCAATACTAGCTACTTGCATCTACCTTCTTCTGGTGTTTCTGTGAGTAACTTCTCTACCAGCCACCTACCCTGATTTATGTCTAGCTTGATTTCACCTAGGTCTATATTTGCTACTAGTGCTGTCTATTCCTCATTCCTGCATCCTGGTTCCCATGCTGAGTTCCTATCCTTATCATCTATCCTCTGTTTACTACTAGGAGATTGTAACCTTGCTTGGAAGGGATCCATTTTCCTGAATAATCTTTTTAGAGACTAGTACATATCATTATTTCACAAATTAATTTTATTTTAAAGAAGAAATTATAGTTGTGCATTTTGGGGGAAGTTACACACCAGAGGCAGAATGGCATAGAATAGCAGATAGAATGCTGGACTCAGGGTGAAGAAGATCTGTGCTACTTCAGATATTAGCATGACCCTACTTTTCTCAAGTTTCTGTTTCTTCATTTATAAAATGAAGCAAATAATAGCACCTCCCTTCCAGCATTCTTGGAAAGCTCAAATGATATGATGTATGTAATGTGTTCTTCCAACCTTAAAGTATTATATAAATATATGCTCAAAGCATTGTAATGACAATAATAACTATCATTATGGGGGAGGATTGTTGATTTAGAATTTAACCAGATTGGAAATTATGGTCTTTGAGGTTTTCTAGGGTCAGAGCATCTCAGAATAGACTGACTATATATGGAACTTGGAGAGCCCATATCCATGGTTTCTACCATTTTGCTCATTGGGGAATCTGTCTAATGAATAGGCAGAGAAAAGCCCCTCAGCTGCACTGCCAGTACTGCTATTGGTTTGTAATTAAATCCCTTTATCTCTTAATACTGTGAGAAAATTATTAATAATAGGGGTTTTGGGACTTCCAGGGACACCCCTGCTGAAAGAGCCTGGCTTACCTTTCTTAAGGTCAGCCCAGAGCCAGGAAGTTACTTCACTCAAAACCACACCTACCTTGAAAACCTTGTTTCTGCTAGAGGATCTGAACTCTGACCTCGGCACGTTCTACTCATAGACCACCCTCGAATTCAGTGAACCAATGGATTTGGGTGATGCTGGCCAATTAGCTTGGAGTGGTGTGTAGGGACTGCCTCTCTTCCAGACCCACAGGTAGCTTCTGGTCTGACAGGGACAGCATCTTCCTCTTTTTGGCCTGAGACTCAGAGGTGGTGGCAGCTCTTTGTGCTAGGTATTGTAACGATTGGAATAATGCCACCTGCTGGATACTTACTGTAGAAGAGTTCTGCCCATGAAGGGAAGGTCTTTGAGGGCAAGACCAGGAGTCAGGAAGTGATGCGAGCTAGTGGGAGGAGGAAGGAAGAGACTGGCGCTCAGTCTCCCTCTCTTTCCGGAGGACGCTGGCGGAGAAGGGAGCTAGAAATGTGCTCTCCTTTTAATAGATAGAAATCTAGGCCTTTCTCTCTCTCTTTACCAAATTCTTATTCTCCTTAATAAATGCTTAAAAGTCTAACTTGCTAAAGCTTATAATTTATTGGCGACCACTCATTAGATATTTTAGACAGTTTAGCTAGAATTTTAACCCTTAACAGTATGTAGGGCTTCTGAACTTTCTGAACTCCACATGTTCTCTCTTTACTATTATTTAATATACTTTAAAAATGTTTAATGTTCTAAACTGGTATAGTAGTCTCTAATTTCTAAGTAACAAACATAGGATAAACCCCAGCTAATTTTCCCTACACTGGGACAGAAATAGGGTGACCAACATTAAATTTTACACATCACAATACCTCAGTTTCTCTGTCTGTACAATGGCAAGAGTTCTGAATATTTTCGATCTGTGCACATGTCAGGGCTCTCTGAAGACCTTTGCAATAATCTGAGAATGTTTTGACTCCTTTTGAATAAAGGTCAACATCAATACCATCTCATGTTTGATTTTTAGCACAAAAATCATACAAAGAGCAGGACAGAAAGTAGAGGGAAGTCGGAATGTAAACACAAAGTCAAGTAGTTCACAGGCTCTGAAATCAAATGCATAGGGTATGAAGCTCAGTGGATGGCCTGAAGCCATGCAAATTGGCCCAGGCCCTTGAGCTCACAAGAAATTAGGTTAGGCCTAATCTGAAACAAATAATGCTCTAGGAAAGGAATTATGTTAATAATAAGAACTTCAGGCCTCACTGGATTGCTACTACATTCTTTCAGCCTGTTGATACTATTTGTCAGGAGATATGCTTCTGTTTTATGGGTAATAGTTGATTTTTAAGAGCATACGTAGAGTGCTATTCAACCTACTTCTGTGGTGGACTTATGAAATATTCTTAATGAATGGCACTGGGAATCTGTGAGCCAGTAGGAAAGATAGAATGATGATAGCAATTTAAAGTTAGTGATTCTGATGAAAAGGAGAATAATAGGAATTTCTAGAGAAAGGAGTAACATGCATTGCCCAAGACCAATTTTCATATGAATCTTGGGCAAAGTCTTTTCAAAGATATGGAAAGGAAGTCACTTCAGAAGAAGGGTGGGAGAAGTACCTTACCAGAGTTCTCTGTCCCTGGAACCTTCAGCAGAAACAGCTCATCAGTAGCAAGGCCCATAACAATCTGGCAGCCTAGAAAATGCACCTCAGAAAAGGAGCAAAAATGCTGCAGATGAGAGGAACAGACGGAATGACAGTAAATTAGGTGGCAATGTATGTATATTCCATAGGTATTAGAGTTGGAAGTGGAAAGAGTGACAGGACAGAGGCTCTCCTCCTATAGTGTGATTAAAAATAGCATTCATCCTTGGGATTCTTTCACATTCTCTCTCCTCCTCAGCGTACTGACTCCTTATTTTCTCTTGTGCTTATTTAAGTTGAAGGCTGAAATTTTAATTATTTGTAAATCCTGATGGTTAGTGAAGTATCTTGCACATAGGAGGTGCCGAATAAACATGTGGATTGAATGAATCAAACTATAGTTAAGTGGAAGTACGAAGGATATACATAGGATCATATATCATGGGCTTTAGAGCTGGAAGGGACATTAAAGGCCATCTGGTCACTGGCTTCATAAACTGTGGGTTGCAAAAAAATTGGCAACATTAAAAGGTTATGTATACCTAGTTTATATACCTTATATATCTGGGGTCAGATAAAAATTTCTTGGGTGAAAAGGGGTCATGAGTAGAAAAAGTTTAAGAAGCCCTGATCTAATCTAACCCCTTATTGAACAGATAAGGAAAGTGAGGATCATTGAGGTAAGAGACTTTCTTAAGGTAACATAAAAGATCTACTGATAAAAATTGAATTAGAACTCGGGTCCTTGGACTCCAAAACTAGCATTCAAGGCTTTATACTTGCTGTGGGTACTTATTAACTGTCCAATTTCAGAAGCAAATTTTGATTTTGATAAAGAATCAAGTTCTGAGATGGCTTTAGGTTTTTATTTTTTATATGTTAATATATCAGGGATCTGTAATTTCACTGGAGTGGGAACTCCCCACTGATTACACAGAGTGCAACCTGTCTATAATTTACAGTCTTCTAAGAATGCCTGTGGCTCAGAGGGGTTAAATGATTTGCTGGTTGTCACACATCTTTCTGACTCCAATCCCAGCATTCTTTCACTATGCTTTCTCTTCTATTGATATGTTATAATGTCAGCTAATGGATTTGCTATTAAAAATAATGAGCAGTCACCTTAACTCTTTGCTTATCTATGATTCTGAATCTCTGAGCCTACCAGGGCTAGACAGTTTTATTTATTTATTTTTGAAAATAAGATGTTATAAGTATCTCTGATATGTCTAATTAGCAGGTCTCTATGGTCTTTTGTGCTCTAAACTTTATTGTTCCATATGGATTTACAGAACTCATATGTCTATTCTGTAAACTAATTGACATTTTGGCCACTACCCATTATGTTCACAGGGTTGTACATCATGACTCTCATTTAGATTTATTTTATGGTCCCAGTCTCTCCCCAAATGTCTTATCCTGTTATTGCCCCACACCAAACATGACTCTGCTGGAAAAGGATGAAAAAAACCAACAACGAGGTCAAAGAATCATTAAGTTTTGTTCATTCCTCTCAAGCATTATTGATTGGGATAGGATTAGGGATAGAAGAGCCTCTTACTGTCCTGTAAGATTGAGAAAATTAGGCAGTCATGCAATGTTAGCTGCTTCATGGAAAATTTTTCACCTTAAAATCAGGCAGGAAGAAGCAAATGGGGTTTAATATGAGTATATCTTGTTATTATAAGAATGGAATTCCAACATGCTATTTTCTTGATGCTTACCTCTGATCAGGACAGCCTCTGCTTCCAATTAATTTCCAAGTTAAGTCCAAATTACTTTTCCTGGAATTGAAGTTGTTCCATGATTTGGTGCCAATCTACTTTCCTAGCCTAATCTCTTACTCTTTGCTTTTTTTGCACTCTCTCCATATACTCTAGCTGATCTGTACTATTTTTCAGAAACTTCCCATCATTCCTATTTCTGTGCCCTTTTCATGCCATTCAGACTGTCTAGTGTGCATTTCCTTACCAGAAGTATGAAGACCAAAAGAATAGGGATGACACCTTATTTTTTAAAATTAAGTTTGTATTGGTTTTTTATTTTTTTACATCCCCACAAATTCCCCCAATAACTTTCCCTCTTCCTTTCCCACAGAGCTATCCTATAGAACAAATAGTATTTTTAAAGACCATAGAAAGAAAAAAGCTGGAAAAAAACAGCAAAACTGATCAAAACATTGAAAAATTCTAAAAAATATGTGCAATGTATAATGTACTTCCACCATTTCTGTAAAACAAAATGTCTTCTCATATCTCTTCTTTTCAGCCAAGCTTGTTTTTGGTCATTTTGCATCATTTATTTATTTTTAATTTTTTAATTTTAATTTTTTTAGCAGGACAATGGGGATTAAGTGACTTGCCCAGGGTCACAGAGCTAGTAAGTGTCAAGTGTCTGAGGCTGGATTTGAAATCAGATACTCCTGAATCCAGGGCAGGTACTTTATCCACTGTGCCACCTACCCTCCCCCTGCATCATTTATTTTTGATTTTGTTTTGGTGGTTCTTTCCATTTACATTGTTGCAGTTATTGTATTATTGATTTCTTAGTTCTGCTTACTTCATTCTACATCAGTTTATGTAGAGATTTCCATACTTCTTTTTATTCATAATAGTCATCATTCCCTATAACAAAGTATTATTATTCTGTTATATTGTTGCCTGACAGTTTGCTTAAGCGATTCTCCAATCATTGGGCATTTATTTTATTTCTAATTACTTGCTATCACAAAAGTGCAGCTATTAATATTTTGGCACATATAGAGACTTTTGTCTTATCAATGATCTTCTTGGGGCATAAGCCTAGCAATAAAATCTCTGGATCAAGGAGTAATGGATATTTGAGTCACTTTATTGTCATAAGTCAAAAATTATTTCCAAAATGGCTATGCTGATTCACAACTCCACTAGCAATACACTTGTCTACCTATTTCCCCACAACCCCTCTGATGTTGACTGTTATCATCTTTTCTCATCTTTACCAGTTTTTAAGGTATGAGATGAAATCCCAGGGTTGTTTTGACTTATATTTCTCTAATTAGTAGAGATTTGGAGCATACTTTCATATGGCTAATAGTTTGGAATTCTTTTGTCCACATACTTTGATCACTTGTATACTGGAGAATGACTTTTGGATATGTCTGTCTATCTATCTATATGTATATATTTTAGATACTAAAACCTTATCAATGAAATTTGATACAAAAAGTTTCTCCTATTTGATCACTTCCTTTTTTATCCTAGGTACATTAATTTTGTTTGTGCAGAAGCTTTTCAATGTCATATGATCACAGATATCTATTTTATCTTTTGTAATTACCTTTATCCTTTGTTTGACTAAAAATATCTCCTACCTGTAAATGTAAGAGGTCTAAGATCTCTCTCCTAATATTTTTATGGTATCATCTTTAATATTAAGGACACATATCCATTTATAATGCATTATGAAATATGGTATAATGTCTAAACCTAATTTTAGGCAGCCTGCTTTTCCAGTGTTCCAAGTGGTTTTTATTAAATAGGGAGTTCTTTCACAAGTAATTTATGTTTTCCACTTTATTGAGCACTGCTTTGTTGAGTTCCTTTGTTTCTGATTCTCCCTTGTCTAATCTGTTCCATTCACCTTCTTCTCTATTTTTAAAAACATTAACAGAAGATTTTTGACTGCTGCTTTTTAATATATGTTCAGTTTGAAAAGTGCTATTCCCACTTTGTTCCTACTGCTTTTTATAATTTTCTTTTATATTCCAGATCTTTTGTTTTTCCAAATGAATTTTGTTATTATTTTATTGAGTTTTTCCTTGATAATTTGATTGGTATAACATTAAAGCTTTGATAGTATCATAATTTTTATTATATGAATATGTCCAACCCATGAACACTAAATAGTCCTCTATCTTTTTCGGGTTGTTCTTTATTTCTTGAAGGACCATGTTGTCTTGGAATCTATACAAGGGTTTTGTTTGCCTTGTGTAAGGGCTAAAATTCTAGCTATACTATCTAAAAATCTAATGAATGGTCGCCAATAAATTATAAGCTTTAGCAAGAGTTAGACTTTTAAACATTTATTAAGGAGAATAAGAATTTGGTAAAGAGAGAGAGAAAAGCCTAGATTCATCTATATATCAAAGGGAGATCGTTTTTCTAGCTCCACTTTCTGCCAGAGTCCACATGAAAAAGAGTGAGCCAGCGTGCCAGCCTCCCCCTTCTTGCTCCCACAAGCAAACGTCACTTCCTGATGCCAAAGAAAAGATGCATGGTCCTGCCCTCAGAGGCGCTATCCTCATGTTGGAGCTTTCCTACAGTAAATCTCCAGCAGGTGGCATCATTCCAATTGTTACACTTGGTAGGTTGCTCCCCAAATATTTTATGCATTTTGTAGTTAATTGTAATGGGATTTTACTGTCCACTATTGCCTCTTGGATTTTGTTATCATTATGGGAAGGCTGTTGATTTTTAAGAGTTTATTTTGTAGCCTATAACTTTAATGACACTATTGTCTCAATTATTATCTTAGCTGGTTACCTAAGATTTTCTTTAAAAAAATATAATTTATTTATTTTTAACATTCTCTTAAAATTTTTTGAGTTCTGATTTATCTCCCTCCCTCCTACCCTTCCCTCATCCATGTATAAATCAAGAATTGATTTGAAATCACGTAAAACTTATTTTCATATGAGCCATGTTGCAAAAAAAGCATGAATAATAAAGTGAAGAAATTATGCTTCAATCTGCATTTAGAATTCAACAGTTCTCTTTCTGGATGTGGATAGCATTTATTATCACAAGTCCTTTGGAATTATCTTAGATCATTGTATTGATCAGAATAGCTAAGTCATTCACAGTTGATCATACAACATTGCTATTACTATGTACAGTGTTCTCCTGATTCTGCTCACTTCACTTTGCATCAGTCCATATAAGTCTTCCCAGGTTTTTCTGAAGCCATCCTCCTTATTTTTTCTTATAACACAATAGTATTCCATTGCAATCCATATACCACAACCTTTTCAGCTATTCTCCAACTGGTGAGCATCCTTTTTGATTTTGTCATCACAAAAAGAGATACTACAAATAGTTTTATACATATAGGTCCTTTTCTTTTTTCTTTTATCTTTTTGGGAAACAGACCTAGTAGTGATTGTTGTTGTTGTTTGTCCTTCATTTCATTTTCTTTTTTTTTTTTTGTGGGACAATGAGGGTTAAGTGACTTGCCCAGGGTCACACCGCTAGTAAGTGTCAAGTGTCTGAGGCCGGATTTGAACTCAGGTCTTCCTGAATCCAGGGCCAGTGCTCTATCCACTGTGCCACCTAGCTGCCCTGTCCTTCATTTTCAAAGAGGATCAGTGACATCATGGAGTGGTATCTTGATTTGTATGAATTTGACTTAAGTGAGGCCGAGTTACATAAAGTTAACAACCTCACTTTCTTTACCAGATTCATTGAAGTCCAGGGGCAAGTCAAAACGTCATGATGACTGGCAATGACTTGGGATATAGTGGATGGTCTTGGCATCTTTGTTGTCTGGGCAAATTTTAAGTACTGAATTGTGTCTCTTTCAGTCTCCTTCACAGCTGTTGGAACAAATTGCTCTCATCTGTCCATTACTCTAGGGGAAGTCTTCACATGCTTTTGGTAGACACCCCATAATTTGCCAACGGGTTTGAGGCCTGTCAGTTACTCTCAACCTGCTTTAGCCCATCTGCTGAGATTTTTTACCAGGGTATCACCACTGCAAAAGCTGCAGCTTCTTGGCATCACCAGTGAGAGTTGGGTGACAGGTAAACACCAGTGGTGGATGAGCAGCTCTGAAAAAAGGTTCAGAAAATTCTTACACCAGAGGTTCTAGTCCTCCTTGAACAACACGTATACATGTTATGGTTCAGTCAAAGGATATGCACAGTTTTGTAGCCCTTTTGGGCATAATTCATTTCTAGAATGGTTGGACCAGTTCACAATTCCATCAAGTGTCCCAGTTTTTCCACATCCCCTCCATCCCCCTTTTCTGTCATATTAGCAATCTGATTGGTGTGAGGTGGCAACCCAGAATTATTTTAATTTTCATTTCTCTAATAAACAGTGATTTAGAACACATTTTCATATGACTATAGATAGGTTTTATTTCTTCTTCTGAAAACTGCCTGTTCATATCCTTTGACCATTTATTAATTGAGTAATGACATATTTTTATAAATTTGGCTCAGTTCCCTATATGTTTGAGAAATGAAGCCTTTTTTTTTTGGTGAGGCAATTGGGGTTAAGTGACTTGCCCAGGGTCACACAGCTAGTAAGTGTTAAGTGTCTGAGGCCGGATTTGAACTCAGGTCCTCCTGACTCCAGGGTCAGTGCTCTATCCACTGTGCCCCTGAAATGAGACCTTTTCCAGAGATACTTATTATAAATTCTCCCCTCCCTCCTGCTTTCCTTCTAATTTTGGCTATTTAGGTTTTGTTTGAGCAAAATCTTTTAAATTTAATGTAATCAAAATTATCCATTCTACTTCCTATGATCTTCTCTATTTCTTGTTTCGTCATAAACTCTTCTCTTATCCATAGTTTGATGGGTAAAATTTTCCATGCTCCCCTAATTTGCTTATGACATCATCCTTTATGTCTAAATCATGTACCCATTTTGACCTTATCTTGGTGTACAATATGAGAGGTTGTTCTTTACCTAGTTTCTTCTGAATTCCTTTCCAGTTTTCCTAGCAATTTTTGTCAAATGGTGAGTTCTTACTCCCAAAGCTTGTATCTTTGGGTTTATCAAACACTAGATTACTATGGCAATGTATTACTGTGTATTATGTGCTTAATCTTTTCCTCTGTTCCACCACTTTATTTCTTAGCCACTACCAGATTGTTTCATTATTATTTTGAAATCTGGTATGGCTAGGCCACCTTCCTTCACATTTTAAAAATTTATTTCCTTGATATTCTTCCCTAGGCTTTTCTAAGTCAACATATCATTAGCAAATGGGGATAATTTAATCCCTTTAAAAACCATCTGTATTCCCTTAATTTCTTTCTCCTGTCTTATTACCATTGCTAACTTTTCTAGAACTATATCCAATAATGGGGAGAGTGGGCATCCTTACTTTGCTCATATGTTTACTGAGAATGATCCAGGTGTATTCCTATCTGTTTTTGGTTTGAGAGAGATACTTTTTATGATATTAAAAAATATCTGCTGATATATTTTCAGTTTTTAGCATAAATGAATATAGTACTTTGTCAAAGGCTTTTTCTGTATCTGTTGAGATAATTGTGTAGTTTGGGATGGTTTCATTTTTTAACATGATTAGTTAAATTGATTGTTTTTCTAATGCTGAACCATTCTTGCATGCCTGATATAAATCCAATTTAGTAAAAAAGAATGATTTCTTGGGTCAATTGCTGAAATGATGGTACCTATTAAAATCATTGCATCTCTCCTAGGCTAGAAACTAACACAGTAAATATGAAATGGATAAAAAATTCCTATTGCTGTGTAGTTAGATGGCCATCCTATTGATTTAGTACAGTGTGTAGAAATGGGGCTACTAAATCATGATAAAGACCCCTGTGGGCTGCTTATTGACCCAGAAAACCACATATTAGCATTAATTATGTTTTATTGTATTTTTCTTTATTTTGTTAAACAGTTCCCAATTACATTTTAATCTGGTTCAGGTTGCACTTGAACTGCATGTAGCCTGAGGGCTGTGTGTTTGATAACTCTAATTTAGCATAGCAGTACATATATTTGGGACAGGCAATGAGTTCAGTTCAGAATTGAAAGGAAGAAGAATGTGAAGCATGTTGCATTTGAATGATTGGGCCACACTTTTAATCATCACATATGGCTTCATTGTACAAAGATCTGTCGTTTCAAAATAAATTCATTTGTGTGTGTGTGAGATATTCTGTGATTACTAAGAAACTTGGAAAGTCTTTGAGAAATAAAAGTTGTGAGGTAATTCTAAGGGCAGTGGAAAGATCCAGAGTGGGCATGTTAGCTGAAGAATACTTCCAATGATGGTCTGTGCTCAAGTAGTGCTATGAAGTGCCATGAAGTGTATCACTTAGGAAAAGGATGAAAAGAGAGAGAGAACTGAGTAGATCTTGTGGAATGCAAGAGGAATAACAGATGGGCAATTTGAGTGCCCCACCGATACCCACTGATGTAAAAAATATCTACAGAGGAACTTCTACCATGTTAGGCGATACTTCTGTAGAAGAATTATGGGAAAATATGGGGGAAAAATACAAAGGAGAAGACATGGGCAGATTACAACCTGCATTGATGGAGTTAGTAGTCATAATAAGAAGATTAACTGAATATCCATATCTCTACCTTAGACTTCACATACTGTCCTGACTGTGTCAACTCCTTGATTAAAAATCTTCATTTTTAGGGGCAGCTAGGTGGCACAGTGGATAGAGCACCGGTCTTAGAGTCAGGAGGACCTCAGTTCAAATTCGACCTCAGACACTTAACACTTACTAGCTGTGTGACCCTGGGCAAGTCACTTAACCCCAACTGCCTCACCAAAAAAAATCTTCATTTTTTCCCATCAATTACCAATTAAAGTTCAGATTCTTTCTCCTGAAACTCCCAGTTACTTGTATTACTCAATTCCTCAAATGGATCTGTACTCTCACTGATATGGATATTCCTTCCAATGATGAAAAGAACAAACCATTCATTCCTTCCTAGCCTCTATTATTATTTCTCAGACTTTTCCCATAAGCTGGTCATAGGAGGGTTGCTCCATGTGCTGGGTGTCTTTCCTCTTTCTCACATTCTTTTGCTATCACAAGGATAACAATAGAGAAAACAGGCTATTCAATCATTATCCCTTACTCTTACAATGTGACTAACCTATCCTTCTTTTTGCTTTCCCTTCTCTATTGATGTTCTTTCCATATTCTTTCTTTCTTTGTGTTACAGCCTACCCGTGCCCACCACACTCCTCTCCATTGTTCCTTGGGTGCTTTTCAATTTGATTTATTTAGAGACTGTAGTGTTCTATGACTAATAGCCACATATTAACACCAGAAAAATATTTGTTTCAGGTCATTACAAGAATGATTTTTTTAGCATGGGTAGTAAATGCTATTTAAACATTTGATAGATTTCACCTGTCAATCTGTCTAAACCTGTGGGACCCTCCCCAATCACCCCTTTGGTAGTTCCTTTAAAGCTGGTTTAATTTCATTTTCTGAGATTGAGTTAATTCTTTAGTTCATATTTTATTAAGTTGGGTACTTTACTTTTTTGTTGTTTATAATCCTCCATTAAAAAATTTCCAATTTTGCCAGCATATAATTATGTATAGAGGTAGTGTAGTGGAAAAAGAACTGGCCTTGGAATCATTAAGAGCTGTATTCCGGTCCCACTTCTGCCATATATGGCTATGTGACCCCAGGCAAATCATTGAGCCTCTCAATGCTGCCAGCAACTCTCTAAGATTTTATGTGGCGGATAAGTGCCTTAGTAGAGGATATTCCTCACTGGGAGCTCCCTTTATGGATAAAATCACATGTCTGTTAAAAAAAGGCCCTCAGAATTTTTTTCTTTTATATTCCATTCCACTTTTAGATAACTATGTTAGCCTTTCCTCTGATGTCATGCATATTTTTTATTCCTTCCAAATTCCACTCATTGGCATGATGGTCCATGCATAGATCACAGGGGCAAAATAGAATAAGTTTGATCCCTCTTCCATACAACTTTGCAAATACCTGAAGGCTATGGGTAGCTAGGTGATGCAATGGATAAAGTACTGGCCCTGGATTCAGGAGGACCTGAGTTCAAATCCGGCCTCAGACACTTGACACTTACTAGCTACGTGACCCTGGGCAAGTCACTTAACCCTCATTGCCCTGCAAAAAATACCTAAAGACTGTTCTCATAATCTCCCTGAGTCTTCTCTTCTCCAGGCTACATGGAAGCTGTCTCTTCAGCTCATTCTCATATTACAGGATTTCCAGGGCCTTCGTCATTCTGGTTCCCTTTCTTTAGATACTCCTCAGCTTATCAATGCCCTTATTAAATTTTGGTGCTGAGAACTAAACTGAACTGGAAATATGTTATTTGCTAAGTTAGAAGGGAAATAATGCTAAGGTCTCTTTTTTGATAATAAAACAAACAAACAAAAATTGGCACTAACTACTTAACTATTATTCAGCAAGGGCTGGTTGATAGCTTTTAGGCTGACTGTTTCCTAGAGTTATATGAAGATGAACTGGTGAGAATTTAGGCTAAATAATACAAAATAGTGGTTTTAAAAAAGCAAAGAAAAAAAGGTTACAGTAGGGGCAGCTAGGTGACACAGTGGATAGAGCACCAGCCCTAGACACTTGACACTAGCTGTGTGACTCTGGGCAAGTCACTTAACCCCAATTGCCTCACCAAAAAAAAAAAAAAAAAGGTTACAGTAGGTGAAAAGGTGGTGGAGGTGGCGGTGAGTTATCTTTCCTAAGAGGAATGTTTGTCAGAATGTTTATACTACTTTTTCAGGGAAGTGGGAAGAATTGAAGGACATTGTTTTGGAAATCTGCCAACTCCAACTGACCTGATGGCCTTTCTCATGATACCAGAGAGATGCTCTCAGAGTAAACAATGAGCCAGCCACTCATGTTTATTCTTTTTTTTTTTTTAAGTGAGGCATTTGGGGTTAAATGACTTGCCCAGGGTCACACAGCTAGTAAGTGTTAAGTGTCTGAGGCTGGATTTGAACTCAGGTACTCCTGACTCCAGGGCCGGTGCTTTATCCACTGCGCCACCTAGCTGCCCCCACTCATGTTTATTCTTTCACTGATGAAGTGCCCCACTAAGCTAGGGATTGTGCCCTTCATTTGGGGATGTGGAAAACCTAAAGACTGATTTATTGTCCTAAGATTTCATTAACCAAAATTTGGTCTATCTGGTGGAAAAGAGGACAGCTTTTAAAATCGATTCACTCTATAACGGCTTGGGAACTTCAACTTCTAAGCATACCTGGTTTGCAGATTGAGAATTCATGGGTGTTTTGCATGACTGCATATGTGTGATCTCTATCCAATTGCTTGCTTTCTCAGGGATGGGGAGAGGGGAGAGAATCTGGAACTCAATGTTCCAAATGTTACGTTAAAATGAATGATAAAACTTTTTGTTTCTGTGTAATTGCGAAAAAAATCAAATAAAAATTAAATGTGAATCCATGGGTCAATCTGCATTTTAAAATGTGATAGTTAAGTGTAGCAAGAAAGCATAGTAGTCATCAGACCCTTGGAAAGTCTGTTATCAAGTAGCCTGACATCCTGGGAATTTGTCCAACATTGTATCTCCCACTTTTGTACTTTCACACATGTCCCTTATGTTTGGAATAGGCTCCCTTCTCCCCTCTGCTGCCTAGAATCTCTCGTTTCCTCACAGGACAACTTAGGAGTCACCTACTGCATGAGCTGTTTCCTGAACCCTTCCCTTCCAACTTCCTACTTGTTTACATTTTCTCACTCTGTGGTGAAAGCAAAATATTTTAAGTGCCTCCCATGTGCTATGTGCTATGCTTTGGTAATAATCTCTCTCTCTTTTTTTTTTTTTAGTGAGGCAATTGGGGTTAAGTGACTTGCCCAGGGTCACACAGCTAGTTAAGTGTCTGCGGCCGCATTTGAACTCAGGTCCTCCCGACTCCAGGGCCGGTGCTCTATCCACTGTGCCATCTAGCTGCCCTGGTAATAATCTCTATTAATTGCTTCTGCTTGGTATCGATTTATTTGTGTACGTGTTCTATATCTCTAGGAGAATGGTGACACTCTTCCTCTTGAAATGTGTAGTATTTTATAATTACCTATGTACATAATATATTCCCAGTGGAAGATTAGTTTTTTGAGGGCAGAGGTCGTTTCATTTTTTCTTTAGGTTTCAGCACCTATGTGCAATGCTTTGCACATAGGGATAGATAGGACTAGAGACTGGACCTATTATTTTGAAATGAAGAAATTTCTTTTATCAATTCAGGCTGGTGGCATCTCTCCAGTCTTAGAGGGTTGCCTAGAGCAGAGGTAGGTTGAGTGCCTTCTCCAGGGCCATACAACCAATATGTGTCAGAGGCAAGACTTGAACCCAGGACTTACTGGTTTTGAAGTCAGCTCTTTCACTCTGTCTCTGTTTCTCCCTGTCTCCCTGTCTCTGTCCCTATCCTTCTCCCCCTCCTTCCTTCTCCCCTCCTTCTTCCCTTTCTGTCTCTCCGTCTCTGTGTGTGTGTTTCTCTCTCTGTTTCTATTGTTCTGTCTTCTTCTCTTATTACCATGCAGCCTAATAGATAATAATTAATAAATGTTTGTTGCATGAAGATGTTTGGGGGTAATTGTGTGTTTTTCCCCATAATTACAATGACTGCATTTGAAATCCTTCCCTAAGTTCATGCGGATGGAACTACTGTTGTATGGTCGCATCTTTATCTTGTAACTCTGGATGCTTTATAACCAGTAGAAAGGAAGTGTGTCTACTTGCTGTTTAAATGGACTCCACTGAAACTTGAATCTTGGGTAGTCTGGAGGTGTTAACTACACCTTCTCGCTACTACCTGTTCTTTCCCTTAAAGACACATTGGCCCATGCCCATTAAATTCATTCTCTCAGGCACCATACCCTTTGGCACTTGACAGATTAAAATATAAGTATATTTCCCAGACTTAATACAAAATGTGATGAATTCCTCTATAATCAGATAGCTCTCTAATGAGGTTGGATACATCCTTTATGATTATAGCAGCAATAAAAGCAAGGTGGTTTTTATCTCCCTGATTCACATGCAGAATACACATTCACCTTTGCTGTGCCTGCTGTTCTCTAGCAGAGTAGTCTCAAGCTGTTCCCAATGCGATCCTCAGATAGTAGCAACACCTCCCCGCCCAGGTACCATGTCACATGCAATTAAGTCAAGGAGGATTCTGAGGAAAAGGTTGGCAGACCTTCCCCAAGAGAAGGTGGAGGGATTATCAGTGCCTCCAGATGTCTGTTTTAGAGACAGTACTGCCTGGAAAAACTGGAAGAGAAAACCCTGTTTTAGCTAATAGATTTTAGAAATAGTTTGTCAAAATCATTGGTCCTTGTTTCAGTTATATAGAATAAATTGATACGTGGTTTGGGTAATGGAAAGCGTCTGAGCAAAGATCTAAATAAGATGGCCCATTCTTCCTTTGACTTAGGAGTTGGAAGGGGCCATAAAGACCAGCTGGTCAGACCCTCTCATTTTATAGATGAGGAAACAAATGCCAAGAGAGGTTATGTGATTTGTCCAAGGTCACACAGTAGTAAATAATAAAGTCAGGATTTGAACCCAAGTCCTCTGAGTTGTGTAATATGGTTCCTATTTTTGAATCATAACATTTTAATTTAAGGAGAAGACTTTAGAAATCACCAACTTTTTATTTTACAGGTGACATGATCCATCTATCCCTATTATTGCCTCATATCTCTCCTGCCTTTTGTGACTAAACTCCTTGAGAAAGCTGTCTACAATAGGTACCTATACTTCCTCTCCTCTAACTTTCTCCTTAACTCTCTACAGTTTGGCTTCTTATTTATTTATTTATCTATTTATCTATCTATCTATTTATTTATTTATTTATTCATTCATTCATTCATTCATTCATTTATTCATTCATTCATTCATTCATTCATTCATTTATTTATTTATTTTGGTGAGGCAATTGGGGTTAAGTGACTTGCCCAGGGTCACACAGCTAGTAAGTGTCAAGTGTCTGAGGCCGGATTTGAACTCAGGTCCTCCTGACTCCAGGACCAGTGCTCTATCCACTGTGCCACCTAGCTGCCCCCCCTTTTTAAAAAAACTAAAAAAAAAATTTTTTTTTTTTAGGCAATTGGGTTTAAGTGACTTGCCCAGGGTCACACAGCTAGTAAGTATTAAGTGTCTAAGGTCTGATTTGAACTCAGGTCCTCCTGAATCCAGGGCCAGTGCTCTATCTACTGCACCACCTAGCTGCCCCCTACAGTTTGGCTTCTGATCTCATCATTCAATGGAATCTGCTCCGTCCAAAATTACCAGTGATCTCTTAATTGCCAAATCTAATGACCTTTTCTCGGTCCTCATCCTTGTTGACCTCTCTTGTAGCCTTTGACCCTGCTGATTACCCTCTTCTCCTGGTTACTTAGGGTTCTTGGGACACTGGTCCCTCCTGGTTCTACTCCTATCTATCTGACCACCCCTCAGCCTTCTTTGCTGCATTTTTATCCAGGTGACACCTACTAATGGTAGATGTTATACAGACCTCTTTTCTCGGTCCTTTCCTTTTCTTTCTCTATACAGTTTCATTTGTTAATCTCATCAGCTCCCCATGGAATTAATGATCATCTCTATACTAATGATTCTCAAATATATTTAGCCAGATTTAACCTCTCTGTCAACCTCTAGTCTCTCATCACTAACTGACTATTAGACATTTCAACTTGTGCAGAACTGAATTCATTCTCTGCTCCCCTCCCCCAACTTTCTCCCTTCCAAACTTCCCTATCATTGTTGACAACACCATCCTCCCAATCGCCCAGGCTTGCAAGCTAAATATTATCCTCAACTCCTCCCTCTCTCTCACCTCTACCATATCCAATATGTTGCTCAGACCTCTCAATTTTACCTTTGTTACAGCCCTTGAGCCCCCTTCTCTCCTCTGATATTGTTATGACCTTGCTTCAGGCCCTCATCTCCTCACATCTGGATGATGGCAAGAACCTGCTGGTTGGTCTGCCTATAACAAGTCTCTCACTACTCCTCCACCCTCTGCTCAGCTGTCCAAGTGATTTTGTAAAGCACAGCTTCAGCCAAATCACTCCCCTACTTAACACATTAGAATGGCTCACAATTTCCTTCAGGATCAAATATAAAATGGTGGTCAAGGCCCTTTATAATCTACCCCCATGGGGGCAGCTAGGTGCTGCAGTGGATAAATCATGGGACCTGGATTCAGGAGGACCTGAGTTCAAATCTGGCCTCAGACACTTGACACTTACTAGCTGTGTGACCTTGGGCAAGTCACTTAACCTTCATTGCTTCGCACCCCCCCCAATCTACCCCCACCAAAATTTTTAAGTCTTATACTTTATCCTCCCATTGCCCCTGCCTCATTTTGACCCAGTGACAACTGGCCTCCTTGTTATTCCTCAAACCAGTTGCTATCTTCCAACTTTGGGCATTTTCACTGGTTGTTCTTCAGGCATGAAATGCTTCCCTTTATCTCATCTTCCAGGCTTCCTTTAAGTTCCAGCTAAAATCTTGCCTTCTATAGGAAGCCTTTCCCAGTCCCTCTTAATTCTAGTGCCTCTTAATTCTGTTTTTTCATTTCCTCCTTTGTAGGGTTTGGGGTGAGAATATCATCTGTAAACTCATTTGAATTTTGGAATCAAGGCTATAGCTTTATTTAGGTCTAATGGATATCTTTTCTGGGAATAGGATTCTGTATGTTTGAATCTTACATCTGCTGTAATGCAGGTGTACTTCACTGAGTACAAATGGTCTTGAAAAGTTGAAAAGTTGAGTATAAGTCAACATTTTCTGAACTGAACCACTTTTTCAATTTGCTATGGGTAAGTGATTTACCTAGAGTCACACAGCCAGTAGTTGTCAGAGGAGGGCTTAAACCCAAATCTTTATGACTCTAAGTCCCCTGTCCCACACTGCCTCTCTAACATGGCCTATTAAAATTGTGGCTGGTTCTCTTCTTGGATTTTTACCCTGTGAATGCTAAAGGAAAATATATGCTGTGAAAATTTGTACAGGGATGGTGAAGGAAGAAAAGTTTTTTTCAGTCTCACATTGGCTTATCACAGTGGCAAAATCAGTGCATTTGGCAGTGTATCCACATAGGAACAAATAGAGAAATCTAGAGGGAACAGCATTATTCTAGTCCACCCCTAGCCTTGAAATGCCTGGTATTAACTTCTAACTCATCAAGCCTCTGCCTACCCCAGGGCTTGATCACATTTCTATTTCTGATTGTTCCTACCTCTTCTTGAAATTACAGCAGAGACCACACTCTACCCACCTATTCTACCCCCACCATTATCTGCTCTATCTGTGAGTCCTTGTGTCTGTCAAGACTCAGATCAAAACCTAATTTCAATATCATCCCTTTCCTGATCTCCCTAGCTGTTAGTCCTTTCCCCATAAAAACAATCACCTTAAATACATTTTGAATCCATTTAGTATAAAACTATATATACCTATATTTATATGTAATTATATAACTATATAATTGTTATACTTGTTTCTTTGTATCTTCAATGCCTAGCACACGGTAGGTACTTAAGAAATGATTTTGGGTTGATTTATTTATTGATGTGAATGTTTCTCTGTTCTACTTTGGCCTGACCCCCTTGTACTAGGCTTCTTTCTCACCTGACCAACTGCTACATGACCCATCTAGGGCTCAAATCAACCACACAAAAACATGTCCTGCTCCCTATCCACCTGGAAGCTATTAATCAATGTAGGCATGCCAGAAATATCACAGATGCCCTACTTGACTTAGATCTTCCTAGCTAGGCCCTCACCTAGTTTTTTTTTTCAATTTTTAATTTTTGCAGGGCAATGAGGGTTAAGTGACTTGCCCAGGGTCACACAGCTAGTAAGTGTCAAGTGTCTGAGGCTGGATTTGAACTCAGGTCCTCCTGAACCCAAGGCCGGTGCTTTGTCCACTGAGCCACCTGGCTGCCCCCATACGTTTAGAATACCCATATGTTTCCTAAGGCTTATACCTAGAACAATTATGGGGATTGGCCAATCTTAAATTGTAACTTGGCAATTTAAGACCATACTAAATAAAATATTTTACTTAAAAAACAATTAAAATATGCTGCACATTAAATTAGATGAAAAACAAAATTAAGATACTGCCCTAATCTCCCTCTCTGATTGGTTTCAGTTTTTGCTTCTCAGACCAGACAGGTACTTTGTATACAAGCCCAAATTTAAAATAGCCAATAGGAAACTGCTTTGGATAGATAACTTTTTCACAGTTTCCATTCATCAAAATTATAGTTAGCTAATGTTGATGTCTTCAGATCCACTCTCTTTGGATGCTACATTTATCTTTCAGCTTCTTACATGTTTTAAGAACACACTCTGGCCTTTTGGTTTCTCTCTACTTATCTATATATCAAATCAGGGATTTCTTACTTTTAGGATATTGCTAGCTCTCTTGACCCCTGAACTTATCAACTTCTATCCCCAGGTCTTTTACAGTATTTTGGATCTCAGATTTGGTCTTCGAATTGAAATGAATCATGTATTTAAACATGTAGACATTGTCCTTTCATGCTGTTTTTCATTTCATCTTTATCTTATTTGACAATACATAAATACCACCACCTGGTGCACATATAGAAACAATGGTTCATATATAGAAACCTGTTCTTGTGCATATAAATTATTTATCTGTAAATCAGATATTGGCCTAAGAATATTGGAAAAGTCATTGAGCTGTCATTTAAAACCATTAGCATTCATTAGCTCAGATGAATTAAGTAGACTAAACAGATTCCTGCCCAAGTAGGAATTAATTCAGTGCCTTTAATTTGTCTTACAAAGAAACTACAAAAGTTTCTTTGTGAACTTCCAGTTTTCACAAGTATATTCTAATAGATTCATTTTCTTACCTCTCTACTTGGCTCAAGTTAGGGATAAAATGACATAAAACCAATAATAGTAATAGCTGCTATATATGGCACTTTGAAGTATGCAAAGTGCTTTGTATGTGTTATCACAGGCAGAAGTTAAGTGACTTACTCATGAGAATACAACTAGTAAGTATTTGAGATTGGCTTTGAACTCAGGTCTTTGCATTCTAGGACCAGTATTGTAGCCACTGTATTACCTATCTGCCCATTTATATTACCATAAGAGCTTTCTGAAAAACATGTTTATTCTTGACTCTAAAGGTCTCAAAACATTCTCCAAATGAAAGAAGTTGAATAGAAAGAATGAAGACTTAGAAGAAAAGACCAATAATTCATGGGAGACAATGTTAAGAAGAGAAATGGTAATTAAAATTAATGTCCTTAGCCATGTATATACAAATGCATAGAGTATAGGCAATAAACAAGGTAAACCAGAGACACTAATGCATTGGTACAAATTGGACCTTATTCTGTTGGTAGGATTGAACTCCTTACTACACTTAGGCTATGGAACTGTTTGCCTTGTTCAAAAGGGGCAGAATAGATAAAGGAGTCAGTAAAGTAAAGTAAAGTATATATTCAAATTCAATAAATATTACTAAGTTCACACTGTGCTAAGACTAGTGTCCCAAACTTTGAATACAAAGACTAAAATGAAGCTCGAATTCTACTTATGTTCTACTGGAGTTCAGGGGGTTTAGTAGAATATACACACATATATGTATGTGTATAAATATATATATTTATATATCAAATATTTATAACATATAAATATAATATATTTTGTAATATATAATTTATAATGTATAAATATTTATATATCTATTATGAGAGATGTTGAACACCAAGAACTGAAGCATCAGGAAAGATTTTACTGAAGAGATTACACATATGATGAGCCACATGAAGATAATATATTTGTATGACAAAACCTAGAAGCCAGAGGGAGAAAAGCCATGGTGAAGATAATTTTGGCAAGGACTGATAGAACAGTATCAGTATTGTTTTGGGAGTACACTACAGACCACTAGATTAAAAGGAGCACTGGATGAGCATTTTAGGAAATACATCACAAATCTGGACATTTGATGGACTACTCTCTGCCAGTACTGACTTGACTGTTAGTTTCAGTCTTTCAAACCAAGAGGAGGTAATTAGGGCAACTTATTCTGCATATGGTATTGGACAACAAGAAGTAACTTATTGATGAATCTGGCATTATGGAACCTTGAGAGAGAGCAACTACCTCATCACAGAGCCAGTGATGGAGAGGGAGAGGGAAGCTGGGCGTGTTTTTTTTTTTGTTTTTTTTTTTGGTTTTAGTAAGGCAGTTGGGGTTAAGTGACTTGCCCAGGGTCACACAGCTAGTAAGTGTTAAGTGTCTGAGGCCGGATTTGAACTCAGGTCCTCCTGAATCCAGGGCCGGTGCTCTATCCACTGCGCCATCTAGCTGCCCCTGGGCATGTTTTAATAATATACCACCTAGATTTTAGGATGACATATTTCAAAAAGTTTAGAGAAATGATAAGTAGAATCACATGATCTAATACTGAAATTCTAATATCATAAGCCAACAATTTCATTAATGAGGAAAACAGGAGGTGGGAAAGAGCTATCCAGAGATCATTTTCTGAAATATTTAGGCAATTCATTGATCAACTAAGGTTTGAAAAAAAGGCATATGTAGAAGTTGAAAACAAGAACAATGACGAGATGAATACAAAATAGTAGAATAGTTCTATAAAAAACTGTGTTTGGGAGCTCTCAGGAACTCATGCCAATGATAAGTTCAAAGGATAATAATAAGTGCCTTTTTCCCCACTGATGTTGGAGGGGGGGGAAGGAAGATCAAAGATGGGATAGGATAAAATGGGATGATGATAATGTATGGCAGAGAAGAGGAAGAGTTATTTAATTCCTATTTTGTTTGTTTTCTCCACTGAGGTAAATAATCTTCAAAATGGTAAGGATGGCCCAGTAATGATTGACAGAATATTGAAATGCAAGATAAGTGAGATTATATGAGAGCTTCAACCTGTTTTCAGTGTGTTCAGGTTATCACACTGTAACGATTGGAATAACGCCACCTGCTGGAGACTTACTGTAGAAGAGTTCTGCCCATGAAGCGAAGGTCTTTGAGGGCAAGACCAGGAGTCAGGAAGTGACGCGGGCTAGTGGGAGGAGGAAGGAAGAGACTGGCGCTCAGTCTCGGTCTCTTTCCTTTGGACTCTGGTGGAGAAGGGAGCTAGAAATGTGCTCTCCCTTTAATAGATAGGAATCTAGGCCTTTCTCTTTACCACAATTCTTATTCTCCTTAATAAATACTTAAAAACCTAACTCTTGCTAAAGCTTATAATTTATTGGCGACCACTCATTAGATATTTTAGACAGACTAGCTAGAATTTTAACCCTTAACAACACCTAGATTAACTACATCCTGAAAATACTGAAAGTGCTGGTGGGTGTTAGTTAATAAACATTTGTTAAGTGCCTACTATGTGCTAGGCACTGCATTAAGCACTGGCGATACTGTTTGGTAGTTTCAATTGTGTCTGACTCTTTGTCATCCCTTTTAATTTTTTTCTTGGATAAGATACTGTAATGGTTTTCCATTTTCTTCCCCAGCTCATCTTACAGATGTGGAAACGGAGGCTAACAGGGTAAAATGACTTGCCCCAGGGTCATATAGCTAGTAAGTGTCTGAGGCTGGATTTAACTCAGGAAGATGTCTTCCTGACTCCTTGCTCTAGCTACTGTGCTACCTAGTTGCCCCACTGCGGATATAAAGAAAGACAAAAACACAACCTAATGGTGAAGAAAACATGCAAATAACTGTATGCAAGCAAGATATATACAGGATATGACAGGATGTCTTCTTGAGGACAGACAGTTTTATTTTTCTCCTTTATGTTGAGTGCCTAGTATAATTCCTGCCACTTAGTAGGTGCTCAGTAAATGCTTATTGACTGATTGATTAATGAGATTACTGAGTTGCTGGCACAGATCTTTGAACAATTGTGAAGAATGGGAACAGTTCTGTAGGACTGGAAAAGGAAAATGATAAACCAATTTTATAAAAAAAAAAAAGAAAGAAAAAGAAAAGGAAGAGAGTTTCTAAATCAAGGAAGGAACTGTGAGCTTGATTGTGATTTGGGGAAAATTCTGGAATTAAAAAAAATTAAATTTAATTTTTATTTTCAGTCCTGAATTCTATTCCTCCTTCCACTTCCTCTGCCACTCAGAAGGCAAGAAATACAAAACCCATATGACATATGAAGTAATATAAAACATATTTCAGCATTAGCAATTTTCTGGGGGAAAAAAGAGCAAGAAAAAGAAAAAAGAAAAAATGCTTCAATCTACCCTCTGAGTCAATTTGTTCTCTATCTGGAGATGAATGAATGTATTGTGTTTTTTTTTTAGGAGATGGTTTTCATGAGTATTTAAAAGAAGTATGAATGTCTAAGAGATAGCATTGCTTTATTAAGAACTAATCCATTTACACTAATCTCTTTTTCCTTTTTTGATAAAGTTACTAGCCTGAGAGAGAGTAATTATATCTTTAATGCTTCTCTATGACAAGTTCCATCACATCTACCTTTGTTCCCATTGTTCTTGTTTATCCTTTGTTCCAGAAGATGGCCACAACATTGGGGTGATGTCTTGACCTGTACTGAATTGGATTTAAGTGAGGGAGGGCTGTGCAAAGTCACCAGCCTCACTCTTTAGTGCCATCTGGGTTCAGTGGCAAGAAATACATCTGGATGACGAGATGGCCCAGATACAACCAGAAACTTAAATAAATGGAGAAAAAGAAGGAAGGAAGGAAGAAGGAAGGAAGGAAGGAAGGAAGGAAGGAAGGAAGGAAGGAAGGAAAGAAAGAAAGAAAGAAAGAAAGAAAGAAAGAAAGAAAGAAAGAAAGAAAGAAAGAAAGAAAGAAAGAAAGAAAGAAAGAAAGAAAGAAAGAAAGAAAAGGAAGGAAAGAAAAGGAAGGAAAGAAAAGGAAGGAAAGAAGAAAGAAAGAAAAAGGAAGGAAGGAAGGAAGCAAGCAAAAACAAAAACAAAAACTGGGAGGGGAAGACCCTCAGGGTTTCTGGACAAAACAGAAGCAATTTACTGTCACTCTGAGCTATTTAGAAGCCAAACAATGGCCAACAACCTTTGTTTCCATAGACTGAGAGCTGGTGGTCATGCGTATCATATATAATACTTGTTATATATAGGCTGGACTTGTCCTTTAAGGGGGTAGGGTGTTTGTTTGTTTGGTTGGTTTTTTTGCTTGCTCCCTGAGGTGTAAAAGAGGAAGCCCAGAAGGAAGTGAAATCACCTTCCCCAGCTTGCTCCCGTGGAGAATGTGCCTAATTGTCTGTTTGCTGTGTTGATTCTCCAGGAGGAGCTACATCATTTTCCTTGAAACCTGTATCCCCTTTAATTGTTTTCTGACTTAGTGAAGTTGTTTTCAATTGTGTTTTATACCCCATGATTGCTTATTACATTTTAAAGTTTGAAACAGCTTGAGGTTTGGCCTGCAATCTGGCTCTAGCATAGCCACTTGACCAGGCACTTCGGATTTGTGGCTTTAGCTGTCTGAGGCCCGGGAGTTGAGAGTATTGAAGGACCTGGCCTGAGACTGTAAGGACACGTGTTCTATCCTCTTTGTCATTTGGAACTTGTTTGATAGCACAGAGTTTTCTATTTTTATAAATTGTTCTTGTTCTCACTATGACACATGGGAATGGGATAAATAGGGCAGGTAGGCAGTACAGTGCAATAGAGTGCTGGGTCTGGAGTCAAGAAGACTTATCTGCCTGAGTTCAAATCTGACCTCAGACACTTACTGGCTGTATGACCCTGGGCAGTTTCCTCATCTCTAAAATGAGCTGGAGAAGGAAATGACAAACCCATATCTTGTCAAGAAAACTTCAAATGGGATCACAAAGAATCAGACATGACTGGAAAAAAATGACAAGATGGAAAGATTTGGGGGAATACTATGGGTGAAGCCTTGGAACATTATTTTACATAATCTTTCTTTTTTCTTCTTTTTTTCTTTTTTTTTGGTGAGGCATTTGGGGTTAAGTGACTTGCCCAGGGTCACACAGCTAGTAAGTGTTAAGTGTCTGAGGCTGGATTTGAACTCAGGTCCTCCTGACTCCAGGGCCGGTGCTCTATCCGCTGCGCCATCTAGCTGCCCCTATTTTACATAATCTTAACCCCAAATTTGGGTAGATGCCTGGGTTAACAGTTTAAGACTTTGCTTCAAAGGCTAAAGGAATACCTAACAGGCGATTATCCTTGTGTTATAAGGTCATAGGATCATAGGTTTTGAGCTAGAAGGGAATTTAGAGACCAGATAGTTCAACTCCCACATTTCTAGATGAGGAAACAAGTGAAAGGGTTTGCCCGAGATCCCACTGCTAAGAAGCAACAGAACCAGGGTTTACATCCAGATCCATCCTGCTTTCTACTGTACCACACTGCCTCCAGCCATGCTTAGACAACCCCTAAAAGAAAGCTTCCCTAGTGATGTTTCCCATTATCTCTCTTGGTGCATCACTCAATAAATGTCCCATGATGATAATAAGGTCGTCATTTGGATCTAGAGCTGAATGGGACCTCAGGGGTCATCTAGCCCAAACTCTACATTTTATAGATATGGAAACTGAGGCCCAGGGATTTTATGTGACTTGCTCAAGATCACACAGACCCCAGGTATCAGAGATGGGTCCTCTCACTCCAGAACCACTGGTCTTTCTATGCTATCATATTCCTTGTGACAGAACAGGCTACTCAAGAGCGACATTGTTGCATGAAGGAAAGTGTACTGGTCCTGGCTATTAAGTCCCTGACTGTGACCTTGAGCAATTACTTCTGTTTTCTGGCCTTCAGTTCCCTGATTTTTAAACAGAAGAGGCTGGACCCAGTGATCTCTGGCTAGCTCCCTGTTACCTCTAACATTCAACTTTCTAAATAGCTGTTGTTTGGGGAAGACGATGTGGTGCTGAGTGCATGCTGAATGACCGGCTAGTTCCTGAATTATTCTCCTTTAACTCATTTAGTTAGAACTGATTAAAGAAGACTGTAGTGAGGGATCTGTGTGGGCAGACAGCTAAGTAGTTAAACCAACTCTATTACAGCACCACTGCTGTAGCATACAATTCAAGTGTGCTCTTGGAGACGTTTCAGAGTTCTGAACTCAAATGAACCGGAGGATAATTTGGATCTTGAGATTTTCAGCTTATTTTTGAGGTATTTAGAGTAATAGAGAACCATGCAGCTAGGAGGGATATTGAGAGACCTACCTGAAATAAAATAACTTTAGAGATGCAGGGGAGCTGGCTTCAAGTGTTTAAAGGGTTGCCACTTGGAAAAGGGAATAGATTTGCTCTACTGGATCCAGAGGTCAGAACTAGAAAACTTGATGGAAGCTACAGAGAGATGGGTTTGGGTCTGACTTAAGAAGAAACTTCCTGGGGGCAGCTAGGTGGAGTAGTGGATAAAGCACTGACCCTGGATTCGGGAGTACCTGAGTTCAAGTCTGGCCTCAGACACTTGACACTTGCTGGCTGTGAGACCCTGGGCAAGTCACTTAACCCCCATTGCCAAGAAGAAGAAGAAGGAGGAGGAGGAGGAGAAGGAGGAGGAGGAAGAAACTTTCTAATAATTGGGGAGATTGAAAAAATGGGATGACCTCCCTGGGGGAGGATATTACCAAACAGGAGAGCAAAATGATTAAAGTCGAGTTACCCTCTTATAGAATGTCATGACTCAGTTGTGTGTTATATAGAATTATAGAAAACCTTTAGAAAAATTGAGATTAAGGTCCCCTGATTCTCATAGTCTTCTTTCAAGTGGGTTTGAACACAATTTGTTCCTAATTTTGTTGTCTATAGTAATAGCTAAAAAAGGTCACTGTTGAGGAATGATCTTATAAGGAAGAGAATGGAAGAATGAAATGGGGATCTGAACGAAGGCTTGAATGACCAAGCTGGATGGGCAGGATCTCTTCCACTGTAGGCCTTCAAACAAAGGCTGAGTGTCCTCTTGTCTGCAATATTATAGGGACTTTTGTTCAGGAATGGTTCTGTAGGGAATAGAATTCTGAGAGACAAAGTTCTGGGTATTAAAATCAATTTCTTAATTAGGCCAGGTTATAATCAATAAATTGAAGGTCAGTGGTCTCTTTCAGTGACCAACAGAGAAACAGCAATATCTTGTGATCACCTTCAATCTCTGTGTCTCCCTTCTGAAAAGTGAATGGCAACTCCGATTGGTGGATATTTATTGAGGGGGTGGACCATGAGTTCTCAGCCCCTCCTCATTATTTCATCATTATTAAGGTGAGGGGGGAGGTCCACTGAGGATTGAGGCCTGGTCATGGAATTTAGCAGCCTCTAGAAATCTGGGCAGGGAAAACCACTCTATTCTGGCTTGATTTTTCCTTCCTGAGCTAGGTTGCTCCAAACTAACAATGGGAACAAGGTCACAGAAGTAGTTCTCCACAGAAGTAGTTCTTCTGAGCACTTGACCAGCTCCTTTAATTTTTGTTTACAGGATAAATGAAGTAAGGCCCAGCCCAGACCCTGGGAGAGACTGAACGTGATGACATTCCTCAGCTAGAATGAACCCAGTGGGTTTTCTCTGTAAGCTGGTATAAGGGATGGCTTTCTGATGTAAAAGAGATTACAAATTAATACTAATAATCAAATGATACAGCATTAAAATAGATTTTCCTCAGGTAGGCCTAGGTGACCTCTGAAGTTCCTTCCAATTCTCTGATGTTTGACAGCAGTTAGTCCAACCCCTTCATTTCCTACAGCTCTCCAGGAGAAGAATTAAACATAGTTCTCTTAACTCCTAGTACAAAGTATTATCCTATCCTCTGCCTCCAGGCCGGTGGCTCTGGGTGGACCTCATCTTAAAGAGAGAGCTGAGTGAATAGGCAGCTGCTGGGGCATTAGGGGTCAGGTGTGACTATCTTGTTGGAAGAAAAGAGCAATGCAATCATTGCTGGCATTTTTTAGGTGCATGAAATGCGATCTAGCCTTAAGAGGGAGCATAGGACATATGTAGGACCATTACAGTGAGGTAACTATGGCTACAGTGAGGATACAGTGAGTCAGTGTATCCTCCTGGCCCATGACCCATCCCTGGAAGGTGACCAGGTGGGTGAGTGCTGTGTCCATCTTTCTAAGGGTAACCTTTGTTACCCATGGCTGAGTTTCAAACAACCTTCAGGTCCAGACCCATATTGTACCATTGGGTATTTGGTCTGTGATTATGTCATGCCTTCTGGAAGTACCTTCTGAAACCTCTCCCTTTCTTCAAGGCCTGGCTTGGCTAGTCTTCAAAACCTGACATGTTGTCTACCTTTTCCGTTTTCTAAAGTCTCTAATGAGGGAAGTTTCATGGTCTTCTCTGGTGATTCATTGTGCTCACTTAGATCCTTTATGGTCAGAAATGATAAGCATATGAAGTGATTTAGAAATGGATACCACCACACAATAATGTTAGCACCTCATAAAAAGCCCTCAAGGTTGTAACTTTATTTAGAAATGAATTTGAAATGCTTTGGCCATTGGTATTGGGGGGGGGAGGGGAAATATTTCCTTTTCTTCTAATCTAAATGAATTTAGGAAAGGAAGTAAATTTTAGTCACAGGAGACTAATTAAGCTTTCCTGCATGAACTCAAGCTAAATCTCTTCCTACCAAGTGTGGCAACACACATTGCTGAGTGAGTGGAATTGTAAATCGTAAACAGGCTCACAAAATTTACTTTGCTGTTTGCCTGGAAGAATAGAAACAAAGCTTATAGTAATTATAGGCATTTCATAGAAGATGGGGGAAGAAATTAGAATGACATGAAGTTAAAAAATATTCATAGCTTAATAAATTTGGAGCTAGAAGGAACCACCAGGGGTCACGGATTCTAACTGCCTCATTTTATAGATGTAGAAACTGAGGCCCATTGAGGTGAATTAGCTTGACCAAGAGCACATGAGTATTCCGGATTCAAACCTATGATCTGTGACTCCAAGTTTCTCATGCCAGGCCACCTCGTTTCCCTTCTCCTTGATATCACCCTCATTGGTGCTCATGGTCTCATACTTGGACTACCTCAGAGAACTTTCTAAATGCTCTCTATCCCACCAGTCTTTTACCCCTCAAGTCAGTAGATGCACACTGTTATCAGACTGATTTTCTTTTCTTTTCTTTTTTTTTTGCAGGGGCAATGAGGGTTAAGTGACTTGCCCAGGGTCACGTAGCTAGTAAGTGTCAAGTGTCTGAGGCTGGATTTGAACTCAGGTCCTCCTGAATCCAAGGCCAGTGCTTTATCCACTGTGCCACCTAGCTGCCCCAAAGACTGATTTTCTTAAGACACTGTTTTGATCATGTTCCTGTTCTGTTCAGAATCATCAGAGGCTCCTCAGTGTCTTCAGGATAAATTCTAAAACCTTCATCTACCATTCAAGGCCTTCCTACTTTGCCACCCTCTGCTGCATGAATGTTACTTTTTAGCCAAAATAGTCTATTCATTTTACTAAAGGCTTGCATGGTGGATAGAACTCTAAATTGAGAACCCGTAACACCTAAATTCAAACCATTTCAACACTCATCATATGTGTGGATATGGGAAAGCCATAGAACATTTTGAGGCTGTTTTCTTATATATAAAATGGGAATAATAACTTCATTAAACCTCACAGAATTGCTATAAGGCTCAAATAAGCAATATATGTAAAATTATTAATTTCACTTTTGACCATCCCAACCCCGTGATCCTTTCCTTCTTGGAACTTCTCTAACTTTTGCCACTTGACCTTCTGATATACCCTATGCACTTCTGAGGTTTGCCATCTTCCCTGCCACTGAGCCCCAGGGACCACTGGGCCTTTCTATCTGCCCTGCTACTGAACCCACCTTTCAATGTTATCTCTCACAATTAGAATATGTGCTCCTTGAGAGCAGATACTCCCACAATTTTCTTTACATCTTAGTATGGTGCTTAGTATAGTACTTGACACATGGTAAATACTTAATTTCTTTTTGATTCATTCATCTCATGCCCTAGTGTATCTCTGGACCTTGGTCTCTCTCTCTCTCTCTCTCTCTCTCTCTCTCTCTCTCACACACACACACACACACACACACACACACACACACACACACACACACAGAGACATGACTAGGCCCAGTCTTAATAGTGAAGGAGGGAATGTTTATTTTTGACACTCTCTAGTGACCCATTTTGATATCTCATGACTATCATTTTGTGTTCTGAACAGCCTTCTTCTTCTTCCCCAGCTTGTAGTTTTTCATCTCTGTCAGAGCTCCATATTTAGGTATGTTCTTTGAATTTCCTGATCTCTCTTCCATCAAAACTTATGTATCAGAAATTTTTGCCTTTGTATTCTTAGCACCTAGTACTATTCCTTGCTTATATGTACCAAGTGCTTACTAAATGTTTATTAAATTAAATTGAATTTAATTGAATCTCAGCCCATGAGAACAGGTTGGACTTTACATAAAGAGGAAAATATACAGTGTTACCCTGGGGTAGCAAGTAGAATTATTGAGCCAAAGAAACCTCAGTCTAATTCTTATCTCTGCCACTTACTGGGTGACTGTGGACAAATCACTTGCCCTCTTTGAGTGTCAGTTTCCTTATTTGTAAAATGATAATAATGAGAATACCTACCACATATGGTTATTATGAGACTCAAATGAGATAAAATATATAAAACACTTTGTAAACCTTAGATATGTAATCAATATTTCTTCACACTGCTTATCTTTTCCCTTCCCTCCCCCCTTCCTCTTCTTACAAATTTCAAGAAGTAAAAGCCCATTGAATAGGTGACTAATATATTTGATTCCTCCATGGACATGGGCATCTTAGAGAACACAAGTATGAACACATATGCCTGATGCTGGCGACTGGCTCTGTCTGTGAGCATGAATTGAGGCCAGCCTTAGGATTAGAGGCACTGGGGAAAACCGACATGGGCTGAACTATGAAAAATTGTGGAGAATAAACAGCTCAGATAATGAAGCCCTTTGCCTTTCCCTGAGAAGGAATCATGAAATATGGACAAAATGCTGTCTCTGAAGGTTTCACAGTTACTCAATCTCAATACCTGTAGGAATGCACAGAGACATCTGGCTTTGGGTATGAAATCTCACTTGAGAAATCCTGGCCCTGGCCACAGTCCCCTGATGCCTACTCAGAGCCCAACTGAAAAACTCAAAATGGTTATTTTATCTAGATGAGACAGACATTTTTTCAGTTGTTTTGGGGTCTCTGAATGTGTTTAGGTCTTCCATATTGCTTATCTATAAAGCCAGTAAGTCAACATTTTGGTCCAAATTATTTTGTGTTTTTTCTCTCTGATTTCCTTGGAGTGCTCTTAAAATGTTTTATGGAAAACATATTTTGATATACCAGCCCTCCCACCTACTGAGCCTTCCCTTGTAACAAAGGAAGAGAATGAAACAAAACCTACCTTCACAGTGACCGTGTTTAACATCATCTGAAACATTCTGCACCCAGAATCTCCCCCCCTCTCCAGGAAAAGGAAGGAAATGAAATTCCTCATCTCTTCTTTGGGATTAAGATTGGTCATTATAATTACACAGTGTTTGTCTTCATTTTGGCATTCTTTTACTTTACATTATTGTAGACATTGAGGAGATATTTTCCTGGTTTTGCTTACCTCACTCTGCATCAGTTCATACAAGTCTTCCCATGATTTCCTCAATTCTTCATACTTGTCATTTCTTTCTATGCAATCAAATATAATAATATTCCCTTACATTCATGAGTGGAGACAGTATGGCATAGTAGCTAGTAAGCTGATTTGGAAGCCAGGAAAACCTAGGTTCAAATTCTGCCCATGATATGTACTGACTGCCATTCTGGGTAAGTCATTTAACCTCTTAATTCTCTAGGCATCTCTCTAGGATTGTAAATTGTAGAGAAGATTCCAATCTACATTACTAGAAGGAGTTTGAACTCACAGCTCAGATCCTATCCTTGTTCCTTTCCCTACATTCAGTATCGTTTCAGCCATTCCCCAAACTCAATAGTCATTGACTTTGTTTCCAGGCTTTTATGCTACCACCAAGAATGTTTTGGTATACAGGGGACCTTTTTTTTTTCCTTCTGTCTTTGACCTCCATGGAGTGTCCCTGAAGTATTTTTGGGAAAGGGGGAGGAGGAGGGAGAGGAGGGATAGAGATTGGAACAGAAAAATGGAAATAAAAATGTTTAACCTGAAAAAAAAAAAAAGAAAGTGGTATGCTGTAAGGATACAGGATATATATATATATATATATATATATATATATATATATATATACACACACACACACACATATATATACATATATATATGTATGTATGTATTTGTATGCACACTCATAAAAATACATGTTGTGCATATATGAGTTATTTAGGTCTTATTTGTATAGTAATTATGTTTAAACTAATTTGCCATATATTATTTATATAAATTGATATGTATATGTTATTTATAAAACTGTTATTTACATATATATAAAGAAAACTGTGTATTTATAAAAAAAGGAAGAGGAAGGATTTAAAATACTAAGTTATATGTACTAGAATATATTTAGGTATATCTAAATGTAATAACATAGAAAATGTACATTATACATGTCATATATGTGTATATGTATATGTGTTATCTATGTTTGATACAAGTATAACATTTAATTATATATCACAAAAAAAAAGAAAGTATGGTGCTTTGTGTACATAGTGGTTTGAGGGGGAAGATGAAATAGGGGGTAGTTTCCCTCCATTGCATGCCCCTAAATAAATAAATAAAAAATATAAATATGTATATGTATATATATGTGTGTGTGTGTATTTTATAGAATTGACTTCCTTTACACTAGATGGGGCTAACTAGTTGAGTTTGACTTCCTTAATGAGTTTCCATTTTGTCTTTTACAGAGATTCTAGAGGGTTTTGGGTTCACCATTTCAAATATAATTTCTTGGAAGTCGTTCAGTGGGAATTCTAATAATTGACTTTTCTCATTGGCTACGATAGTCTTATTGAACAAAGCTAGCTTAATCCCAACTTTACATAAAAAAGGTCACTATTAGAAAAGACAGCTTTATTGTGTTTGTATTGGGGATTAATGGATAAAATAAGTAGTTCTTTTCTTCTTTCCCACCCCCCTCCCCCCAAAAAAATAAAAGGAAAAAAAAAAAGAAACGATGAGCAGGATACTCTCAGAAAAACTTGGACTATAAACTGATGCAAAGTGAAGTGAGCAGAATCAGGAAAACATTGTACACAGTAACAGCAATATTGTATGATGATCCAATGTAAATGACTTAGCTTTTCTGATCAATACAATTCCAAAGGATTTGTGATGAAAAATGCTGTCTGCCTCCAGAGAAAGAAGTGATGGAGCTTGATTGAATATTGAAGTATACACACACACACACACACACACACACACACACACACACACACACACGTTTGAATGGGGCAATGGGGGTTAAGTGACTTCCCCAGGGTCACACAGCTAATAAGTGTCAAGTTTCTAAGGTCAGATTTGAACTCAGGTCCTCCTGAATCTAGGGCCAGCGCTTTATCCACTGTGCCACCTAGCTGCTCCTTGAAGCATAATTTTAAAACTTTATTTTTATTGCTTTTTTTTCTAAATGGCTAATACAGAAACATGTTTTGCATGATTTTACATGTATAATTGATGTCACATTACTCGCCTTCTCAATTGGTAGGGGGAGGGGGGAACAAAGAAGAGAATTCAAAACTAAAAAATTTTAAAAAGTGAATGCTAAAAATAAATAACAAATGGAAAAAAGGAAAAAAAAAAAGAAGTCACCACTGCATATGAGAAATTATAGCAGCCCAGCATTAAACGTCCTTGGGTGTGAAGATTTGTATGACTGTTGTATGGTCCTGTGAGAAAATAATGGGGTTTTACGAGACCCAGAGAGCCTGGCCAGACCTTTCTTAAGGTCAGCCCAGAGTTAGAAGAATTTCAAAGGAAATGTGGTTGGACCTTGGGCTGTGAATAGGGATTAAAACTACACCTACCTTAACACTTTTTCCCCTTGGAGGGCTCTGTACTCTGACATCAGCATGCTCTGTGCCAAACCACCCTCAAATCCAGTAAACCAATAGATTTAAATGATGCTAGCCAATTAGCTTTGAGCAATGTGTAAAGGCTCACAGGAAGCTTACACAGTCACGTGCTGAACTTGGAGGGGGCAGATGCAGCCCACTATGTCTCTCCACTGTTTCTCCTTCTTAACTTTCTGAGCCATGTGCTCTCTTTACTAATATTTACTATGATTTAATAAATGCTTAATACCCCCAAACTGGTGCAGTAGCCTCTAATTTCTAAGTAGCAATATATTAGAACCCCAGCTAAGTTTCCCTAAAACTTTGGACATTAATAGGTCAATCCCATATAATTTTAATCGCCACAGTCCATAACCATGCCTGTCACCTTTGAAATCTTAGAGAGGTATAGTGGAAAAAAGAGTTATGTCTGTAGTTTAAAAACCAACGCTTAAACAAACTGGATTTTAAATCTTGCATTGACCTGTGTGTCATCATAAGTCACTTAACCTCTCTAGATTTCATTAATGATTCTGTAAACTGAAGAACCAGGGGATGGACCCGGTGACCTCTGACATCTTTAGGATAACACTCTGGGATGCCTTCTTGAAACACAGATGTGTGACCCTACTACTTGGCAGTATCCTTGAACTCATTTGTTTTTCTTAAGCTTGGATTCCATGATAACATCTTCTCATGATCATTCTTGTGGCCTAATTTTAGATATTCAAACTTATTTCCTGAGAAGACAGGGCTGGTCTCTTCATTCCAAGAATTCCTTAGACTGACTTCTATCTTATTATTGTAAAGGGGTGGATATTTGCCCAGGATGGTCTACTGGGAAGGTAGAGATGGTGGGCACCTCAAAGATGTCCCTTCAGATGAGAGGTAAACCAGTTTAGTCTAAGGCCACTACTTATCAGTGATGATTTTCCTTCCTAATTTGATAACATCAAGCCAACTTCCCAGTTTCCTATGAGTCCCCAAGGGGAAACAAACAGCCCTGTGTTTTGTGTTCTGCCTCAAGATCCCTATTGTCCTGAGAAGTATAAAAAGGAAACTTGGTTTCTGGGACCTCAGACCAAATAGACAGCTTCTGCTTCTTGTGATCTATCCAATTAGATTAGCATGATAATGATTGCCATTTACATAGTACTTTAAGATTTACAATTCTTTAAGATATCCTCTGCACAACACTCAGGGAAGTACTTCACTTATGACTATCTCCATTTGAGAAATATGGAAACAGACTCAAAAGTTAGGTGACTTGTCCTCATTCATACAGTTAGTATCCAGAAGCAGTCAAACACAAATTTTTACTGACTTAAAGTTCATTTTTTCCCCCATTACACCATTTCCTCCTTTATCCCCTTCCTGAGGGCAGGGACCCTGTGTTTGTTTCCCTTGTGTTCCATAAAAGGGGCTGGCATAGGGCCAGGCACAGAGAACCCGATGTTAAATCTTTTTTTTTTTGGTGAGGCAAAGTAGGGTTAAGTGACTTGCCCAGGGTCACACAGCTAGTAAGTGTCAAGTGTCTGAGGCTGGATTTGAACTCGGATCCTCCTGACTCCAGGGCCGGTGCTCTATCCACTGCACTACCTAGCTGCTAATGTTGAATCTTTAAAGGGAGAAATGAGAAATCTGAGAAAGGGAGGATGTATTGGATAGATAACTGGTCAGAAAAAGGTGTGGGATTGTCATTGATAGCTTTCTAAACAGAACAAGAATTTTCCCTTTTTTGATTGTCTTTTCAAAGAGGTCACTTTCTAGGCCCAGGAGGGATTGTGCCCTGGAGCAGATATAGACTTTGGGCTCCCTGCTAAGTCCCAGCCTCTCTTCCTGATTCCAGAGATTGGCAGAGCAGAGAGAGCCCCAGCTGGAGGGAGCTGAGTGGGACTTCTGGGGGTAGGCCCCCTGTAGAGTCTTTTCCTAATTACTTCAGCTGAGCACACAAAAAGAAAGTCAAATGCACAAGGAAGGTGTATTTGTTAAAATATGTTCTTTCAGTTACCTGCCTGTCAGCATCTCTGCCATCCTGAGGTTATGGGGCTCAGGGTTAGCTCTTTGTGGTTATTTTTTTGCATTGCCCCAATATGTGTGGATCCCAGTAAATGGATGCTGTATGTGAATTTTTAATGGCCTGCTCTGTAGGAGCAGCATCTTTGGTGGATTAGTACACAGGGATGCCTAATTGCCAACAGGGGCCAGGGAAGGAAAATTAAAACTCCCAAATGGGACTGTGGGGACATTGTAGCTAGAAACACATCTAGAAGGGGAGTTGTTAACAAGTCCATCAATAATGACTTAGCTTGGGGAGATAGCTATATTTCCTGTACACAGAGCTCTTAGAAATAAGTAGAATTATCCAGGGCCCCTGGGAATTTTCTCTCTTTCTGAGTAGTGTTTTTTTTTGGGAGACACAACAGAGAGAGCCCAATTCTTTAGTTAATTGCCGTCATTTGTTTGGACAATCATCGGCAATTAATAAAAAACCAAAACCAAAACCCAAACCGAAAACCACAAAAAACCCAGGAGGAATATGCTGCTTCAGGGAGAAAGAAGTAACCTTCTCCCTTTCATTATTCTGTTCTAGCTCTGCCAGTAAATTTTCCATCTGAGAAATTCGTCTCTCCTACTTCACCTCCTGTCCTACCCCCTACCCCCCATGCTGCCCCAATAAGCAAAACCGAACTAATTTTTACCCACAAGCATTTTGGAACTGGAGTTTCTGTTTAAAGATTACTCTGTTTATCACAACACTCAGGAACTTGTACGCTTAAGGCCATATGTGATATTGGTTTGGTGAATGGTGCTCCTGTTGATCTCAGTGGGAGTTTGAGCATAGAGAGTTGGGAGAATGGGGCTGACTTCATCTTGTGGCATATGGCTCTTCACTTGGTTAGCGGAAGAGTATTCTTCTGCATGTCTTAGAATAGCTACTTGTTTAGCCAGCATGTCTGCTGACAAGTTTTGGGAGACAATAACATCTGCATCATGGGTGGTTCTCTCCCTCTGGTGACAGGGCCTTGGGCTTTTACATAATAATGGTAGTAATTGTGTTCTACAGTGGCCTTGTCCTGGATGCAGAAGATGTGGTTTCAATTCCACTTCTGAGCTACTTTTGGTGCTTTGAGCAAGTTATTTAATGTTCCTGGCCTTCCATTTTCTTATCTATAAAATTGATGTTTTCTGAGTTGACTTCCAGCTCTGATCTAGAATTCTATTAATAACAACAACACTAATTTAATAATTATGTATTATTCAAATACATAATGTATGTAAATATAAATATTTGATATGATTTTGTATTACAATATAATGATGATAATGATAATAGCAAGATCAGCTTACATTTGTATATAACTTTAAGGTATCAAAGTACTTTGGATAATTATTTCAATGGAGATAATGAGATGAGTTGCCTCTAGAAGTGTTGATGTACCCTTTGCATTATACTATGTTGTCTCCTGAGCACTTGAATTTCTACTTGTCTGCAAGTTTTGCTTATATATTTCTTATCCCCAACTAGACTGTAAGTTCCTTGAGGGCAAGGATCATCTTTTCCTCATTTTCTTAAGTTTAATGAATACTCCTTAATTTGTTGGGAAAAAAATGAAAAGAGACTATCACTAGTCTACCCCCTGCTCTAGTGATGATCATTTTCTGGGGGTGGGGTGAGGCAGCAGGTTGCTGCATGGCCACAACTATTTTAGAAGAGACTGAAAAGGGGTGCTCCCTTTATACATGTGGCTATGAGAACCTCTAGGTGCCCACTATCCTTTCTTGTCAGTAGATTGTAGAGGGGGTTGTTTGGGTATAGCCTGGACAAGATGGTCTCTAAAGATCCTTTCCTACTCTGAAATCTTGTGATTCTGATCTTCACAGTACTCCACGAGAAAGGCGCTGGAAGGCATCATCACCCCTTTAACCGACGAGGGAAGTGAATCTCAGAGCAGCTATTGCTCAAGGTCACAGGGCTAGGAAGAGGGCAGAACCCATCCTTCAATCCATAAACAAGCATAGATCCAAAGTGCTTACAATATACTAGGCTCTGTCCTAAATACCAGGGAATACAAAGAAAGGCAAAACCCCCCAACAAAACAAAACAAAAAACAAAACAAAAACAAACAAAAAAACATGGTCCCTGCTCTCAAGAAGCTCACGTTCTAATGGGGGAGACAGCATGCAAATGACTAGATGCGTACAAGATATATTCAATAGCAATGGAAGGTAATCTCAGAGGGAAGGAACTAGAGGTGGCAGAGGGGAGATGAATATGAGATTTGAGCACAGTTTTGAAAGAAACCAGGGAAGCTAAGAGGAGGTGGTAAAGAAGGGAGGACATCCTATGGGGGGGGGCAATTAATGCAAAGCAAGAGTCGGAGGTGAAGGATTGCATCCAGCATGACTGGATCATAGGATACCCTGAGAAGAGTAAAGAATACAATGGATAGAAAGACCAAAAGGGGCTGGGTTGTAAAAGGCTTCAAACGGGAAAGGTTTTTCTGTTGGAGCCTGGAGGCAATAGGAAGCCACACTAGAGTTTATCGATGTGTTCAGACCTTCACTTTAGGTAAGTGACTTTGGCTGCTGAGTGGAAGATGTACTTGAATGGGGAGACACTTGAGGCACTGGACTAATTAGAAAGCTATTGTGATGGTCCTGGCATGAATTAACCCTGAAAAGCTTCAGGCTCCAGATTTAACTTAGAATGAACACTTGGATATAATGGTGCTCATTTTCCGAACATTAATCAATGGATATAGAAATCAAAGATATGTGATACAAAATCAGGCCCAATAGCAGTTGTAGTCAATGGAGAGACTCTCAATGCCTCTCTTTCTCTTCCCCAAGGTGTGGTTTGTTCTACCTCTTCAGTGACATAGCCTTCATGAAGTAAGAGTCTAGCCAAGTCAGAGTATCAAAATCCCAATTTGAATGCATAAAATATTAGAGATGGAAAGGACTTTATTGATCCTTTAGTTCAATGCTGCCAATTTACCAATGAACAAATCAACTTCCAAAGTAGAGAAGGTCGTGTAGCTGGTTAGTGGCAGTGCTAAAATGAGAACATGGCCCTTAGAAGCTAAGGCAAACACTCTTTCCATTATACCATGTTGTCTCCTAAGCACTCAATTTAATACTTGTCTGGATGTTTCACTTATACATCTCCTTTTCCCAACTAGACTGTAAGCTCTTTGAAGTCAAGGACTATCTTTTTCTCCTTGTTTTCCTGAATTTAATAAGCACGGGTTTAAAACAAGTTAAACACAATGTTGACTTGTTGAAAAAATGAAATGAGGGGGCAGCTAGATGGCGCAGTGGATAGAGCACTGGCCCTGGATTCAGGAGGACCTGAGTTCAAATCTGGCCTCAGACACTTGACACTAGCTGTGTGAACTTGGGCAAGTCACTTAACCCCCATTGCCCCACAAAAAAAAAAAAGAAAAAATGAAATGAGGGAGATATTACTGTACTCCCTGCTCCAGTGATGACTATTTTCTGGGTGGGAGGAGGCAGCAGGTTCCTGCATATCCACAACTACTTTGGAAGAGTCTGAACCACAATGCTACCCTTATACACCTAGGCCTAAGAACCCCTAGGGACTCACAAAGAAGCCTGGTGTTACTGACTGTGTGAACTCTTGGAGGAACCTCTCTATTAGTATACCCTCTTCCCCTTTAACTCAGCATCATTTGTCCTATGCAATCCACTTAAGCTTTGGGTAACCCTGATTCTTCTGGCTCTTTCATGAAGGACTTTCTGGATGGATTCTTTCCTTAGGCCGTGGCCTGTGAGATTTTAGATTGTACCAGAAGATGCTCAGCCTGTACACAACATATTCAGTTCCTGCACCTGCACCTGCACCTGCACCTGGTTAGTTCTAGAAGAGAAACTCAATGATATGGGACTCTGGTGACACTTACTGGGAAACTTAAGGAAATTAAGGTCCCTTAAGAACTTGAAATGAACAGAATCTCAGAATTGGAAGAGACCTCAAGAAACCATCTAGTTGAGGGCATTCCTGAAAAAAGAATGCTCCTTACAATGAAGTGAACAATTGGTTGTGCAACTTGTGCTTGGAGTCCTTCCATGAGGGAGAACCTACCAGTTCAATAGCAGCCTATTCTACTTTTGGGCAACTTTGATGGTTTATGAGCGTTCCTTTCGTTGAGCTTAAATTTGTCTCTTTTAAATCTGTTGTGAGTAGGATCACATCACAGAATCACAGATTTGCAACTGGAAGGGATCCCAGAGGCATCTAGTCCATCCTCCTGTCCCCCATTTTACTTGTCTTTATTACTTCTATAGGGGGTAGTCTAATCCAAATTCCACATAGTCCTTTAATGACTCGATGATTGCCATTAACTTTTCTTCCCTCTGTGATAAAGTCTCCTTCAATCAGTCCTCATATCCAGTCAAGCCACCTCAGAATATCTTGTATCCAGATACCAGGATCCCTTTTGGTAGATGTCACTTGTCTGCTGTCTGAACATTTGTACGTGTTCCATAGCTGTATCTTCAGTATGGCTTTGACCTTGTGCTCTATTGGCATAGTTTCTGCTTTTCTGCTTCCACAATTTGTAGCTTCTGTGCTGACTAAGTTTGAAAAAGAAAAGCCAACTCTTTTGCCTACTGCCTCATTTCCCAGCTTTTCTTATCAATTGGAGTTTGTTATTATGATTAGTTATTTGGTTACATGGTCTATTCTTCCGGGTTGGCATCCTGTAGCAGTGAATAACAAGATTAATATTTATTCAGCTAGGTTAATGCCATGTCCTTCTTGTTCTGGTAAATCCTAGAGGGTACACATGTCCTTTAGGAGATCTGAATATACCCAGGTTAATCCTATTCTGCTTTGGGTCAGGATAATTTTTTTCAGGAATCATTTTCCCCGTAATAGCAACTCATATTTATAAAAGGCTTTATGGTTCACTTTAGATATATTATCTCATCTGTAAGCCATAAAGTGACATATTAATTAGTGTAATTGTTGCCATTTATTGCAAAATATTATAATGAGGGAATTTACATCTTATTTTCAACATTTTTTATAGAAAATGAAGATAAGGTAAAGAAATTCTATGCAAAATTTGATAAGACTAGAAATTAAATCAACATATACTTTAATACTCAATGCCTTTAACTTAAATGAGGGAAAAGAGGATGATGAAAAATGTATTATAAAATAATGGCTCAGGTTAAGAAATGAAAGCAGTGAAGTTTGTAGAGCACATAGAAGCTTGGTACCTATACAATGTGAATTCTTTGTTTAAGCAGAGGTTAAGATTTACTGAACATGGTGAGCAAAGAATAACATTACAAAAATGAAATTCACTAGATTCTAATATATTAGAAACTAGAGGTTACTGACTTGGGAGTCATCTAGAAATCATCTCTCTGTGTATCATAAGACCATTGTGTTATTGGAACAAATATAAAAATCAATGACATTAGAAAAAAATGAGAATTTAATTAAAACATCTCTAGTTCAACCTGTTTAAGCAAATGTTGCTGCAGAATGGGAAATGGACAAAGGAATAGCTATTGACACATACCACCCTCATTTCTTATGGAAGTTTAATAGTTATAATTTTCCTACAATCAAGAAACCAAAACCCCCCACAGAAACCACCTCAGCCAGAAAATATTTGATCTTCTTGCCAGGTGAAACACTGTTTTATAATGTAAACTCATTTGTAAAAATCTTACAGAGGATGGTGGAAGATAAGTAGTAACATCACACAAAACAGGAAGAACCAGTGGAGGGAATGTATTTTTTTACAGAGAGCTTAGGAAGAGCCCAGTTTAGCCGGATCATTATTCTGGAAGAAAGTTGATGAACTTGATAAGAAAGATAAGGTCTGTCAAGATTTCTATGAAAATTTTTTATATCAGTGATAGCAGAGACACCAGACTCTAACACTATAGTAAGCAGTATACTATATGAAGAAATAGAAAAGGCACAAAAGAAAACTAAGGAGGAAATAGAAGCTAGAACAGACTGAGTATGCAAAGAAGAGGTCTGTGTTACATATGACATGACTGTGAGAATTAAGGGACCAATTCTCAAAACATCAGGAAAAGGTGAAGATATTTAGAAAAAATAAGACATTATTATTTTGGGGCGGGGGTGAGGCAATTGGGGTTAAGTGACTTGCCCAGGGTCACACAGCTAGTACGTGTGAAATGTCTGAGGCCAGATTTGAACTCAGGTCTTCCTGACTCGAGGGCTGGTGCTCTATCCACTGTGCCACCTAGCTGCCCCGAGACATTATTATTTTTTTGTTTTTGTTTTGTTTTTGCAGGGCAATGAGGGTTAAGTGACTTGCCCAGGGTCACACAGCTAGTTAAATGTCAAGTGTCTGAGGCCAGATTTGAACTCAGGTCCTCCTGAATCCAAGGCTGGTGCTTTATCCACTGCACCACCTAGCTGCCCCGAAGACATTATTTTTAAAAAAAGATGACTGAAGAAGTATACTTATCTACTTACCCCTATGTTTGCTTTCATACTTTTACAGAATCTGTGAAATGAATATACGCATGTATGACAGTGTCACTGAGTTTCAGCATTGAGAGGGACCACAGAGATTATCGATGCCAGCTTACACCTGAACAAGAATCATCTCTAAAACATATCTAACAAATGAAATTCAGATTTTTCATGAAGACCTCCTTGAAGGGCATAGTTTTCTTCTTGCTCTGTCTTTTCTTCCCCAAGGTATCCATCTCCAATTCCTCAAATCAATACTGCATGATTTTCTAGGTATCACGCATAAACATACAATAAGGGAACAGGCAGTTTTGCACAAGCCACATTCTCCAAAAGAGCACATCTTTGTAGTTACACATTTTATTGAAAGCTGTAGAGAATGAGATACTCCTGTGCTTATTATTTGTTGTCTAGGAAAAAGTACTTGATTTGGTAGTGCAAAATACAGCTTTCAAGTCACTCCTCTAATGGAGATAATTTTGTTTTCTTTCTCTGAGATTATTAGTATCAAATGAAATATAAATCATGGAGCCATGGATTCACCCATGATGATGTTTGACATTGCCTTCGATAATGTTTAAAATAGAGTCCTAATGAAAGAGAGAGTCTCTGGAAATGGGGAAGTTGTCTGGATGATTGTTTTTGTTGACCGTATCAAGTCTTTGAACAAGCAAAGCCTTCTGAATGACAAACATTATCACATAAAATAATTTTACTTATCTGCACAGGAAAAGCCAAGTGAATAAAAGATCCCAATTGCCCAAAATGTGAAATATGGTTGGATGCACCATTCATAGAGCTGATCCATTAGTACATCAGTACTCACATAGTAGATGAACAGTGCTGGTCTTTTTTCAGTCCTTCTGTAGGATTTGACATTATAGTCTGTCTCCTTCATCTGGGGATATTTTCTCCCCTTTATTTTAATAACCCTCTCCTGGTTCTCTTCCTACATGTCTGATCACTCCTCATCTCCTTTATTAAATTGTCTTGTACTTTCTTGGAATATCCCCTAAGCCTTAGTCTTAGTACCTATTTTCTGATTTCTTTCAATAACCTCATCAAAGTCCATGTGTTCAATTATAATCTTTATGTAGGTATTCATCCACAGTCTCTGGTTGGAAAACTCATCCCATGTATCAACTATCTATTGAACCTCTATAAATGGATATTGCATAGGCATTTCAAGTTTAATATATCCCAAACAGAGCTCATTATTTTCCACTTCCAAATTCCCATAAACCGTTTTCTCTCCCTTCAATAGAAACAGTTCCAGCTCCCTTTCCCACTTAGACTGTAAATTCTTTATGGGTAGGGATTATCTGTCTTTTTGCTTTATTTGTATTCCTAGTACCTGGCAAAAGTGCTTAATAAATGTTTGCTGAATTGAAGTAAGAGCAGGGATAATAGCCTGAGAATATACTAAGGGATGAATGGATTGGAGGCTTCAGTGAGGGTGGAGAATGAGTTGAGGGATGAGACATAGGAAGAGAGAATGTTAGGAGGTTATAGCCATGTCGTATGATAGTTTTTAATCAGGGAGATGGGACACTTGGGGGTCATGATGAGATCCATTGTGTGATCTTACCTGTCTATGACTGAAATGGAGCAAAGAAAGGAGTAAGTCATGAGATTTAAGGGGATTGAAGAATTGGGAGGTCGGGGATTTGGAGGGAGCATTAACATGGATGGAGTTCTCATACCGTAAGGGTAGGATTTTGGTCCAAATAAAATTGGGATTCCTCCAGATAGTAGTTTTGTTGGTTGTGTTTCTTTACTTCTGTTTGAAAAGGCAGGTTTTTAGTTCCCTGGGGTACCTCTGCCACCCCATGGTATTTGGGGCTGCTCTGGGGCCACCAAGTGAGTTTATGTTATTGTTTTTTCTTCTCAAGTTCTCTCTAAGATGCTCCTTATTAGCATTCTCAGAATTGAAATTCCTCATATGGCTAATTCCCAAGAGGTCAGCAAGATGCTATAAAACTTGGTTGCTTCTCCAGTGTTTATAGTAAACGCTAGCCTATTTGGTAACGTGGAGTTGCCGACAGATATATTGCTATTGGCAACACATAGTTCTTATTTCCCCTGTGCCCCCCTAGTGTTTCCATTAGCTGTGTAATATAGTTTTCTCCAGCTAAATGATCAGCATCCAACTGTTTCTATGTTAATGCTTGTGTTCAGTTCATTAAAAAAAACCACTCCTGGTAAGGAATCATAGTTCATTTTTTAAATGTTTAAAACTTCAGAGAATCTTTGTTTTTTTTTTAATGCTATCATTCAGTTGAAGGTTTTTTTTTTTTTTTGGTGGTGGTGGTAGTGGGGAGGGAAGAATCTTTACAAACATCAATGGTTATTTGCAAAAGTTAAATTGGAGCACAATTCCCTGATGTGTTTAAGCACAACAGGCCTCAGTCAGAACCACATTTAAAAATGCTTACCCAAGTGAAGGGTGAAGAAAATGGATTTGCAGATGCTCATATGAGAGAAGTCATCTTACATTAGGCAGAAAGAGCTCCTCCAAATGATTTCTGTTTGCGGGAGGTGTGATGTGGGCCAAACTAGGGGGCTGGGAGCCAGTGGGAAGGTTGTCAATGTTACTGAAGGTTTTATCACTGATTGCAAGGGTGAGAGGCAGGAGGGATCAGGAATAAGGCTGACTGTCAGCCAAACTGTGAGGTTCAATTATTCGCTGCACTCTTCCCTTTCCATCCCCCCCTCCCCATATTGCCCAGTGCTCTCCTGTTGTGTTTGGATCCCTAGGGCTTCCCACTGTACTGTCTCATTTAGGCCTGCCCTCGATGGCCAGTGCCCCATATGCTCAAGATCTTTCTCCCCACAAACACCCTCACTCCTCTAATTTCCCTCTCCCTAATCACCACTTATGTACCTCGTCTCATCCCGTTGGTTTGAGGAAAGCTCAGGGAAGGCTTTGCTGCCAAGGAGGTAGCATCTGCTCTGGGCCTAGAAGAAGGAGATGGATACAATAAGTAGCGATGAAGACAAGTAATTTTAGCCATGTGGAATGGTCTTTGTGGATGTGCAGAGGCAGAGAGCTCAGAGTAGAGGAAATTATTCACTTTGGCTGGAATGAAGACTCTTTGAATGGGATTAGGATGAAATAAATTGGGAAAGGTAGGTCGGAGCTGGATTAGGGATGACCGTTATCAGTAGGAGCCACAAAAGGTCTTTGAGCTGGAAGGCGCTATGATCGGAGCTCAACTTGAGGAAGACTATTGTGTTCAGTAAACTCCTGTAGTTCCCATACCTCTGGGATCAAATGTGGTTGTTATTGTTTTTCCTTCATTCGCGAGGGCTCTGAAAGAACTCAAATGTTTGTTAACACTCTCTAGATTTCAGTGTCCTGGTGGTCTTGCCGAGTTATAGCTCTGATATTATGTGAGAATACGTCATAAATTGCAAGGTGATATACAGGTATAAGAAATTTGGAGGGGCAGCTAGGTGGTGCAGTGGATAGAGCACCGGCCCTGGATTCAAGAGGACCTGAGTTCAAATCCGGCGTCAGACACTTGACAGTTACTAGCTGTGTGACCTTGGGCAAGTCACTTAATCCCAATTGCCTCACCGAAAAACAAAACAAAACAAAACAAACAAAAAAACCAAAATAAAACAAAACAAAAAGAAATTTTGGGAAAGATATAGTTGGGAAATTCACTGTATACAAGTAGTTAAATAACTAAAGAGTTGATTATAATAAGAATACAGCAACTTCTTGCCTGCACGAAGTACATTATTGGTGCTAAATAAATGGTTTAAGCGATATCTGCTATAGAAGTTCAGAGAAGAAAGAGATCATTGGACATTAGGCCTAGCACAGTATTATCATGTACATATTAAAGTCCTATTTTGTTTTTGATTTACCATAGGCTAGAGTAATCAGGGAAAATTTCCTGGTGAAAGTGGTACTTGATCGTTTCCATAAAGAATGTAATGCATTGTCTGACTTCCAGTTCAGTATCATACACATGCGGGTACTTAATATGTATCAGTGTATGACCATACTCGAAGACATATTTCTTTAATATACTTGGGGGACCTTCTAGACTGTGTTCAAAGGAACAATGGGATATAAATCAACCCATGGCTAATCCCTTCTACTGAAATTATCAGCTATTCATTGTCTATCCTCTAATTTGTGCTTGCTCCACAGTTATTAAATATTTAAAAACTTTCTTACCAAGATGAAGACTTTCGTCAGCCCTGGTGCTTATAATATGAACTGCTCAAGGCCAAGGACTTCTTTCTGAAGAATTTATAGAGTGCAAAGTCCCAAGAGGACATTTTAAGGGGTAATCAACATAAATAATAACATAATCTTTTTTTGGGTTTACCCCTTGTTGGAACTCATAGCCTTGCTATTATGGAGTATTTATATGTCATGCTTTAGGACTGCTTTATAGGTTAGGCTGAATAACAATAGACCTGGGGCTGGTTAGACCACATGATTATGTACCACATCTGGTAGTAAGCAACCAATATCCTTTGAAATGGGATACAAGGCACTTGTATGTCCAGAAAAATTCAAGGTTATTTTGAGCTATGTGAAAAAAACAAAACATAGGTTGTACACTGAATTGACTGTTATTTTTTTCCAATTTTACAGACATGGATTATTATGAAAGATGGAATTAAATGCAGTATAAAAACCTATGGATTTAGAGTCAGAATATCTGAGTATAAATCCTATTTCTAACATATTTTGTGATCTTAGGCAATTATTCAGTCAATAAACATTTATTCTTTGCTATGAGCCAGGGAAGTCGTTGAACTTCTCTGGGCCTCAGTTTTATTATCTGCATAATAAGGTGGTTAGATTAGATCAGGGCTTCTTAAACTTTCTCCATTTGTGACCCTTTTTGCCCAAGAAATTTTTACATGACTCCGAGTATATAGGTATATAAAATCGGTATACATAACCTTTTACTATTGCCAAATTTTTCACAATCCCCACATTCTGTTACCAATATAGGGTAGCAACCCACAGTTTAAGAAGCTTTGGACTGGATGATCTTTGGGCAAAATTTTATTGGTTTCAGGTTCCTACTCCTTATATAAAATCATAGAATCATAGCACCTTGGTTTTGGAAGTTACCAGTATCTAGTTCTTCATCTAATGGAAAAATTCCATCCAGAGTAGTTGGTCATCAAGTGTCTTTTCAGCAGGGAGCCTCAGTCAGTAGGGAGATTCCTCAGACCACCATTTACATTGCTGAATTTTTCAAGTTGTTAGAAATTTATTTCCCATTCATACCCCACCACATCCTACCTTCCCTTTCCACCTCCTTCTTCTCCTCCCTTCAATGCTTCTTTCCTTTGAGTATTCTCTCTACCAGTATAGACTGAAACCCCTCCTAGATTTAGTATCAAAGTCACCTGGAGGTCAAATCTGCTGATGAATTTCTCTGAAATTAGCTGACCTCTTTGTTGATAAGCAAATGGCATATTGCTGGAGGCAGATTTTAAAAATAATTTTAGTTGATAACATTTTGTTTTCATATCACCTACATCTCCCAGTGCAGCCATTTCACTCTCCTTCAGAACTTTTCATATAAGTGAAATTATATATAAGTGAATTATATATATTACATTAATTACATATTATAATTATAATTACATATAAGTGAAATTATATGCATGGTTTAACATCCATAGTCTCCCACCTTTGCAAAGAAGCTGGGGAAATGTCTTTATATATACATATTTATATACACAGTGTGTGTGAGAATTTAGGGCCAAGTTTGGTCATTATAATTTTGCAATATTCAATTTAAATTATTTTGTTATTTTTTAAAATTACATTATTATAGTCAATATGTAAGTTGTTTTCTTGGTCCTGCTTACTTCATTCTGTTTTAGGTCATATACATCTTCCCATGCTTCTCTATATTCATCATATCCATAAGTTCTTACAGCATAATGATATTCTGTTAAAAACTTTTTAGCTATTCCCCAATCAATGGACACTTATTTTCTTTCAAATTCTTTGCTAATAAAAAAGTGCTTCTATAAATATTTTGGTGCATATTGAGCCTTTCCTTTTGTTATTGATCCTCTTAAAATATATGCCTAGTAGCAGAATCTCTGGGTCAAAGGACATTGATGTTTTAATCATTTTCTTTGCCTAATTCCAAATGACTTTCCAGAATGGTTGTACCAATTCACAATGAATTAATGTGCTTATCTTTCCAAAACCCCAAAGGCATATTTTTCAATATTCTTTTATATGCAGAATTGAAACCTGCTCCCCTCTCAACTTGGGAAGTTCTCAAGAATAAATTTCTGAAAACAGAAAGAGAAATATTTCTGAGGAGGAGAAAAAAATGGAGTTTTATGAAGTAATTGATGTGGATATATAGGGAACTTACCAACTAACTTTGATTAAAAATAAGATTTGTAGAAAAATAGAAGGAAGGGAAGATTGCAGAAGAGGAAGATTTGCATGGCATAGCTATTTAAGAAGTATCATGGGGGCAGCTGCATGGCGCAGTGGATAGAGCAATGGCCCTGGAGTCAGGAGGACCTGAGTTCAAATCCTGCCTTAGACACTTAACACTTACTAGCTGTGTGACCCTGGGCAAGTCACTTAACCCCAAGTGCCTCACCAAAAATTAAAAAAAAGAAAGAAAGAATGGTATCATGGGGGCAGCTACATGGCGTGGTGGATAAAACACAGGTCCTTGATTCAGGAGGACCTGAGTTCAAATGTGACCTTAGACACTTGACACTAGCTGTGTGACCCTGGGCAAGTCACTTAAACCTCATTGCCCTGCTAAAACAAACACCACCCCCCCAACCAACCCACCAAACAAAAAAGGATAATATCATGAGTGCTAACTCTGAGAATGAGCTAAGGATAGTGAGGAATATGAAAGACAACAAATAAATATTTTATAGCTGTATTAATGACAAGACAAAGATAAAGGATGCATTAAGATTGATGCTTATGGTAGATGAGATAATGACAATTTAGAGCATAAAAAACCTAAACTCTAATTTAGTCTTTTTTCTGCCAAAGAGAACGACCTTTGGATGGGAAAAGAAAGAGTAAAAAAGTCTGATAGGAACGTGATATCCAAGATTATTGTTGTTTGCCCTTCATTCTGGAAGAATGAGGGAATGTCTTGACTTGCCTGTGAACTGGATTTAGGTGAGGCAGAGTTGCACAAAGTCATTGGCCTCATTCTCCTCCAGAGTCATCAATGGCCAGTGGCAAGATAAGAGTCAGAACAACTGGTAATGACCTGGGATGCTGTGGATCACGTTGGCCTTTCTGAATTAAAGTCCTTCCCTGATCTCAGTTAGAGGCAATGCTTACTCATTGACTAAGGCCTAGGAGATAGTGAGCACATTCAAGTTGCTTGAACCAGATGGACTAGACTCTCAGAGTTAGAAAAAAACAAAAAACCTGGCAGATATGATTGCTGAACCACACTTAGTGATATTTAAAAGTTCCTGGTGTATAGGAGAGGAGGGACTTCAGGGATAGAGAAGGGCATATGTCCTAATTTTTTCATTGTTTGCCTTTTAAACTCAAATATTATGTTGTAGTTATGCCCCCAAATGTAGTGCAAGTCCTTTGGGCTATAAGCCCAAGCATGCAAAGTCAGTGATGCAGCTTAGTGAGAAAATAAAGGTTTTAGATAAACTTCTATGTCGGAATGCCTGAAGCCACAAATCTGGTGGTGTCAATGAAGTCAAGGTTTGTTACATCTGCAAAAAGGAGGAAAATATTCATGAGTGTTTCTGAATTTACTCCAGAAAATACTAAAGTAACATTTCAAGTGGGAGATGAGGAATTGAAAAAATGTAAAAGTGGTCAAGTCTGTGGGGAAATGAGATAGATGGTGGTCACCATTACCCTCTTGTTGTACTGCCTTAACCAGCCCAGAGATCTATGCCCAATAGGCCAGCAATGAAATGCCCCAGGCAGGAGTTCCAAGCTTAGAACTTTTATTGGGGAAGAGTTCACCAAGCCAAAAGGGAGATCAAAGATTAAAGGGCTCAGGTTACCCTTTCCTTCTTTACCTTGGATTTCTTCTGACATTACTTTTTCTTCCCGGTCCTCTCCAGCTTTGTTTCTCTTCTTCCCTCCATCTTATGGGTTATTTCATGGTTCCTGTGTTAGGAAAAGTGCATATTATCAGAATTAATGTTTTGTTATCAAGAATTGTATGTAGAAAAGTATACTTTCAGCAATCTCTAGTGAGAGATTACAATTTTTGGTGGTCATGGGAACCTGACCCTCTATTTTCCATAGCTTCAATGTATCAGTATTTGAGTTTTTGACTTTCCTGGTAGTTTTCTAGGAATGTTACCCCCACAAAAGCTGAGGATTGACTGTATCTACGTTGGAAGCTAAGAGACATCAAGGAAAAACAGCTTCAGAACTCTACAAGAATATCGAGTCTCAGATCCCAGAAGAAAGGATATTATGGAGGGAGTTCTGAGTTTACTCTTTGGTCCCATGTACTTTCAAACTTGGAACTTTCTTTCACAGAAGACTGTGTTTACACAAGGGGAGAGTGTGCCCCCTGGTTCTGGGGGATGTTTCTCTAACAAATGTCCTTGCTATATTTGTTAAGTAAATATTTTCTTCCCCAAAACTAATTGCATTGAGCTGATAGTAAGGTCCTGTATAATAACTGTTAACTTAATTTGACTTGATAATCAATGAAGAGTACATTGAATAGGGACTTCTGAATGGCAGGACTAGAAAACTTCCATTTTCCTTGAGGTTAGCCCTAGAATCCTGAGGGGAGTAATAGTCAGCCACCCTCTAATGCAAGTTGGGGAAGTGAGCACAGAGAACGTCACACTTTTTTACAAAGAATGACCAAGCTGGTTAGATCAGAGAAGTGCTATAAGTAAAACTTATCTATCTTTTAATAAATCATTTGACAAAGTCTCTCGTGTATGGGCTAGAAAATAATAGGATTGGGTAGATCTGGAACTGGTTGGTTATATCTAAAGAGTTATGATACTTCAATTTCAGCTTGAAAGGAAATTTTGGTTTACATACACTAGGGATCTCTGTTTGATCCTATTCTGTTACACATTTTTTATTAATGAATTAGATAAAAGCATATGCAAAATGCTTGCCAAATTTGTAGATGACACAAAACTAAGAGGACTAGTTAATATACTAGATGACAGAATTAGAATCCAAAGAGATCTATTATGTGCTAGAACATTTGACTGAATAGAAGAAGACATTATTTTATTTTATTTTATTTTTAGTGAGGCAATTGGGGTTAAGTGACTTGCCCAGGGTCACACAGCTAGTAAGTGTTAAGTGTCTGAGGCTGGATTTGAACTCAGGTACTCCTGATTCCAGGGCTGGTGCTCTATCCAGTGCGCCACCTAGGTGCCCCAAGACATTATTTTTTAAAGGATAAATGTAAAGTCTTACTCTTGGGATCAAAAAAATCAATTTTAAAAGTATGAGATGGGGTGGGGAGGTATAATTATATAGTGTTTTGAAAAAAAAGATTTAGGGATTTTACATAGATTTAATATGAGTCAAAAATGTGATATAGAAGCCAAAAAAAAAAAAGCTAATTTGATCTTGAACTGTGTTAGGCGTGACATAGCTTACATAAATGAAAAGGTCATAGTCCCATAGTGCCTGGACTGAAGGATTGTGTTCAATTTGGGGGACCCCAGTTTAAGAAGAGTATTGATAACCCAGACAATGTTAAGAGGAGAATAACTAAGATGGTTAAGGTTCATACCCTATCCTATAAGGATCAGTTATAGGACAAAATGATGTATTTTTTGGAGCAGGCAAGACTTGGGTGGGGGGTGACAATTGTCTTTGTTTTGAAGTACTTTTGGGAAGATGCATTAGACTTGTTCTGTTTGATCCAAGAGGGCAGAATCAGAAATAATACCTAGAAGTTTCAAAGAGGCATATTTAGCTTGATGTGAGGGAAAATGTAACTATCACAACTGTCTCAGAATGGAATGGGTTGTCTCAAGAGTTGGTGGGTTTCCTTTCACTGAAGTTCTTCAAGTGAAGACTGGATGGTCACAGGCCAGGTATGTGGGAATGGGAACACTTGTGGGGCATGGGTTGGAATAGATGACCACTGACATTCTTACCAATTCTGAAATTCTTTTAGTTTGTGATTCTCCCCATTGGTCTTGATGACTAGAATTCTCTGGAATGACTTTAAAAAGTCACAATCACACCAATTCCCAACAGTTTTGTGGACACTGATAATAGTTTGGTCAGTAAAATCTATATTTGTCTTGGGCCTTTTATCTTCTACTCCATATGCCCTGACCCTATCCAAGCAGTGTGTATATAATGAGTCTTTCCCCTCTGTTACAATCAGTTAACTTCTAAACCAAATTAGGCCTGAATCAGCAATCTGCAATAAGTACATTTAGATTATTATCTATCATGTGCTTGTCTCCTTTACTTCTGTCTCAGAATCATTAGATAGTCTTCTATTTGTTTGAATTACAAATTCAGTTGTAGTGATTATGTAATAAGAAAATGATACTGTCACTTTAAATAAACTATCTGGCAACTAAAACATCAAGACTATAATTAAAGGCATCACTCACAGCCATCCCATTTTAATACATAAAAGAAAAGGACATGATTTGGTTTTAATGAACTTGTGTTGGTTTTAACTACACTGTTGTTTTATTTCAGTTTGTATATAGCAATTAAAAAACCAGATGTAAAAAAAATAAACAAAAAACCCCTTAAACTAAGCTAGCAAAATAATTTTTTCCACTCCAAGCAGTATTGACACAGTAAAATGTTCTTTTCTTATGTCTCAGAGATATCTCAGAAATATAGAAAAAAAGTTTTAGGTCAAATTTTAGATCTGTCACCATTCAGTGCCTGCGTATTTTTGGATGAACCATTTCTTCTCTCTGGCCCTTTCCTCTATACAATAAAGAGTAGACTAGTTGATCTCTAAGGTTACTTCCATCTCTAAGATACTATTCTCTCATGAACATATTTATCAACTCCAGGGCAGTTATTCTCTCATATTCTAGGTAGAACTACTTTCATTACTTTGAAGAATATCCATAGTGCCAGACAATCACTGCTGCTCTATTTGTTCCTTTGCTGCAAAGGCGTATGCCTTTCCAATCAATGCCCAAATCAGCTCCTGAGGCAATCTAGTTTGGGCCTTCAAGAAGTGATGTGAAGAACTGCAAAAATGCCTTTGTCATTGTCCTATCAGGTGGCTGACATTCCTTCCATTGGGTTAAGGCTTTGTACCAATATGTTACCTAGGAGAGGGATAATGTGTTAAGTTGGGGTGTATGGAGTGTTCAAGGAGGACTAATACTTCTGGTATGAGGGTTGCTGAGTCCTTTTCAGGGCTGGTTACACACTTTTGGTTTCCACCTATCACCCAACTCTCATCTGTGGCTCCAAAAGGTTGTAGCATGTGCAGTGGTCATACCCTGGTAAAACCATCTTGGAAGACAGGCTAACTCAGGTTTAGAGTAAATTAAAAGCATCAAACCCATTAATGAGTTTGGGGAATGTCTGCCCCAGCCATGTGAAGACCTCCCCCAGTGGAGTGGATGGAGGAGAACAATTTGTTCCTGTATCTGAAGCAGGAGCTGTGGAGCACTTAGAGCTTGCGTGTATATCAAAGGTGCTGAGGTCGTTCAATGCATCCCAGGCCATCTCCAGTTATCTTGACTTTTGTCTTGCCACTGGACTTTGATGACTCTGGTAGAGAGAGTGAGGTTGATGACTTTGTGCAATTCTGCATCACTTAAATCCAATTAATGTGTAAGTGAAGACATTACCCTCATAATGCCATTGGTCTTCTTCCAAAATGAAGGATGAACAACAATGTGGTAAGCCATTATCATCCATTAACACCTTAGGACAAACTAGTTTATCAGATGATATTAATAGAATAGTGAGCTGAAGATGATTTTATGGATCCTTTAGTCTAACTCTCTCATTTTGAAGATGAGGACACCAAAGCCTAGAACCATAAGGTGACTTCTCCAAGGTCACAGTGTCATATTTGGAAAGCATCTTAGTTTTTTAAATCCAACCCTCCTTGAATGAAAATTCTCTCTGCAAAATTCCCAAGAACCTAGGACCTGAATTCTAGATCAGACCTGTTTCCAGTACAACTAGTTAATCACATATCATGAAATACAGGGCAACTGAGTTTTGATGGAGTGGGATTTGGGGAGGAGAAAGAAAGAGAGTAGAAGATGCACCACACAGGTGGCACAACTCATAGAGGGCAGATTGCCAGGTATGTTGTAGTACCGAGAAGGAAAAGAAATAACCTTAGCGAGAGTCTTAGGGTATCACAAGGACACTGAGCAGATGTGGAGGAGGGGAGTGATATTAATGGGAATCAGAAAGACCCTTAATGTCAAAGATCACTGTCAAATACAATGTTTCCCACCCACACCCCTTTATTTAACAGAATTCTCTAGAACCAACATTTTGTCTGAAGACAGAAATTCTCCAGGACAAAATTTGCTTAAAGCACATGCTCCAACATCTTGTAGGGGCCTTCCTTTATATATATAACGTGACCATATAATATATATAATAAAGTTATCAGGTAAATTTCTTTCTTTCTTTTATTTGTGGGGCAATGAGAGTTAAGTGACTTGAGCTGGGTCACACAGGTAGTGTCAAGTGTCTGAGGCCGAATTTGAACTCAGGTCCTCCTAAATCCAGGGCTAGTGTTTTATCCACTGTGCCACCTAGCTGCCCCTGTAAATTTCTTTTTTTTTTTTTTAAAGATTTTTCCCTTTTTTTCTTCCTTGTCCACCCAGAAATGCCTACCATTAGATACACACATACATATATATGTAAAAATCATTCTATACATACTTCTACTTATCAGATAATGTCTTCCTTAATATGTCCTTTGTTGTTAATTTTGGTATTTATAATAGTCAAAATGATTTATTCACTCAAAGGTTTTTTTTTCAAATAGTATTTACTTTTTCCAATTACATGTAAAAATAGTTTTCAACATTCATTTTTTTTTAGAGGCAATGAGGGTTAAGTGACTTGCCCAGTGTCACACAGCTAGTAAGTGTCAAGTGTCTAAAGCTGGATTTGAACTCAGGTCCTCCTGTGCTTTATCCACTGTGCCACCTAGCTGCCATTCTCAACATTAATTTTTATTTATTTATTTTTGTGGGGGCACTGGGGGTTAAGTGACTTGCCCAGGGTCACACAGCTAGTAAGTGTCAAGTGTCTGAGGCTGGATTTGATCTCCAGTACTCCTGAATCCAGGGCCAGTGCTTTATCCACTTCGCCACCTAGCTGCCCCCTCAACATTCATTTTTTATAAGATTTTGAGTTACAATTTTTCTGCCTCCTTTCTTCCCTTCCCCTCTCCCCAAGATGGCAAGTAATCTGATATATATATATATATATATATATATATATATGTAAAACAAGTATGTTAAATGTATTTCCACATTAGTCATGTTGTGAAAGAAGAATCAGAACAAAATGGAAAAACCTCAAGAAAGAAAAAACAACAACAAAAAAAGTGAAAATAGTATGCTTCAATATGCCTTCAGATTCCAAAGTTCTTTTCCTGGATGTGGAGATGTAGTTGATCATTGCACAATGTTGCTGTTTACAGTGTTCTCCTGGTTCTGCTCACTTCACTTAGCATCAGTCCACTTAAGTGTTCCCAGGTTTTCCTGAAATCTGCCTGCTCATAGTTTCTTGCAGCACAATAGTATTCCATTACATTCATATACCACAACTTATTCAGCCATTCCCCAATTGATGGACATCTCAATTTCCAATTCTTTGCCACCACAAAAAGAGCTGCTATAATTATTTTTATATATGTGGGTCCTTTTACCCTTTTAATGTTCTCTTTGGGATATAGATCTAGTAGTGGTATTGCTGGGTCAAAGGATATGCACAGTCTTGTAGTCCTTTGTGCAAAATTGCAAATTGCTCTCCACAATGTTTGAATTAGGTCATAACTCCACCAACAATGCAGTAGTGTCCCATTTTCCCCACATTTCCTCCAACATTTGTCACTGGCTAAAGTCTTTTGCACACTTCCTCCTAATGTCATTGTAGAAATCATTTTAATTTGGAACACCCTCATGTCAACCAATGGAATTGAAGGATGCCAACCAATTAGCTTTGATCAGTGTAACGTGACCATCCTCTGTCAAAAGAGGATTAAGAGGGTAGAGAGGTTGGTATCATCTTGGCTTGCACTCTTGGCCTGGAATGATGTCTCTTGGTACGTGCTCTCCTCTTAGCTCAGTGTAGGTATGGTAGGACTTCTCCTTGAGACTATGTGCTGGATTTCGGAGAGACCAAATGGGCTTGGGGCTTTTCTCACACAGTCAATTCTTTACTAATATTTAATATTAATGAATAATAAATGCTTATTGCCAAAATGGGTATAATATCCATTAATATCTAGTAGCAAACAATAATTGAAAAAAGTACACTTTAGCCCCAATAATTTAAAAAACACAGTTTGGGGGGCAGCTAGATGGCGCAGTGGTTAAAGCACCGGCCCTGAATTCAGGAGTACCTGAGTTCAAATCCGGCCTCAGACACTTGACACTTACTAGCTGTGTGACCCTGGGCAAGTCACTTAATCCCCATTGCCTGCAAAAAACCAAAAAACCAAAAAAAACCACCACAGTTTGATGATCACTGTGGGTGTTCATATTCAGTCAATCTGGGTAAGAATCTCTGTGTTTGTATGTCTAACTCTATTTTTGTTATTTTGTTATATGCCTGTCTCTTAAGGTATATAAAAACTTAAGAGACATTCATGTAACAATGAATTAACAGCTTGGTAAAAGATACACAAAAAACTGAAAATAACTCCTCAAGAAGCAGAATTGACCTAATGGTAGAAGAGTTTCAAAAGTTCATTGAAGAAAAGAAATCCTTAAAAAGCAGAATTGGCTAGATGGATAAAGAAATTCAAGATCTCACTGAATCAAAATCCCTTAACAATTAGAATTGGGCAAGTGGAAGCTAATGCCCCATAAGACATCAAGAAATAATAAGGCAAAGTCAAAAGAATGAAAAAATAAGAAAATATGATCTCAACAGAAAAACAACTGACCTGGAAAATAGATCAAGGAGAGATAATATAAGAATTATTGGACTACTTGAACATCAAATTTCAAGAAATTATAAAGAAAATTTGCCCTGCTATTCTTAGATCCAGAGGGTAAATAGAAATCAAAAGGTTACATTGGTTACCTCTGGAAAGAGATCCAAAATTAAAGTTCTTGAGAATATTTTAGCCAAATTCCAGAACTTCCAGGTCAAAGAGAAAATACTTCAAGTAGCAAGAAAGAAACAATTGAGCCACAGTCAGGATCACATAAGATTTAGAGGCTTCCATATTAAAGGATTGGAGGACTTAGAATTAGTTTTTTCTGTAAAGCAAAGGATTAGAACCAAGAATAATCTACTCAGTGAAATGACAATAATCATTCAGAGGAAAAAATGAACACAATGAAACAGAGGGCTTTTGTGCACTAACTTGTGAGCTCTTTGAGGGCAGAGACTTTTTTAAAAATTGTATTTTTAGCCCCATTGCTTAGCATAGTGCCTGGCACATAGTAGGCACTTTATAAGTGTTTGTTGACTGTTGCCTAGTTGATGTGGATAAAAGTATAAATGGAATGCTTTTTAGATAATACAAATGTCAGACTTTAAGATAATATAGGGGGCAGCTAGGTGGCACAGTGGATAAAACACCAGCCCTGGATTCAGGAGGACCTGAGTTTGGATCTGGCCTCAGACACTTGACACTTACTAGCTGTGTGACCTTGGGCAAGTCACTTAACCCTTGTTGTCCTGAAAAAAATATATAATTCAAAGCTGGGAGAGAGAGTTAACATTGCATATCAGAGTCAAAATCCAAACGACATTGAGCTGAATCTAAGAAGATGGAATCATTATGAATAATGGAAATCATTAGAAATAAATGGAAAATCTAGCCATACTAAAACATTGAACTGAATCTAAGATGATGAAATTACTAGGAATAAGTAACTTCCCTTTAGAAAATTGACTTTACATTATAAAATGTAGGGATGTTGTTATATAGCCGTTTGTCTCAAAAAAGAGCTGAAGGTTTCAATGGACTGAAAACTCGATATGATATGATATGGCTGCCAAGAAGAAGCTAATGTGATCTTGGGATTGATTAGGGAGGCACAGTTTTCAGGAAGAAAGAGGTGATAGAATCACTCCACTCTGCCCTGGACAGACCACATCTGGAGTATTGTGCTCAATTTTGGGTGTTGGAGGGCATCCAGAGGAAGTCAACCTAGATTGTGAAAGGCCTTTAGTATATGCTATGTAAGGATTAATTGAATGAACTGGAGATGTTTAGCACCTTTACCCTTCTAATAATCCTAAAAGATAGGTTATAAATAAGGTGAGTTTGGCATGATCTATTTGATTTTTGATTTTTTGATAATGAAGCCTTGCTGGCTTTTAGTGATTATGGCTTCCCTTTCTAAATGCTCACCAATCATCCTTCTAGAAAGAGGTCCTAGGATTTCCATGCCCTTTTGATCTTGCTTATGGTGTTCATCATAAATTACTCTTCAACTCAAGTCTTATCTTCCAAATCAAATTGTACCATTCCTTAAGAGCAAGGATGGTGCTTTTCATTTATACATTCTGCATTGATTAGCACACCAACAATACTCAACAACTATTTCTTGAATGATATTTGCCGAAGTCAGAGGGGATATTTTAGGTGAAAATGTTTCTGCCTGAATGTTCCTGATGATTTCCTGCCTTCTTTCTTTTGCTTTGCATGTGTAGACATAGCCATAAAGCTAAAAGCCAACTATCCAATTACTCAAGGCAATAGAAATCCACCTTTTATCCTTCAGCTTTAACTTCTGTTCCAGAAAGCTGCATTTTAGAAATGCAAGTGTACTCACCATTCTTTTTGGCAGGCAGAAGGATGAGGGGATTTCTCTGTGTATTAGAGAATCCAGGAATAGATTGCAGACCATCTGCAAATGCTCACTGATGCTGATGGTGGCAAAATCCTCATTAGCTGGCAAAAAATCTGTATGGTGCGGGGAAAAACTGAGTCCTTTGCAACTCAGGGGTTCATTCAGCAGTTCTTGACTTTAGGGGACTCATCCTTTCTCCTGAAAGAAGTTAACTTAATTCCTTTTTATAAAATGTAAATTTAGAGCAGAAGCTTGTTGTCCCATGACTCAGATTGGACCACCTCCATAAAACAGGCTGGACAAACTCACACGATCCTGGGAGTCTAGGTATTGTCTCAAAGAATGGCCTGAGCCGCTGCTAGATCCCTTCTGTCACCTTCTTCACTTACCCTTCACTTTTGTACATATGTATGCATGCCACAGGGTACTGTAATGCAAAGTAGAGATGTTTCATCCTGAGTGTTTTTCCTCTGGAGTCCTCACAGTTGTGGTAGTCAGTCTATCAGTCAACATGAATTTAATAAGGACTTATAATGAGCCAGACACTATAGTGTCGGAGATGCAAAAACACTGACTTGACTTTAAAGGAGATTACATTCTAGCAGGGGAGACAGCATGCAAATAATTGACCACACAAGATATATTCAATGTCAATGGGAGGTAATATCAGAGGAAAGGTGCTTGTAGTTGGTGGGAGCAGTGGGGCATGGGAAGACCTGGAAAGGCTTCTTGCAGAAGGTGGAATTTGACAGTAGTCTTGAGAGGAAGCCAGGGAAGGTAAGAAACAGAGGTGAAGGGGAAGATCATTCTATGCATCGGTTGGTACTACCAGTGCAAAGACATGGAGATAGGACATGGAATGTCTTGTGAAGGGACAGGAAACAGATCAATGTCCTCAGATCATAGAGTTCATGGACAGGAATGAAATATAAGAAGACTAGAAATGGAGGTAAGGGCCAGATGGTGAAAGGCTTTAAAATTAGAGGATTTAAAAAATCCTGGTGGTAATAGGGAGCTACTCTAGTTCATTGAATGAGACTAGTGATATGGATAGAGCTTCACTTTAGGAAAATCACTTTGGCAGCCTCATTTGGAGGATGGATTATATTGGGAAGGACACTTGAGGTAAGGAGACCAACCAGAAAGCTATTGCAATCATTCAAGTGTGAGGTGATGAGGGCCAGCATCAGGGTGGTGATTTTGTGAATGGAGGCAAGGTAACCTTTGCAAAAGATGTTATTAAAGTAGAAATGATAGACCTGGCAACATATTGATTTGTTGAATTAAGACAACTGAGGAGTCAAAGATATCATCAAAGTTTCAAACTTGAGTGACTAGGAAAAAGGTGGTGTCCTCAATAGAGGAGTAAGTTGTATTATTACTTATTATAAACACCCAAATTAACTACAAAGGACCTATGAAGGAAGAGGCTACCTGTATCAAGAGAAGAGTTGATAAATAGAAAGATATGTATGTAATATATATGTGTGCATACATATGTGTGACTATATATGTATATACATACATACATAATACACACATATACATATTTGTGTATAATGGTAGCCATCTCTAGGGCTGGGTGGGGTGGAGAAACAGAAAGAAAGTTACATGATAACTTTATACTTGAATGGAATAGCAAGTTGTACATAATAGGTTTGTAGTTTCAGGTACAATTATCTTTTTTCTATTCTACTATGTTATGGAAATGCTTGTTTTATTTCTTAAGTTCAGAATAAAAAACAGAATTAGGGAAAAAGAGTAGATTGGAAGAAGACAGTTTTGAGAAAAAAGATAATTTCTTTGGACAGGTTGAATTTGACAGGACTTCAAATTTGAGATGTTCAGTAGGTACCTGGTAATGCAAAATTAGAGGTCAGGAGAGAGATTAGGGCTGGATAAATAGTCAGTGCATCATCTTCATAAGTTCAATCTTCATTATTATGAGTTCATAATTGAACCCATAGGAGTTGATGAGATCAACAAGGGAAATAACATATAGAGGAATGAGATGAGAGTTTAGGATGGAACTTTGAGGATCACTCGTGGTTAATAGGTGTGACCTACAGGGAAAAATAGAAAGGAGGCTGAGGAGGAGTGGTCAAGCACAGAGGGGAAGAAACTAGCTAGAACAGCATCACAGAAACCTAGAGAGGAGAGGGTTTGCAGCTAACTAGGCTATCAGAAGTGCAGGGCTGCAAAGAGATCGAAGGGGATGACAATCAGGAAGAGACCATTACATTTGGAGATTAAGGGATCATTTGTAACTTTGGAGAGAGTTGTTTCAGTTGAATGATGATGTTAGTAGCCAGATTGAAGAGTGAGAGGCAAGGAAGTGGAAGTACCAAAATTGTGGGTGGCTTTCTCAAGGAATTTAGCAGGCAAAACATCACCAGCTTCAGTCAGAGGAACTGAATTCAGATCCTACTTCTGATGCTCACACTAATTGTATTATTATGGACAAATCATTTAATCTTCCTGGGGCCCCAGTTTATTCTCTTGTAAAATTAGGTGATTGTATGAGATAGCTTCTGAGATCCGTTTTATCTCTAGAATTTTGACATTATGAGTCTATATACAATGGTAACTTTGAATGTAGAATTGTGACAATTAAATTCAGCCATGTTGAAAGTCTGCTTCTCCCTTAATTATTTATTGCTTTCATCAAAGTATCTTTGCACTCCTAAAAAAAGGTGCTGAAAGGAGACCCTCAAATTGACAAGCCTACTGCAGGTTCTACTCAACATGATCACAGAATCTAAAAGCAAGAAGAGACTTTAGAGGACCTTCTAATCCAACCTGAACTTGACTTTCAACCCCCTCGAGAAGAGATCTGACAAATTGTTATCCAGCCTTTACCCAATTACCTCCAACAATGGGTAATATCTCACTGCCTCTGAGGCAGACCATTTCACTTTTGGATAGCTCTGAGTGTTAGAAAAAAATTCCTATTAGTACTGGGTAATGCGATCGAGTTTTGAAAAATTAAAAATAGGAATGCAAATCCATTGCATTCCTCTACCCCCCACCTCAAAGCATCACTGGCAAGGTAATCAAACTGAGCACTTACCATTGTTAGTATCATGTCTGTTCCCATATGTGCTAATTGTGCAAGACTCAAGCCCTTGGCCTTCACTCCACCCACCAGCTCTATTTCATTTTCTTTGGCGCATAGGTAAGTTGGTAGTGTAATATAATTAGCAGACTTGAGGTAAAAATGTTTTGTGTGTTATGTACAAATGTACATAGTATAGTTCGATGGCATATTCCCAGTTCGGCAAGAATTGAAAATTTACTTTTTCTGGAAAGCTGACACTTGCATAGTACTAGGTTAACTAATAAGTGTAATATAAAAGAATTGTGCAGCACTCTGCTGGCCACAGTCAGGTTTCTACAAGGCTGTTTGATTCACTATCTATTCTATAGCCCCCTGTATTTCCTCTGACTCTACCGCCAGAATCAATCAAATGAATTCATAGCAACAGAAAAGAGTTATTTAAAAGAGAATGCAAGATGAAAAAAAGGCAAATCATATTCAATCATAGTGTTCTAAAGAGGAAGGAAGTTTTTTTTTATCCTTAGATAAAATACAAATGAAAATATTTTTATTTCATCTTCTAAACCTTAAAATTATTTTTGTCTGTGCTTTATAATGTGCTTATTATACATTAGTACAGTAATGCTTGCTGGCTGTCATGTATCTAATTTGTAAATAAGCAAATATATACATATTTGGATAGTATAGTATATGCTCAAAAATCTTTTACTCAGAGGGATATACAATGAAAAATCTTTGGAGGATAATATTGCTGTATGCAAAGGAGGCCCTGAACACTTTTGAAGAGGGGAATTAAATGGACAAATGGAAGAAAGTGGATTCTTTTCCCCCAAAGCAAAGGGGATGAGATGTTATCATAAGAACAGCATCTACAAAATATTATCCCCATAAATTGGGCCACACTGCTCCACAAATGCATCCTACATCAGTGGGAAGAATTGGTGTACACAGAGTAGACTAGTAGAAAGACATGAGAGAAATGGTATTAGATAACCAGTTATTGGGGAGATCCAGGTTTTTTTTCCCTTACTGTTTCCTTATTCTCTAATAGGTCAAGCCAGCATCTGAATGACATTGCTGATAAGGAAAATTGGATTAACTTTCTACTCAATCTTGTTCAAACCTCACCCAAATGGGGACTCCCATCGTGTTCTGCTCCCGCTTGGGGTGGGGGGTGGGGGGTGTGTAGATCCTTTGTGTAGACTTTCCAAGACTGGGGGGATGGTCTGGGAGTGAGAGTGACATAAAGAGTCCCCTCAACTCCTCATTAGAACAGGTTCACCTCTCATTATAATATTCATTCTCTGATTACTTGTTAACCAATCAGAGTTGATTTCCATCCTCAGAAACACCTACTCTATCAAGGGCATTTAAGTGTTGAGTGGGTTCTATGAGAGGTTTTGACATTCATGTGTGACACTAGCAATAAGTAATAGAATGATTAATTGCTCAGCAACCATGTCTCCCAAACTTTTTACATATGTAGTCAAGGTGACTCATGCCTCTGATGCTTTTCTCTCTGATGTTGATCTCCTCATCCTGAGCACAGCATTTGTTCTGGGCAGGTGACTCCCCTGAGGCCTGCTCCCTGCTAGGTATGGGATCTCCTACTAGGCAAGTCTACCTGCTGTAAGATGCAATGGTAGATGAAAGGGCAGGCAAAAGAGAGAGAAGCACAAAATCACAGAAACAGCATTTTAAGGGACTTGAGTGACCATCTAGTACAACCTAGACACAAAGGTGTCTTCATGAAAACATATCCTATATGTGGTCATTTAGTCTCTGTTTAAGACCTCTAAGAAGGAAGAAGCCCTGAAAGAAGTTGCATTCTTAAATTTAAAAAGTGGTTAACTTCACTCTTATTAGGGGCAAAATTCTAAAACACATGATTAAAGAACATGGTTTGGGAGCACTTAGAATGGAAAGCAGTGATTACCATGAGCCAGCATGACTTAATCAAGAATAAGTCATGCCAGATTAACTTCATTTCCTTGGTCGATAGGGTTATTAGACTGGTTGATCAGGGATTGTTGTAGACATAATGTACCTGAATTTTAGCAAAGCAATTGACAAAGTTTCTCCTGGTATCCTTCTGGACAAATTGGAGAAATGTGGACTAAATGACAGTATGGCTTGGTAGACTTGAAACTAGTTGAATGACTGTACCAAAAATTGTTAATTAATGGATCAATGTCAACCTGGAGGGTGGATTGGTGGATTGCCCCAGGGCTCTTGTCCTTGCCCTTGTTTCATTATCTATTTTTATCAATGATTGGAATTAATGCATATATGACATGCTTGTCAAATTTGCTCATGGAATGAAGTCAAGAGGGTTAGCAAATATCTTGGGTAATGGAACTGGGACAAAAAAAATTCTGATAGGCTGGTACAATAGATTAAATTAAGCATATGAGATTTTTAAGTACAAATGTAAAATTTCATTCTTCAGTTCAAAAAATAAATTGCTTAAGTACTACAGGGTAAGGGAAGAAGACGTTGAGTTAAAGCTCTTGGAATGCTCTGTAAGCTTGATGTCAGTCACTGGCATGGGCATGGCTGTGGAAAAGAGCTAATACAATCTTAGATTGAATTAATTACTTTAATAAATGCCTGGAAAAAGGGAGGTTGCTTATTCCACTCTACAGCCCTGCATGCACTTTGTGGTCCAGCCAGCCTGGCTGACTATTCCATCTACTGCCTCCCTGTCTTTGCAAAGGCATATATGTTTGAAATGGATTCTCTCCATGTCTTTGCCTCTTAGAACCTCCTATTCAGAGTCTTTCCCAATCCCCCTAATTGTTTTCTCTTCCTCCTCAAATTACTTGCATATATCTATGGACATGTTGTATTTCCTAGTAGAATGTAATCTCCTGGGGTGAGGGGAGCTCTCAAACACTGGCATTTTCAAGTTAGGTCCCTTTACCTCTCTTTCTCCTTACTAAGGGCCAGGCTAAACTTCCTGAGGAAGGCAGGTAGCAGGGGGGCATATTGTTGGATTCATCATTGGGTCCCTTCAAGTTATCCCTCAGAAGCCCAGTCATTGAACAGTTGCTACTTTTTCTTTTTTCCCTTTGGCCTCTCAAAGGGCACTCACAGCACTATCCTGATGTATGTTCCGTGGTGGAGCTGCCTTGGGAATGAAAAGAAATTCATTGAAGCTCCCTGGCCTATTCAGAATGCAGTTCATTGAAAGATGTGGAAGATGATGGTTACCTGTTGTGGGCTGGTGGTTAGAATATAAAAATACAAGGATAGACTCACTGGTATGGTTCCTCTAGCTCTCTGGGTAACCAAATCTTATAATAGAGAGAAGGTCTGATTGGGAGTCAAGATCTCAAGGAGAGGTGACCTTAGAGACCATGTGGTTCAACCCCATCATTTTAAAGATGAAGAAACAGGTTTTTCAGAGGTTTAAGTGATTTGTTCAAGGTCTCACAGGTAGTAAGGAGCAGAGGCAGTATTTGAATTCAGATCTCCTAACTCCCATTATAGCCTTCTTTCCACTATACCATGATGCCTCCTTGATTTCTTATCTTTGCTACTAACTGGCTGTTCATCTTGGCCAAGTCACCTCTCCTCCTGGATCTTGGTTCCTCATCATCAATTCAATTCACTAAACATTTATTAAGTGCTTGCTGTGTACAGGGAACACTAGCTGCTAGAGACATACAATGAAAAACAACCTAGTCCCTGCCTTGAAGATCCCAATGATCTAGAAAATGGGATAAGACATGCCCACAAATGGAAATGTTATTGATTGGGGGAGCAGGCCTGAGAGGAGTCCAGCATTGGAGTAGCCAGGTTTAGATGATTTCTAAATTTTCTTCCAGTTTTGTCATTCCAGGAAAAGAATAAAAACACAAACTCTTCCTATTGATCCTTGCAGAATGAGGGGTATGGGACTAATTTGAGAGGCAGCATAGTACAGTGGGCTTTGGAATCAAAGCACCTGGGTTCAAATTCTAATTCTGTCAGCCATTACCTTGGGCAAGTAACTTAGCCTTTCTGTGTCTCAGTTGCCTCATTTGTAAAATGAGGAGACATTAAATGCCCTCCAACATCCCTTCAGCTCTAAATCTATGATCCAATTTGGCTTGTAGCAAAAGCAACTAAAGGACTGATGGAATGACAGGGTAATGGTCCTTTGAGTAATAAGGATCAACAGACTTATTTTGAAACTTAAAAAAACCTTTATTTAAAAACACACACTAATGCAATAAGAAGGAAACAAACACCCTACCCCTCATTGTCCCTGCAATAACCCCTTCCCTTCCCAGCCTCACTTCCACCCATCTAGGTTCCTGATATGGAAAGGAATGGATAGAAAAGACAGAAAGCAGTTGTAGGCTGGTTTGTGTGATTAAAAAGCATAAAAAGACCCAATGTCCATTTTCCCCTTCTCTTTTCCAATTCAGCCAAGTCAACAGTGATTCATTGAGCCGCTATTATGTACAAATCAGGATGTGCTAGATGCTAGGGGTAAGAAGTATTTCTTACCTTCCAAAGAACTTATAGCCTGCACATTGTATGGATATGACATGAACATATAGAATATAATTTCTGACCTCTGTGCCCTTTTTGTAAATGCCTCCCCCATGTCAAAAATCTATTCATCAGTAAGCATTTATTAAATACCTACTATGCACTAGACTAGGTTCTGGGCATACAAAGACAAAGAAGAGACAACTCTTGCCTTCAGTGAGCTTCAATGTTGTCGGAGGAAACAACATGTAGCCCTAAAAGCAGATGCAAAGTAAATACAAAGTAATTTTTATTTTTGAGAGGTGGGGTGGTGCTAGTCCTTCACTGCCCTGCCTTAGAATACCAAGTTTCATTCAAACCACAGTTTAGGAGGGTTCAACTTCCTCAACCAGTTGTGTGTGTGTGTGTATGTGTGTATTCCCTGATCTCCCCAATCATGTGTTTTCTTTTTCTCTTGTATTATTGTGTATTTTTTGTTGTTGTTGGTTGTTTCAGTCATGTCTGATTCTTTGTGACCCCATTTGGGTTTTCTTGTCAAAAACACTGGAGTGCTTTGCCATTTCCTTCTCCAGCTCATTTGACAGATGAGGAAACCAAGGCAAACAGGGTTAAGTGAATTGCCCAGGGTCACACAGTTAGTAAGTGTCTGGAGCCAGATTTGAACTCAGGAAGATGAGTGTTCCTGACTCCAGGCCTGGCACTCTATTCACTGTGCCATGTAGATGCCCCTACTTTTCATTTCCTTATCTGTGTATAATCTCTGGAGGCAGCTAGGTGGCTCGGTGTGCCTGGAGTCAGGAAGACCTGAGTTCAAATCCAGCCTCAGACACTAGGTGTTTGACCTTTGGCAAGTCACTTAGCTTCTGTCTGCCTTAATCGACTGGAAAAGGAAATGGCTAACCATGCCAGTATCCTTGCAAAGAAAACCTCATGGACAGCATTGGTGTGCTATGGTCCACAGGGTCATGAAGAGTATTGTACACAACCAAACAATATATGATCTCTGCCCCCTTCCTCCCTCCATCTCTGTCAGATCCCCCAGTAGAATCTTTTTTTTTTTTTTGTAGGGCAATGAGGGTTAAGTGACTTGCCCAGGGTCATACAGCTAGTGTTATGTGTCTGAGGCTGGATTTGAACTCAGGTCTCCCTGACTCCAGGGCACAGCGCTCTATCCACTGTGCCACCTAGCTGCCCCCAGTAGAATTAAAAAAAATCGTGTAACACTGACACATATTAATTACTTAATAAATGATCATTAAATTAATTTGAAAAGAGAAGTGAAAACAAAGAACTCTAAGAAAGTTTGAGAGAAAACCATACAACTGTGGAATGCTTCCCACATTTGCATGATGAAAGACAGTGCCTTGGAATTCAGAGCTGGTCTACCAGGAGGAAGCCTTTGGCTATTTTTTGAGGGGCAAAGCTAAGAGCCAAATCTTTTCATTTTACTGTTCAACTCAATCTAACAAATGGCCATCAACATTTATGGTTGAGCAAGGCCCTGACTGAGGTGCTGTTCTCAAATTCAGTTCGCTCAATGTGGGTGAATCAAAAACAAAACAACACCCTTCCTGGCCGCCCCCCCCCCAAGAAAACTTGACCTCTTCAGGTTGTGGACAAGAGGAATAAAGAGTGAAGTCAGGAGCCTATTTAAGACAACATGGTGTAGTGGCTCCAATGGTGTTTAGGTCAGTGTCCTGTAATCTATTTTAACCTCACAGCAACAGGCCTACAGGCCTTGTGCATTCTGTCCACTTGAGGTGTGCTTTATGTAGAAACTATTGTTGGAAACATGAGTTAAGTTAAGAAAGGGCATTCTCTTGGCTGGTTCCCAGAAGGTTAACCATTTTTTCAGGTCAGCTCAATGGTGAGGTTAGTCAGTATTTTAGGGTTTAGAGCTCACATGCCTGCTGTAACAAAGCTAATTGCCAGTGGGAGCCTGAACACCTCAGATGCACAAGGGGGAATTGGAGCCCCAGCCTGCTCATGAAAGGAATAAACAGACAAACACAGAGATACCTCAAGAGAAAGGGAGGCAAAATGATAAGGCTATACATTGTCTGAGCCAGTATGAGTCCTTAATGATTTCCAGAGAGAGAGCAAACAGGCTGAGAAGAGAGGGTTCCTATTCCAACAATAGCAGGGACCAATGAGTGCCCTTCCATCCATTCATGCCATTTTTTTTCAGTCATCTGAGTGATTACATGAATGTGACCTTCCCAAAGGGAAAATATTATGATGATAAGTGAACTGGAAAGTTAATGATTTTAAAAGCATTTGGGGGGAAAAATAAGGGATTTACATCTTTCTATAGAAAACAGAGAGGTTATAGAATATCTTGCATAATTTTTCAGGCTTTTGCTCATAAATAATCACTGTCCCACCTAGAAAGCAACCTTGGTTAGCTTCCAGGGCAAATCAGAGATCTGGACCTGTACCTGATACAGAACCTTACCCCAAGGCCATGATCTGCACCCAGGCCAACATGCAATGTCAGCACAGAATGTGAGAAGACCCAGGCTCACCAGTGTTGTAAGGAAGAGAGGCAGATGGCAGGTGATGCTGGGTTGGGGATGGCTATGCTGCTAAGCAACCAATTATTCCAGCATGATTTATCCTCATGCCAAGACTGCACACAAAGCAATTAAGCGGTGTCAGCGATGTGCTCGGCCTGGTACACCTGAGGGGGACGGGATTATGGATTTGGTTTTGAGCTGGTAGCACAAAGTGTACTTTAGGGATAAAAAAAAGAGCCATATTCCAGGTGCTGGAGGAAGCTGCAGGATCCTCTGCAGCAACTGAGAGAATGTGTCTGGAGATCTTGGATTTTCAAAAGTGAAGGCTCTGCAAAGTTTGTAATGGAAGAGTTTGTTTGCAGGAGACATGGGCTACTGTAGCAGGTGCATGGTGTTGTATCTGAAACCAGGAAGACAGAAGTTCAAATCACACCCCGGGCACTTACTAGCAGTGTGAACAAAGACAAATCCCTTTCCTTCTCTGTTGTAATTGTTGTTCAATTCTTTTCAGTCACGTCCAATTCTTCATGACCCCATTTGAGGTTTTCTTGGCAAAAATGTTGGAGCTGTTTGCCATTTCCTTCTCCAGTTCATTTATAGATGAGGAAACTGAGGCAAACAAAGTGAAGTAATGTGCTCAGGGTCATACAGCTAGTAAGTGTCTGAGGCCAGATTTGAACTCAGGAAGATGTCTTCCTGACTTCAGGTCGGGCACACTAATATCTGTAATATGAATTAAAGGCTGGCCCCCAAATCAGGACAAGCTGTGTTCAAGTCCTGTCCCCTATGAGTACTTGTTGTATGACCTTCACAAGGAATTCAACCTCTTGTACCTCCCAGGCAATTCTCTAAATTGTAGAATGAGTTGCTAATCTGTATTCCCCATGTTCCCCACCGCACTAAAATCACAAGTCCAGATCAAGATATATCAATAAGGAAACTTGGTTTAAATTTTTGGTACTTGGGGGAGTCACTTCACTAATCTGTTTCACTTCCTCATTTGCAAAAGATGGACACTGGACTAGATTATCTCTAATGGTCCCTTTGATTTTAAGTTGTTTGATCCTATCTATATCTAAGCAGCAATCCTCCACTGTGGCTACTTTCCCCAGTTCCCACTTGCACTCAGGCTAGACCCCCAGAGAGGGACTCAGTACTTTTCTTTTCAGTTATAGGGTAACATTGAAGAGCTGAGAGTTTCTAGTAAGGTCATTCACCCTACCTAATAGTAAGGTCATTCACCCTATCTAATGTTCTCTTCATTGATTATCAACTGCAATTAAGTTTTAGAAAGTATCAAGCAGGTTTAGCAAGGACAGCTGTTGCAGAAACATGCACCCAAATTTGGGGCATACTTTTTCTTTGTACACACACAAGGTCCCTGAAAGGAGTGGATTAAATCAGAGGTCACCTGTGTCCAGAGAGTAAGCTCATAGCTCATGATACTGGGATTCCTTTTCTCTCTTCATGGTGTCTTCATGAAGTTTCCCTTGGGTGCCCTTGAACTCATAATTTGTAGGTGACTGCATATTCACCTACACATCGGGCTGTAATGTCTGGGATAGTCTAAAATCCCAAACCTTTTAAAGCTTACACAAGGAAATGAGAATTGAGCTCCATTGAAATATCCTTTTCTTATAACCAAAAATCTAGTCCCATTAATTACAGGAGTAATTCCTGATTCATAAACATCTGTTCAGAAGTGGCATACTGTGGACACATTTGCAATTAAACTTGCAAATGGACAAACCTGTTTTCCAATGATTAAATTTAAACACTTTAATACCACCCATCTCTTAGGGAAGAAATTCAGTGAATGATTATGGTGTTTAAGATAAATATATCTATATCTCATCCCTTGTTTTAAAAGCAGTCTCTGTTACTTGCTTACCTAGGGCTGAATTTAATTCTAATCTTCAGCAAGATTTAATATTAGGTTTTTTTTTTTAAAAGTGTGTCCAGAGGAGTGGCTAAGAGCCATATGTAGGCATTGAAAATCTGGTAATATTAAACTGGATGATTAAACTTAGTTAACAAATTCGTATTTTTTTATGCGCCGGGATTTACTTATATTTCATCTGACCTCAATTTCTTGCATTGAGCTGAGTGGGGTTTTTCTAGCACAGTAGCAGAGCTGCTTATCTTAAGGTGAAAAAAATGTCATTAGCCGATTCCTGCTGAAGCATCATATTTCGGAGGCCTAATGGTTAGCTGCAGAAGTAAATCCAAGGAAGGGGAAATAACTGCTCATTATGAGACTATGCCCTCCTCCAATTTGGGCATTTTTTGGAGGTATTCATCAAAGGATTTAAGACTCCAGGATGGACAGATACTTGCTGTCTACATCTTAGATGATAACTAATTCTGAGAGGTTTATAACTATGGAGGATTATTTTGAAAAAAAAAAAAGCTCGCTTGCAATATAATAGTAAGGAATCAGGAATGATGTGTAATTCTCTAGTTTTCGAATCCAGTCTGTACTACTTAACATCACAATCTCAGATTTAGAAGCGACTTTAGAAGACATCTAGACTAACCTGTCTCATATTCCTGGTACATCCATTCCCTTCGACAAGTGTATATTCGCCTGATATGTTAATTTGGTTAACTGGTCTCTGCTTGAAGATCTTTATTGATGGGGAACTCACTACCTTATGAGTCAGCCCATTTTAATTTTGAACAGTTCTAGCTGCTTTTTCTCCTGTCTTCAACTTTGATCCATTGTCCCTAGACCTGTCTTCTTGGACCTTGTAACTGCCCTTCAAACATTTGAAGACAGCTATCATGTCACTTCTCAGTTTTTCTTCTCCAGGCTAAATAATCTTATTTCTTTCAACTAATCCTGACAAAATATAATTGTGAATGCCCCCTAGGCATGCTGGATTTTCTCCTCTGGAAACATTCCATCTTGGTAATGCACTTCCTAAAATCTGATAGTTAGTGAGTCAATAAGCCTTTATTAAGAACTTATATATTAGGGGGCAGCTAGGTGGCGCAGTGGATAAAGCACCGGCCCTGGAGTCAGGAGTACCTGAGTTCAAACCCGGCCTCAGACACTTGACACTTACTAGCTGTGTGACCCTGGGCAAGTCACTTAACCCCAATTGCCTCACTAAAAACAAAAACAAAAAACAAAACAAAACAAAAAAAAGAATTTATATATTAAGGCTGTCCTCAGAGTCCAGCAGGCCTGTGTTTAAGTCCTATGTCTGACATACTAGTTTGGGGCCCTGAGAAAATTATTTAGCCTCTCATTGCCCCAGGCACATCTCCAAGGCTCAAAATTTCAATGTGATTGCAGATCTCGATTAGCAATTTGTTTATCTACAGGTCTTTGTACTAATGAAATCACAGGTCTGGTTAAAAATATTATACTTATTCATGTATGCATATGAATATTTATGAGTATATAAACATATACATGCATGTATTTATAGACATAGACATTTTATATGTGTTTCTTCAATATTGATCTTGAAAAGAATATGACTAGAAGCAGCTAGGTGGCACAATGGATAAAGCACTAGCCCTGGATTCAGGAGGACCTGAGTTCAAATCTGGACTCAGACACTTGACACTTACTAGCTGTGTGACCCTGGGCAAGTCACTTAACCCTAAGTACCCTGTGAAAGAAAGAAAGAAAGAAAGAAAGAAAGAAAGAAAGAAAGAAAGAAAGAAGGAAAGAAAGAAAAAGAAAAGAAAGGAATATGACCACATATGGGATCAACTATTCCTCCCTCATTTGAATTGTCTGGAGATTTTATAAACATTCCATTTAATTCAAATTTCTACTACAATTGTTGATAGGACAGTGCCAACAGTAGAAACCTGAGGGCTGTCCACCCTACCCCTGAATTGAGTTCTTTCTTCAGGACGATATTGATCCACTAACGTCCATTCTTTAGGACCAGTCATATATCCTCAGGCCACCTAACTGACCTGTCATCCAGTTGACATTTTTCCATTTCATCTATAAGGATATCACTAGAGATTTTGTTAAACACCTTGGCGAATCCCAGCTATATTATATCTACGTTACTCTCTCATTTTACAGATGTGTGACTTTGTCAGAAAGTAAGCAAGAAAATAAGGTCAGTCTGAAATGACTCATTCTTGAGGAAGCCATGTTAGATTATTGTGATCATTGATTCCCTTTCATGGGCTTCCCAATCCATTGCTTCTAAAACAAATCCTAATGAGAAATTGAAATCAAACTTACAAGAGTTGGAAATTCTGCCTTCTTTCCCTTTTTGATAATAGGGGCAATTTTGCCTATTCCCAAGCCTTTGCCACATCTCCCATTCTTCATGATTTTTCCCAGGTTCACTCCCATCAACCCAGCAATCACAATCATAAATTGTTCAGTATTCTTGGATGTAGTTTATCCTAGTTCAGTGATGCCCTTTGTGTGGGCTTCTATGTTCTTCCTTACCATTTCCCCATCAATCATTTTTGATCTGTTTCTTAGTTTGAAGCATAGTTTTCTTGGTAAAGGAAATGGAAGCAAAATATGTAATAAGTTGAATAGTCTTATTTTCTCAGCATTGTCATATCTCACCCCATCCATTTGAACAGCAGTCCTGTCACCTCTTTAATTTTTCCTTCTATCCCAAAATGGCTAAAAAATCTATTTTTGTCTTTAATATCTACCATCAGGGGGCAGCTAGGTGGCGCAGTAGATAGAGCACTGGCCCTGGATTCAGGAGGACCGGAGTTCAAATCTGACCTCAGACACTTAACCCTTACTAGCTGTGTGACCCTGGGCAAGTCACTTAACCCCAATTGTCTCACACCAAAAAAAAAAAAAAAAAAGATCTACTCTCAGCTCAATTTTAGCATTCTTGATATTTCTACATTGTTATTGTTGTTGAATCTTTTCAGTTGTGTCCAATTGTTCATGACTCAATTTGGGATTTTCTTGGCAAAGATACGGAGTGGTTTGTCATTTCCTTCTCCAGCTCATTTTCCAGACTAGGGAACTGAGGCAGACATAGTGAAGTGACTTGCCTAGGGTCATACAGCTAGTAAGTGTCTGAGGCCAGATTTGAACTCAGGAAGATGAGTCTTTCTGATTCCAAGCCCAGTGCTCTATCCACTATGCTACCTAGTTGCTTGGCATTTCTGCATTACTGTGCCACTTTTTAAAAGTTTAATATTTATTTTCTTGCCTTTGTTTCCATCTTATATATGTGTGGAGATATGTATGTATGTATGTATATATTTATGTATGTAATATGAGTTGATTAATGAGTGCCCCGTTTGGCCACTTTAGTCTCATTTTACTCTTCATTGGAATGCTTGGTGTTGTCAGAATGTCTTTCTTGAGAGCATCTCATCCCACTTGATCCTATTAATACATTTTCTTTGCACACAGCAGTCACTTATCAACAAATAAACCTTCCCCTTTCACTTCAGAACACTTTCTTATAAAAAATAATGAGGGAGATCAACATCCCTCCTATTCACATTACTTGAAAATCATATCTTTCTTTCTATTGTTTCTTCTTTGTTAGCAAAAAGGACAGTTATTTTAGTTGTAGTTATTTGTATTGAATTTTGTTTGTTGTTGTATTATCCCTGAGACTTTTGGCCTTTGTTTTTGTTTTGTTTTGTTTTGTTTTGTGGGGCAATGAGGGTTAAGTGACTTGCCCAGGTTCACACAGCTAGTAAGTGTCAAGCGTCTGAGGCCGGATTTGAACTCAGATCCTCCCTAATCCAAGGCTGGCGCTTTATCCACTACACTACCTAGCTGCCCCAACTTGCAGCCTTTGAGTATTGTCTTCATATGCATTGATCTGTTCATCCATTTTTCAGTTATTGGGCATTTTCCAGTCTACTTTGGAAATCAGATCTGACAGATGTACATTGCTTGATTCTCCAGTTTAAGGTGAGGGTCCTGTTACCTACAGCTTCAGGCCAGGTACCAAGGGTTACCATACTGAAAACACAGGACTTATAGGCCCAATACATCTGTGCCCTGAAGAACTGAGGTCTTTGTCTATTTCCTATGAGTCTATCTGAAGCTTTCTTCTGATTTCTCAAGAACTCCCCGGCAGATGACTAGAGGTCATGGTGTACCTAAGGTCTCCAACCCTGAGAAGAACGCCATTGCCTACTGACTTGTTGGCTGCATGGACTCTGGCACCTGTTCAGTTATATTACCCACTCTTTTAGTTTCTAATATCATCCCCTCTTCTGGTTTCTCAAACAGTTCTTTAACCATATAAATATGTCCATTAGATCTGCCAAATTATCTGGGGAGGGGTGTTCTGCCAATCCATCCTGAAACTCTTCATTTCTACTGCTTTCTTCCTGTTGGTAGAAGTAATTCATTCACAAGCAATAGTCTTTTCTCTGTCATATGCCAAATATTGATCAAGAAGCTTCTGTTTGCTGCAGGGCCCATCCCAACCAGAACCAGAATTCTAAAGCATTGGTTGTTTTTGTTAGCAAAGGGTTTTTTCCTGCTTCCCATCTCTATCAGAGCAGCTAGCTGATCCAGGAAATTAGCCTCTGCCTCCTTCCAATTTGCTAGTAACATAGGCCACCTACGAAAGCCACTGTCAGTTTCTTTCATCTCTGGAATGTAGGTGTGGAAATAATGGGAAGCTTAAGCAATGACAAAGGACAGAGGATAAAGGATAGAGGTATAGGTAGGATAGCCATGGGCATTCACATAGGATGCTCTTGCTGACCAATGAGTCATGACACTTCCCCTTGTAGTTTTGTCAGCTCTTCTTCACTCAGCCCATGTACAACTTCCATCTGACTCACTAGTGCCACAGGATAAAGGACAGGGAATAGGTTTTCTTGTGCTGCTGTTATTATTAGGGTACTACCTCTGACTTTTAGGTTATCTTGATCATTGTCAAGGATGCAGCTGGTGTTAATCTTGTAACACTCAGTCATCATCTACCAAACCCTGTGTTTGTGTAGCCAACACCTCAGGCAGTCTGAAGTACAGTCAGGTACACCAGAGTTCCCCCAGCATATACACAATGCAAGGCACACAAACACATAGGGAAACCACCACCACCCTCCTTCACTTAGTGAAGAAATTTCCCTGAGATCTTTTGCTTCTCTTCCTCTCAAGCCAATCAGAACCTAAACCTAATACAGAATCAAGCAAATCTCTGAGCAAAAGCCTATAATTTCTGCATCTCCCTACTTTTACCTAGTCCCTGTAGCCATTTTCAAGAGGGAGAATGGTTGATAGCACTATGGAAGTGACTGCTGCCTTTCTGCTGCTAAAGTTTAATTTCCCTGACTCCTCAATTATGCATGCAATAGTAAATTTTCCCAGTGTTCTACTCCTTATCTATTATGAACTATAAAAATAACATTGCCACTACTTTATTATTTTTTAAAATAATAAACATTTTTACTTGTAGTTTTGAGTTCCAAATTTTATCCCTATTTCCCTCTCTCTCCTCCTCCCTCCCTGAGGTGGTAAACAATCAGATATGGGCTATACATGTTTAATTATGTAAAACATTACCATATTAGTCATTTTGTACAAGAAAACTTGAATAAAAAAATGAAAGTGAAAAATAGCATGCTTCAGTATTCCATCAATATCAGTTCTTTTTTTGGAGATGAATAGTATGTTTCATCATTTCAGTCCTTTGGGATTTTCTTGGATTATTGTATTGTTGAGAATAGTTAAGTCATTCACAGTTCTTCATCAAACAATATTGCTGTCTCTGTGAACAACATTTTCTTGGTTCTGCTCACTTCATTATACATCACTTCTTATAAGTCTTTCCAAGCCTTTCTGAAGTCATCCTGCTTGTCATTTCTTATAGCACAATAATTGAGGCTAAATGACTGGCTCAGGTTCACACAGCTTGTAAGTGTCTAAGACTGGATTTAAACTCAGGTCCCCTGACTCCAGGGTCAGTCACAACACTACCTAGTTGTCTTGGCATTGTAACTTCTCATGTTTCATATCACCTGTACTTCAATATACAATTTCTTCCCATTAAAAAAATTGATAACTAGGTTTGGGTAACCAGACTAACACTCTCATCACTGCCTCAATCTTTTGAAGAATAAACTTATGTATTTTACTTTAAGCATAAGGATCCATCCGTCAGATGTCTTGACAGTTGAAATTCTCCATAACTATTAGATTGTACTTCTGTGATAATTTTGCCAGTGTATTTTAAAATTCACTAGCTATTTCTTCCTTCTGACCAGTTGATCTTAGGTATAGCGCAACTATAATATTACTTAAATAAGGATCAAGGTAGAAAAGAACAATATTTATCCTATTTATATCTCTTCATCATCATGCTCCAATGTTTCTTCTACTTCTTTTCTCTTTCCTTACTTCTATCTCCTCCATACTGTCTCCTCTTTACTTGATTACTCTCTTGGTCTTTGCATTTATCTTCTTTTTCTCCCCTGTTCTTCCTTTTCTTCCTCTCTCATAGCCCTACTCTTTAGTTTATCTTCTTCCTATTCTCTTTTCTTTTCCATTCAACTCTCTCTTTTCCTCTTCCTTCTCTCCCCTTTCCTTATATATTCTTTTCTTTCTCTTCATCTTTTTATGTCCGTCCCTACATTTCTTATTCCCTTTTCTCACCTCCTTCCCCATATCTCCTTTATCTTTCTTTTCTTTGTCCTTCTCATTCAACCTCATTTTATGTTTACTTCTCCTACTGCACAATTGTGAATTCATTTTCCCCTGGGTTGTGTTAATCTCCTCTGGTTAAATGGGTTTGTTTGTAATTTAAGGCTGAGGAGTACCAAATGCAAAGTATTCTAATGACCAGAAAGGTCAAACATCTGTGTCTTAGAATAAAAAGAACCTTCATGTAAACACCAAAGTGTTATAGTTGGATGGCCCTCAAAGTCTGCTCTCTCTGTTAGTCTGTGGTTAAACCAAACCTATTAGGCATCCTTTGAAATTGAACTCAGTGCTTAGAGACAGGGAAGTTCTTCATAAAGCTGCTAAAAGTATGAAAAATGGAAAGTGGGTCTGTATACTTGTAGAAATGAACAACTTTGAAAGGCTTAAGAATGTTTACCAAGGCCTGAGTAATCATGATTCCAGAGGATTGATGAAGAATGCTGCCCATTTCCCTGAGAGACTTGGACTCAGGGCACACTTGATGATACGCATTTTCAGACATGGTGAATGTAGAAATTTGTTTCTTAAAGATTCTATATCAGTTGAAAAGGTTCTCTTTTTCCTTTCCTTTTTTTTCCTTAGAGGGTGATGAAAGGTAAGAGAGATAGAGGGGGGAAAAGCTTGTTAATTGAAAAAAATAATTTAAGAAGAAAATGGAAAAGGGAGGAGGTGACAGTGTTGAAAATAATTTTTAAAGCTCCTTAAAATATGTCTCCCCTGCTTGTTAATACTGTATCCCACTGCTAAGTGAGCAGAATAGCTAAAACCATTTGTTATTACATTTGAAATCACCTGAAAATCCCCATTTGGGGTTTGGAAAAAACCAACATTTTATACTCATTGGAAATTCCATCAATTTCTTATGCCATGGTGAGGAAGTCAGGAAAGGAGTCACATTTAAACTTGGTTGTGAAGTCCATGATGTTGTGCTCTTGAGTCAGCTCAGGATTATTGACTGCTAAGGAAGAAAAATAGAAATATGGAGAAACCCCAACAGTGAATGATCCAAAATTAATTTATATTCAGTGGAAATATAGTAGACTTAAAAAAACCCTAGCTTGACTTGAGAGTGGTGCATCTTTGTTTAAAAAATATTCAAATTACCTGGGGGTACCATAGATATCACACATGAATGATCAGTTTTGCAAAAAATGAACATAAAAGAAGAGAGACACAAGATAACAACTATACGGAATGGAATTTAATTATGATCTGATTCAGAAAGCTCTTTATGATCTTGCAGTGTATTAGGGTCATCCTCCTAAAGATCAATTGTCATTGGAGAGGCCGACCTCATGAAATGTTATCACTTGGTTCTGTGTGACCTTAGATGAAATGACATTTTTGGGGGAGGCAGTTGGACAGCAAACAGTTATGAAACATTTACTATGTACCAGGCCTTGTGCTAAGTACTCAGGCCTACAGAAGCAGTTCCTAACCTTTTCCAGTATGAAGATAAAACTTTAAACTTAAAGAAATTAATGGACCTCAACATGATTATTGCTGTACCATTAGTGTCTGTTGATTGAGAAAACACATGATGACATCGAGCTACATCCAGCAATGCTTTCGTATTAAATTGCATTTAATTGCTCAAAATAGCAGCCATATACATTTGAAATGTAATACACATATATGTGAGTCATTATTCAATCCACACACAGTCTACTTGCTTATATATTTTAAAGAATAATAATGAGATGCCCAGACCCTGGGTCTGAAGCCCAGAGGTTGAAAACCAGTGACTTATAGAAATGATGTTATAAATGGGTGATTAGTTTATTCTGTTGAATGAACAGATGCCTTTCCTGTTATCTAACTTCAAAACCTTAGGGTCATCCTTTACTCTTCATCCATATCTCTTATCTAATTAGTTTTCAACTCTTGTAAGTCCTCTCACTCACCATCCTCATTCAGACCTTCAATGCATCTCTCCTGGGCTATGACAATAGGTTTCCCTGACCTTGGTAATCATCCCACTCCTAGTCTGCCTGCACACAGCTACCAGATTGAAGGTGTATCTCCCTTCTCTGAACCTTTGTACATACTTACCCCGCCCCAGTTTTGGAATGTACTCCTTCCTGACCCAGGCCTCTTTGAATCTCTAGTTTCCTTCGAAGTCAGCCTAAATTCCATATTCTACATAAGACCTTTCTTGATTCCACAGTTATGGTCATTGTTACTCTGTGTATCAGTTCAAGACTTGGATAATCTGCTTTGCAAGGGAGCCCAAATCCCTCTATCTATTAAGCCATCTTGCTATGAATTCCATAAATGGATTTGGTGTATACCAATCTGTTTGTAACCTAATGAGAAAACTCCCAAGTTTGCCCTAAGAAGTACAGCAACATCCTGAAAGAGAGTAAGCAAGCACTGATTCTGCACTTACATGATTGCCCAAGGTCCCACAGGCATTAAACTTCAGGGCAGGGATTTGAGTTTAGGTCCATAGGCCCAAAAGACAGAGCTCTAGTCTCCTGTAACACACCACACAGTTTTAAAGTGATGTAAAACAGGGAGCAGCTAGGTGGCGAAGTGGATAAAGCACTGGCCCTGGATTCAGGAGTACCTGAGTTCAAATCCGGCCTCAGACACTTGACACTTACTTACAAGCTGTGTGACCCTGGGCAAGTCACTTAACCCCCATTGCCCTGCCAAAAAAATAAATAAATAAAGTTATGTAAAACAGTTATGAGATGGTTCCTGTCCTCATGAAAGTTGTGTTCTCCTGACAGTCTTATGTTCTCCAAGCTGAACCCTGTGGTCTAGAGGCAGACCTTGGTGCCACTCTACTCAGGGTGGCATTGAGAGAGTTATGGCCAGAGAACGCATACCTCAGTGGTGGCAAGCATCCTAAATCTGCTCCTGGGGCCAAATTAAACCAACTTCTCAGCTCAGCTCTGATCCTGAGCGTCCCACAAAAATGGAGTGGGTATTTTCTGCTTTAATGAGTTTCTGACTGTGTAAATATAGATGTTGTTTGGTCAGCACTTTTCTCAGCAGTATTTTCCGGGGATAATTTGCCTGCAATAAGCTCCTGAGGCAGCCTCCTACAGATATTCAGAAGCAGGCACAACGGCTGGGCAGAGGGAGGCCCTGGCCTCCTGACACTGCCTAGCTTTGCCAGAGAGGAGGCTGTGTTCAGGGCTTTCCTCTGACTCAGCGCTGTTGAGGCTAGTAACAGATGTCAGCACGTTGCACAGTGCTTGGCACATAGTAGGCCCTTAATAAATGCTTACTGACTGACTGAGGTCATGTTTCACACGCATTACCTCACTTGAACCTCATTGATCCTCCCTGAGAGGAAGGCATTGCAGGTCTCATTATCCCTACGTTATAAATGAGAAAATGGAAACTTAAAGATATTAAATGATTTTACCATGACCATATAAATAGTAAGTGCCATGGGATTTAGGCCTTCCTAAATCCAGGACCAGAAATCACTTCTATCCATGAGAAGGAAATGTGTGATAGTAGAAAGAGTGTTGGGCCTGGGCTCCAATCCTGGCTTTGTCACTTATTGCCAATGTGACCTTAGGAAGGTGAGTGGCCCTCTGGACCTTAGTTTCTTTATCTATAAAATCAGAGAGTTGGACTAGATGACCAGCCTTAGATGCACGACCTTGTGCAAGCTTTGGTTACCTCATTTGTAAGACCGGGTGTCGTACTAGGATGGCTTCTGAGAACCCTCTAGCCATAGGTGCATGTATGACATCGGTCAAGTCATTAACCTCTCTGGGGCTCTTTAAAATGATAGAACTCAAGTAGATGACTCCTAAGGTCTCTGCTAGCTCTAAATCTGTGATACCATCACCATCCAATGCTACATTAATGGCAAGTTTCTTTGCATTTTCATGAACTTCACATGTAGCTTTCAAAGAAGGAATTAAATCTTTACAAAGCACTGGCTATGTAGTGGACATGGCCCAGGGGATACTGAGGAGTACAAGGTGTCATCCCTGTCCTACACAGTCTGGTTGCACAAACAAGACCCACGAAATGTAAACTAGAATGTGAGTCATACCGTGCCATTGGCTTAGAAAATCAGGACTCTAGGAGATGGTTGAGGAAGAAGTTACTTCTTATAGGAAGAGGCCAGAAAGATTGCTTCCTATGAAGAAATGGATATAGTGGAAATGATAACCCACTTTTTTATTCCTGAAGAGTACCTGAAGTGTGTGAATATGGATTTTCCAATTCTTCTTCCCCCTGGCTGTCCCTGAAGACTTTTTGTTTACACATAGGCTACATTTCACTATGCAGAAGGGAACAGAATGCTTCTGGATAGTTATAGAAAGATATGAGTGAAAAGGTCAATGCAATATCCTCGACGGTGTATTGCCTTTCAAACCATCATCCCACATGTACTGCTAGACATTGTGACAGAAAATACAAAGTAACCCCAAATGAAAATATGCTTGTGACCAGCCTGACCTATTCTCATAACAGTCTCTAAATACTAATCTCATTATGTGTTTTTAATGCTGTATGTGGTGACTAAAGCATTTAAAGGTCACCAGAGAATGTATTAAAATAGGGCCTGTATGTTTTTGTCAGGTGGGCATCTGGGAACATCAAACCCTTTCTGTTTCTGGAGGATTTCTTCTTTCTCTTCCTTCCTCATCTCAACTATATTTTTTTCAACTGTCATTCTTATAGGTCATCAACCTCTTCAGCTGTTTTCCCTTGATGCCCTTGTCATTTTAGAAACAAACAAACAAAAATAACCAAATCCCATTCATTATCATCCTGAGTGTCTCCCTCCCTTTTTAAAGGCATCCATCCCTGTGTAATTTTATAAAGACCTACTCAGCTATTTGTCATGAGGGAAACCAAATGTTTGGGGGTCCTTGGATATAATGCATATATAAATCGCGTTTGTACCATGAAAGTCACATTGCCTTGTTTATGTTTTTTGAAGCTTTATCGATGCCTTTTGTTCTTTATACCAAGGTTATTTCTCAATATAAACCCCTCATTAAACCAATCCCTTGTAACAAAGAAAAAATATTTCAGTAATAATTGACCTACCGAAAGGTCCTATGTAATGTTCTAGCACCATAGTCCCCATCTCTCTAAAAAGAGGAGGCTAGCTAATCGGAATGCAGTATTCCCACCCGATTAGCTAGTTTTTGCACGTAGATTGTAACCCCACCAGTGATGAAAAAGGGAAAGGTCCATTCGCGTTAGGGACTAGGGTATAAAACAGGGCCTGCGAGCCCCCTTTCTGGGCACCCACTAGCTGCACACTAGGGTGCCTCCTTCTCATGAGAAGAAAATAAAGCCTTTGTCACCTCAAAAAAAAAGAGGAGGCTAGTAGATTTCTTCTATTCTCTGAGGCCGAGATTGGTCATTGCCACTAATTTTGATTTAGCTACCCTTTAATGATGTTTTCCTTTATATTATTACTGTAGTGATAGCCACAACTACTGGAGGCCTAGAAAAGAGAGTTCTTGCCTCCAAAGTCCCTGGCATTGGCAAAAATGATTCAGCGTCAGATATAGATGTTTTCATCAGTGGAAATAATATTAAATAAATGCATTAGTGGGCAGCTAGGTAGTACAGTGGGTAGAATGCTGGGCCTGGAGTCAGGAAGACTCATCTTCCTGAGATCAAATCTGGCCTTAGACACTAACTGGCTCTGTGATCCTGAGCAAGTCACTTAAGCCTGTTTGTCTCAGTTTCGTCATCGATAAATGAGCTGGAGAAGGAAATGGCAAACCACTCCCATATTTTTGCCAAGAAAACCCCAAATGGGATCATGAAGACTTGGACACAACTGAAAAGACTCAACAACAGATGCATTACCATCTGCTTTCCTGCTGTATCCTAAGGAGCATGAGACCTTTCTATCTGACTTGTAGCTGAAACCTCCTATCTTTTTTATTCCCCCCAATCAGAATGAGCATCCTGAGAATAAGGACCACCTAGATTTTCTTTTTGTATTCCCAATACTTAGCTCAGTGCTTTGCACATAATAAGTGTGTAATAAATAACTATTCATCCATTTATTCCTTCAGTAGATTGTTCTCTTAGTTCTTCTTTCCATACACCGACTCAGTTCAAGTCTTCCCTTGTTTCTCTGAATTTATCATGGTTGGTGATTCTTACTATACCATACGATTCCATTATATTCATGTGTCACAATCTATTTAAGCCATTTCCCCAATAATGGGACAGTCTGTTTTAAGGTGGGTTTTTTTTTTGGTACTACAGAGTCAAAAGATATTAAATAAATAAATAGATAGATAGATAGATAGATAGATATATCTTAATGAGAGGATGATTGGCTGCTTCTCAATGAAAGACAACTAATGGCTCATATTTGTAGCAATAACTTTCTCTGAAAAAGAAAGTGATGTAATTATATTTGGAGTTGCCAACATTTACATAATGCTTTAAGGTTTGCAAAATGATTTACACACATTATCTTATTTGATTCTCAAATAACACTTTGAGGTATTATTATTATTATTTTTATCATTACCAGTGAAGAAACTGAGGCTTAGACGATTTGCCTAGGGTCACAGAGCTATCAAGTATCTGCAATAGGATTCCAACTCAGCTCTTACTGACTCTAATTCCAGCCTTCTCCTCACTATACCACCTGGTTGTCTTGTTTATTTTTATTTTATTTATTTATTCATTCATTTATTTATTTATTTATTTATTTATTTATTTATTTATTTATTTATTTATTGCAGGGCCATGGGGGTTAAGTGACTTGCCCAGGGTCACACAGCTAGTAAGTGTCAAGTGTCTGAGGTCGGATTTGAACTCAGGTCCTCCTGACTCCAGGGCCGGTGCTCTATCCACTGTGCCACCTAGCTGCCCCTGTCTTGTTTATAAGAGACAGAAAGCAGAAATTGAAAACATTCTCTGTTTAGGGAACATTTTAGGAGAGAATTCCCTTAACAGGATTTGTCATACTTTTCTAAGTATAATGGTCTTCTCTGGAGTTAAGAAAGAGAAACACAGCTCAAACTCACAGTGGAAATTATTACCATTAGTTATACTATATTGCCATTGCTAGTTATAATTTATGGATGTTAAAACAGCAAAGATACAGTGAGGAAGTATGCCAGGTTGTGACGTAGCATCCCTGGTGCCTTTTGTACTGTTTCAGGACATGCCACAGAACAAAAGAGATCTATCCAAGAGCTGGCCCAAAGGGCCAGGACTTCATTGATTTGGGTAGCTCCTGAACATTGAGGCTTCTCCTATTTGATACTAAGTAATAAATAAAGAGAGCTGGAACACTTTACAAATGTACTGATCTAGGAGAAACAAAACCCAGGTACTTTAGAAAAATATTATCACTTTAATGTGATGATTTTCCTCTCCATATTGATGAGATCGATCAGTACGGAGCTCCTGGCAGATCTCTTTCATTTTTTTTTTTGTTTAATTGGTAAGAGATGTGATTTTTAATACCATATTTATATTTTATTTATATTTTCATACTATATTTATAGTTTGGGGTTCCAACTTCTATCCCTCTTTCCCTCCCTACCTGAGGTGGCAAACAATCAGATATGAACCTTCAAGTACTTTTAAATGTACCTACAGTCATAAATATCCTAGAAAAGGATGTTCTCAGAGGCTAGCAAAGTTCCTTTTCTGTGGTTTTAGCTCTGGACTAATCACTCCTGCTTGGAGGGGATGGGTGGGCAGGGGATGGTGCAAGGTGAGGACAGAGTGAGAAGGAGATTCTTTTGGGGGTATGACTATTTGTGGATAAAGGAGAGAAATAAAGAGAGGGAGTGTACCATCTACAGCTCTTTATTTTGACTAGTTATTTTTGCTAACAGGTACTGAACTTAGTTTTTTTAAAAATTTATTTGTGTGTGTGTGTGTGTGTGTGTGTGTATGTGTGTGTGTCCTTGAAGGAATGTAAGTTTTAAATTTTCCATTAAATGTTATTCCCCCTGGGTCAAGGCCTCAGTTGTTCCCCTCTAGTTATGTATCTGTCAAAATCTCCTACTCAGTTTTAAGTGAAGTGCTTAATTGTAATTTAAAAATCAGGACAGGAAAAACAGGATAGCCTGTGTTAAAGCTCAATCACATGAGTAAACAAGATGTGTTCAAATTGTAACCTTGATGAATTGAACCCTATGGTGCTTAATGAAAAGATCAGTGTCATTGAAGAACTTGTGGCTCTCATTTCTCCATAATAGCATCTGAAAAATTATTGAAATAAACCATGCAGGGGGCAGCTAGGTGGTACAATGGATAGAGCACCAGCCCTGGATTC